>NC_091080.1:89815833-90127916 GCF_032405125.1 Capricornis sumatraensis | reverse complement strand
CTAAGAAGCCTGAATTAGTATTTTCTCTAAAGCCAATTTCAACTGAGAAGGGAAGGCCCGTAAAGTTGAGCTGTGTTACTGGAATTACAGATGTTCGTTTTTTATGTTATGTGTATATGGATATTGCAAAAGGCTTATTGCTCTGACACCTGGTTGTTGTTGTGTGTGTGTGTGTGTACACTTGCACGTGAGTGTGTGGGTGAAGAAAAGATGTCTCCTTCTGGGACCCTATACCAAAACAATTTTAATAATAGCATGTAGAAGAAAATTTTGCATACTTAAGGCTTATTTAAAATAATCTGTAATTAATCCCCCGAACTGGATCATGTTGTATGCAGACATTTGATGGCTTTAGCAAAATATTTCTCACATCTTAAATCAATTCTAAAAAAGAGAAGTCTATATATCCAGCTGTCTCTTGACAGTTCTTATGTGCCAAACTGAAAATATCTGAAATAGAGCGCTTCATTCTCCCTCTAATCTGCCCCTCCCCTAATCTTCCTCATCTCAGCAAATGACACCAAAATTCATGGGGTTGTTTCCATGCATGTTTTAATTGAAAGCTTTCATCTGTATCTGGAGAGGAGGGGTCTGCTGCATGGTCACTGGAAGTTTGCCACATGTGGCCCCAAGTTGCAACGTGGAATTCCTTTCTAAAGATCCTTAAGCGGCTCTTTCTGTGAAGATAGAAGGCCTACTGGGAAGGTTTTCATGAGTGGTGCTAGATTATAAAGACCTCGCTCAGTCACATGTACATTAATATTCACTGAGCGCCCGGCGCTCCGATAAACACTGAGGATACATCTCCGAACCGACGCACCCTAGCCCTGCAGAGAGGCATCCCAGATGGCTCAGTGCTAAGGAATCCGCCTGCTAAGGCAGGAGGTGCGGGTTCCTGCCAATGCAGGAAGATCCCCTGAAGGAAGAAATGGCGGCCCATCCCAGTCTCTTTGCCTGGGAAATCTCATGGACAGAGAAGCCTGATGGGCTACAGTCCTCGGGGACGCAGAGTTGGACGTGGACTTAGTGAGAACAGCCAAGTTCATCCCAGAGTGCTGGAGGGATCTCTTCCCCTCATTATCTGACAGATGAGGAACTTGGGGGCAGAAGGGGTCAAGGCAGGAGGACCTGACTCTCTTGACTACCAGTCAATCAATTATCCTGCCTTGCTAAATATAAACTCTTCCCCCCAGCCCAATGTTCTCATTAGTTTTATTAACCTTTTCAAAGAGTAACTATTTTTGTCATCTCTATTTTATTCTCAATTTCATCAATTTCTTCCTTTGCCTTTGTTCTTTATTTCTTTTTTGATTTTTTTTTTAATTGGAGGATAATCGCTTTATAATATTGTGTTGGTTTCTGCTCTCCAACAATGGGAGTCAGCTGTGTGTGTTTGTCACTTAGTCGTGTCAGACTCTTTGTGACTCCGTGGACTGTAGCCCCCCAGGCTCTTCTCTGTGCAGGATTTCTCAGGCAAGAATCCTAGAGTGGGTTGCCACGCTCTCCTCCAGGGGGTCTTCTTAACCCAGGGATGGAATCCGAGGCTCCTGCATTACAGGAAGGTTCTTTACTGTCTAAGCTATGTAGCTCAGTTGGTAAAGAATCTGCCTGCAGTGCAGGAGACCCGGGTTCGATTCCTGGGTTGGGAAGATCCGCTGGGAAGGAAATGGCAACTCACTCCAGTATCCTTGCCTGGAAAATCTCATGGACAGAGGGCTGCAGTCCATGGGGTCGCAAAGAGTCGGGCACGACTGAGAGACTAACACTAACACTATACATATCCTAATAGGTTAGGCTTTTTAAAATGTAGAATTAAGGATGAGAATTCTTTGAAAAATGATAGTGTTCTGCCTCTGTTCTTGGATTACAAAGTGAACTTTGCTTATTTGTGAAAGCTCGGTTCACAAATATCATTAGGAACTTAATGGAATTTTTCATTGCACAGTCTCTGGAGACAGAGCCGGTACAAGTCTGGCTGTATTACTGAGTAGCTTTGTGTTGGTGGGCACATAGTTTAACCTCTCTGATCCTCAGGGTCCTTGCCCATACAATGAAGTCATAATCATTAGTGGTCTACTAGGAATTTTTCAAAGAGCATCCTGCTCTGTGTAAAATGATCCCCCACTTTGGCCCCAGTGATCTAGGTGAATGGACAGAAAATGCTGAGAGGCCTGGTGTGATAGTTTCAGAAAATGCTGAGAGGCCTGGTGTGATAGTTTCAGAAAGCTGGAGAAGGGGTGTGGCTAGCCCGGATCAGTGTCTGTGAAGGACAATCGCCAGTCCACAGAATTTAGCATCTTACACAAAAGTGATGATAAAGCTGAGAGAAGCTGTTCGGACACATAGTGATGGATGATTTTATTTCCTCTATTTTTCATTAATAAAATAATTGCTTGCTCATAGGCAGTCAGCCAACACACACAAGAACAGTTCCTAAACTAATAAACAGGAAATCTGTTCTTAGCTGATAATGTGTTCCTGCTGCTGTTTCATTCAGCCTGTAACACATCGTACCTGCATCTTGGAATCTGGGGCATCATAATAAATGCCTCTATCCCCAATATTTAAATAACTTAAATGATTATTTTAAAATACCTCGTTTTTTTAAGCTTTTAACAGTTCAACTTCAGAGTTATTAAACTGACTAAACTTCTGTTTTGGTAGTTTATGTTTGTGTGTGTGTTTAAATTTCAGGAATCTTCTGAAAGAAACCATTAGGAAAAAAAATAATCAATGTAACTTATAGAAAACACTGTTGACTATAACAAAATGTTGATCATTAAAACCCCAAAGAATAATTTAAATTTTACTAGGTTGATTTTTTTTGGCATGAAAATCATAGTTTAGTTTTGAAATGACTCTAAGTAATTTTTAAGTGAATATATTAAGCATGACATTGGCTGGGTGCACCAAGAATTCTGAGAACTCTGGTCTAGAGACATGAAGTTGGTTGCCCTTGGTATCTAAGTGGTATTTTAAGCCAAGTAAATGGATTAGATCACTCAGAAAGAATGTTCTGTACAATCAGTAGACAACTCTATCCATAAGATGAATTTATATGTCAGACTGACCAAATCTTTCAATATCAAGTGGGATTAGCTTTAAAATATCTATCTTAAGGAATTATTGCTACTGTTATCATTATTAAATAAGATCCTCAGAGAACTTGGAATAGTTTGCTAAACCCTTAGCCATATTTAGAAAGTAGCTAATTATACAGTGACTTTTTAAGAGACTGTATTTGATGTTCACAAGTAGCAAATAACCAAAAACTCACTTGTCATTTAAAACAAATGCATTGCCAATAGAAATAATATAAATGGTGTTTGAATTCTCAGGTCAGTCCTATGACTGAATTATAATCTTCTAAACATGTGCTTCTGCGGTAAAAAAAATCTGCCTGCAGTGCATGAGACCCAGTTTCAATCCTTGGGTAGGGAAGCTCCCTTGGAGAAGGGAACGGCTACCCACTCCAGTATCCTGGCCTGGAAAGTTACATGGACAGAAGACCCTGGTGGGCTACAGTCCATGGGGTCACAAAAGAGGCATACAGGACTGAGCGACTGACACTTTCACTTTCCAAACAGGCTTATACAGCATTAAACATTTGTGGCACTATTTACACACGAAGAGAAAATAAAGCTTAGAGAGGCTAAATAATTTGCCTACAAATGCAGTGATATCTTTAAAAAAGTGCTTTATGCATAACAAAGCCCTCAAGGAAGGCATTTTTCTTCGTATCACTTTGTACATGGATTAGAGCATCTCCTGAAAAGCACTTATGAAGCATCCTACTGATTATTCACAGGAAAATGTCCTTTTGTGGTAGACAGCATGTCATCTGTGAATTGTTCAATATAAACAGTGTACTTGTCTGAAGCTCTTTGTAATAAAGAGACAGAAAGAATCACTTTTCTAAAGAGCACTTGGACCCTGCCGCGCAGCAAATGAGAAGCAAGGTGAGACCTCGCGGTTCTGAGAGCACAGGCAGGAGTTAGAAGTGGGGTGTGTGAAGAAGCTGGGGCGGGACGCATGGGCCATTCCGTGCAGCCAGCTCCTTTCCTGCCTCTTCTGCGGCCACACCCAGAGGTAGTGCGGTTCATTACACTCCAAGGCGCTCACTGCTGCCCTCGAGCCGGGAGTGGCTGGTGGTCATCGATTCTGGAGGACCACCTTGATCTGGTGTCTGAAGAGCCGGGATTCTAGCCAAGACTGGATATGTCAACAAGAACCATTTTGCCTACTCTTTGAGCCTCTGTTGTGTTATTGGTCAAATTAGAAATGTGTGTGCGTTGAAATTCAAGTTATCCACATGGTCCAGCATGTGAAAAGATGAGCCTACATCTTGGGAAAGACATCTGAGCTTTGAATGAATGCAGGCTGGGACCTGAAAGGCAGCTCAGCTCAGTCTAGGAGTGAAAATAGAGTAAAATTAAAAAAAAAAAAAAACCAACAGACATTTCTCAAGGAGAGGCTAGCTTTTTAGTGCCGGGAAGACGTCTCCTGCTGCTGCTGCTAAGTCACTTCTATTGTGTCTGACTCTGTGCGACCCCATAGATGGCCTCCTACCAGGCTCCCCCGTCCCTAGGATTCTCCAGGCAAGAACGCTGAAGTGGGTTGCCATTTCCTTCTCCAATGCATGAAAGTGAAAAGTGAAAGTGAAGTCGCTCAGTCGTGTCTGACTCTTAGCAACCCCTGCAACCTACCAGGCTCCTCCATCCATGGGATTTTTCAGGCAAGAGTACTTGAGTGGGGTGCCATTGCCTTCTCCAGGGAAGATGTCTCCAGAGGCAAGCAAATGTTGAGAAGGATATTTGCCCTGAAAACTCCTTATGCTTGCTTTTCTGCCTTCAGCTCGTGGCAAAGCCTTAGGAGTAAGAAGTGATATGAGGGAGATTCGGGGGTTATTTCTGTAGACCTCAGAAAGGCACTGTCGGACACCCACCAGGCAACGGCAGGAAGTAGGGTATGTCTGAGATTTGGCCAAATCACTGAGACATTCTCGCGTCTACAGAGGGGGTGTAGAAACTCGCTCCCCCAGCTAAATCAGTTCGGAGGCACTGAAATCTTCACAAACAGCATATCTGAGTATCTAATCCCGAATCCCCTGCCTGGACCGGGAGAGATCTTGGTAAAGCCATCCTCTATTACTCTTCAATTTTCTAATCTAAAATAGGAGTAATGCCCATTCCTTCCTACCTGTGAACATGTTGTGTAGATTAACATGATGGAGTTTTGAAAGGTGCTATTTAAATATAATATATTATTAAAGTATTATCATTCTAGTTGCTGGTGATTATCTAAAAAGCTTTAAATCACCTAGTTATTTCCGGGATTCGATTTTCATTGTCGGTTGCTATTTCTCCTTCCAAAGACATAACATTTCTTTGTCACATAGACTTTACAGCTTTGCATTTTGGAGTCAGGAACACATTTGTGTTTCATTTGAATGCATTCAGAATCGTGGTATTACGATTTTTAAATGTCGGTTGCTGTAATCATTTTAAAGGACTAATGAGAGACTGTCTTTAGGATGAGTTTTTCACCTTGTCGGCAAATTTTTATTTAGGAGGATGAAGTGAAAAAATGTGGTCCAGGCTAATTACAGTATCAAATCATCATCTAACTACCGATCCAGTGAAGCGGGAATTCCATATGCCTGGCGCTTATCTGCATAGATTCCATCCATTATTCAACTTACTGCCCAGCTTTCTAAGCTATACGCCATTCCCTAGAAGGCTGTCTTGTCTTGATTCTTTCCTTTATGCATATTGGATATTTCTCATTCAATAGCCCTGACCCAGATTTTTTTTTTCTCCTTACCATAAAAGTATGTCTATGCTAAGTAGAAAACTTTATCGTCTGGGACAGGGAGAGTTCTTTTCCATTTGAAGTGAATGTGGCTTTTTCTAAACCTCTTTTGCCTTTTGACCCCTTTCTAATCAATACAGGAATGTTTTCACTTTAACTTATTGGGTGGTTGAAAGAAACGTGATTGAATGTCTGTTTACTTCCTGAGCTGAGATATTTCTAGCTTGTTAGACAAGTCAGTGGTTAATGGAACGTGGGGTTGGGGATCCAGTTTAAGGGGCGTGAAATGACAGCATAACCTCTCTCACAAACTTCAGAAAGCATTTTTAATGTGCAAATTTTTTAGAATAGTCTTATGATTTTCCCCTTAATTTCCCTGCATTTTTATACTTGACAAAGAATCAAAAGACCCATTCATTCTTTTATGATTGTATCTCCCCTTCAGTAAGACGGTTGCTTTTCCTAATAGCAGTGTACACCACTTCGAAATGTAGGCTCTTTCTTCCCTCCTGGAATCTTTAATGAACTTTGAGACTCTAGTCACTTTCTTGCCATTGGTGCTGACGAGCTGATGAGTATAAAGGGACACATGACATGGGACTTTTGGGAGAGTTTGGTTTCTAAAGTGTTCCCTTTTTGATTCTCCTCCCATGTTCACAGACTTGTAGATAATGCTTCAGGAATGAATTCCCTTAAAAAACAAGAATCTTAAAAACTGATGACTTTTCATTCTTGTAGACTTAGGCTTTTCCTTTCTTTTTTTTTAAAAAAAATTAGAGTTGATTTACACTATGATGTTAGTTTTAGGTGTACAGCACAGTGATTCAGTATTTTTGCAGCTTATACTCCATTATACGTTATTATAAGATAATGGTTATAATTCCTATGATGTACAGTACCTCCTTGTTCTTCTTCACATACAGTAGCTTGTCTCTGTGAATCGCATACCCCTAATGGGGAGAGGGAAACGGGGAGAGACACCACAGGAGTATGACTTTTCCAGGTTTAACCTGCACATCCTTTCTCAAGTAGAACTCTGTTAAGAACTTTACATCGAAACCACTCAGAATGCTGCCCAATATGTTTTCAATGAAAAATAATTCTAACCTCCTGTTATAACTATAATAAGGGAGAAAAGGGATAATTTTTAAAAAATTAAAAACTCAAAAAATTTTATTATCGCTATTATTTTTGAACATGCCCTCTAGCATGAAGTATCTTAGTTCAGCAACCGGGAGTCAAACCTGTGTTGGAAGCAAGGAGTCTCAACCACTAGACTGCCCAGTGGTTAGTTCCAAAGGGGTAATTTCTAGCCCATGTCAAGGCTGTCATTATTTATACAATGCCTGAGATGCACAATGCCTCATACAAAGACAGCAAATGGTCACCCACTGCGTAATGCCAACTTCCGTCACTGTTGTGTACTGTGAGGCCGCTGCTTTGTCTTATCTCTTGGGCAGGAATTTCCTGACGCGGGTACCCACGCTCTCTCAAGGAGAGTGGTGTCATGCCCCTTTGGAGCGTGTTTCCCTCTCTGCGCCTCGCATGGACAACAGGGAGCTTGGTCCTGTCTCCCTCTGTGGTCTGTTGCGGCATTCAAGTGCTCTCAGTTACTCCTGTGAGCAGAAAAGAAGAACGCTGAGTATCAAAGCTATTGTCGAACAGTTTTAAAGTGGCTTATAGAGATTAATTTGAAATGACACTGCGGAGCTCGACACTTCACGATGACCATTTTCATTTATTTGACAATTTTGCATGCTTCTTGTGTAAAAAGGCTTTCTTGGGAAATGACCCTGTTTTATTGATTGTTATTCTAAATGAAATGAATGTCCTCGCAAATGATGAGTGGACCCTCGGTGACGTGTACATTACTGTGTAAGATATATTTTCTGTAAAACAATTACTGATGAATAATCAAGAAATGCAAACTCTTATATGCTGTGACATTCAGCCGGTAAATACGTCTCCATTATCGCTTTCAAGCTCTTTTCTTCTTTCCATGTGGAAACGCCATGTCAATGAGTTAGCACTCACTGCGTGGTTTAGCTGGCATGCTCACTTGCCAACTGTTGCTCAGAAATTAGGACTCATGGAATATTTCTAAAAATCTGTCAAACTCTCCATTTTTAGCAGGCAGGGATTTGTTGAGGCAAACGGGAAAACTCAGTTTACTATGTGAGTGGAGATGCTGAAAAGCTGGTGCAGTGTTGTACCAGCTGTTGCAGGCTGCTATTTATTAGAAAATTGTGAGGATATGTGTGACTCTAAAACTGTCTTTTATCTTTTAATAATATACCTTTGTTAAAAAAAGAGGCAGTTTATACCTCAATGGGAACACTTTGTCATCTTCACGTGTGATTACCTATTGCATAACTAAAGCTATCCTTTTTCTCCTCCATGTCCTTAAATCCTGCCTCTGTTCATACTTTGAATCCAAAATACGGCTTCCAGAATAACTTAACCCACTAGTTTTATCATCATATTGCTTCAGTTGAAAAAGCGTCCTTTTTTTCCTTTTATCTGAAATTGTAAGAGTGAAATAAAAAGTGAAAGAAAAAAAACTGCTCAGACTTCCAATTGCCAAGTGTCTGGATGCCTGCTGTTAGATACACAATTTGAATGAGTGACCCAGTTTTTAAATTTCATCTGGATATCAGGGTTTGAAGCGGGGGGAAGGGGACAGAGTGAACCTGAACCCTTTGCTTATTATTCTTGGAGGTTCTCATCTTGTTCAAGCAAATTACCTCATTCTTTTCTTGGCTTCCTGTCTGTTCTTTTCCATCTCTTTGATCTACTTTATTATTTCTCTGAAATCGCAGGACGATCGATCAATTAACAAATTCCAATCACTTGTCAAACCTCTCTAGAAGGCAGAGTGCTCTGGAGTCTGTGAAACGAGGCAATTCTGACCTGGAGGAGTTTTCATTTTTGTAATGTGATGATCAAAACATCCAATGGCGCCATAATATGACCATATTGCATATTTATGGATGCAAAACAGTGTAATTGAAGCTGAATACATAAATAGAACATGGAAGAGTTTGGTTAAAGATTTTTTTTTTTTTAAGTTGCAAATTACAGTTACTGTGGATAAAAGGTGAGCAGTTTCTTAAAGTGAAACTGAATTTTTAGCCCTTGGAAGTTGGAAGGAATTATGATTGTTCAGAGGAAGACAAGATGACTGAAATATTTTTCTTTGCTTTGCTTTAGTTTGAAAGTGTAAAAGTCTGTAACCTTTTCCAATATAAGTTATAAGATATTGAATATAGTTCCCTGTGTTATATAGTAGATCTTTTAATCGATTTTATAGACAGTAGTGTTATATCTGTTAATCGTAAATTCCCAATTGATCTGTTCCTACTTTGGTGACCAGGTTTGTTTTCTATGTGTGTGAGTCTGTTTTATAAATAAGTTAATTTGTATTTTTTTTTTTAGATTCCACATATAAGTGACATCATAAGATGCTTATCTTTCTCTGCCTGACTGACTTCACTCAGTATGATAATCTTTAGGTCCATCTATCTATGTTGATGCAAATGATATTATTTCTTTCTTTTTTATGGCTGAGTAATATTCCGTTGTGTATAAGTACCACATCTTCTTTATCCATTGACCTATAGTTAAAAAGAATCTGAAAAAAAAAAATGTATCAGTTTAGTTCAGTTCAGTTCAGTCGCTCAGTCGTGTCTGACTCTTGCGACCCCGTGAATCGCAGCACGCCAGGCCTCCTATATAGACACACACATACATGGGGCTTCCCTGGGGGCTCAGTTGATAAAGAACCTGCCTGCAATGCAGAAGACCCAGGTTCTATCCCTGGGTCAGGAAGATCCCCCAGAGAAGGAAATGGCAACCCATTCTAGTATTTCTGCCTGGGAAATCCCATGGACAGAGGAACCTGGTGGGCTATAGTCCATGGGGTCGCAAAGAGTCAGACATGACTGAGCGACTAAACCACCATATATATATATACATATATATACACATATATAACTGCATCACTTTCCTGTACACCTGAAACATTGTAAAACAACTATGCTTCAATGAAAAAACAAGCAAGCAAAAAATCTGTGAAAAAAATCAGTCTTATTCATTGTATCAACTGCCTAGGGCTTTCCTGGTGGCTCAGCAGTAAAGAATCTGCCTGAAATGTGGGAGACCTGGGTTAGATCCCTGGGTCAGGCAGATCTCCTGGAGAAGGGAATGGCAACCCACTCCAGTAGTCTTGCCTGGAGAATCCCATGGACAGAGGAGCCTGTCGGGCTACAGTCCATGGGGTCCCAAAGAGTCAGACATGACTGAGCTACTTCCACACTCTACTCCAGTGTTACAGGAGTCATTTACTGGGTTAGTTGTTAGTGTCTGTGTGGTGAAGCTGGATGGGATTATCATCTTGTTCTATCACTATTATTATTTCCCATTAGGGGTCCAAAAAGGAGACAGTTTTCATTGCTATCATCACGACTCTCTGCTCTGGGAATCTTAGCACAGCAGAATGTGGTGGCATGCACACCCAGCACTGGTGACCGCATTCTCAGGATGGCCAGCTCCCAGGCTCACTGTCAGCATCTCCTGAACCCCGCCTCTTCACACGCCTCTCCTTCCATGCCTTCCTTCCATGCACCTATTTCACAAATAGGGGCAGAACCCAATTACCCAGACTCACCCCCGCACAAATACCACCTCTGCCCCCGCCCCACAGCCCATTTTCACAATTTCAGCAGAAAAATAAAAAGTACTGAGAAGTTGCCTATAGGGTATTTATTTGAAGTGAGGGAAACTGGGGGGAAAATGTTATTTCCTAAGTTGGATGAAGAGTGCACATCTTGCCTTGCTTAACGAGTGTGATATCTTGAGTCCAAACAACGTATCTCATTCATCTGTGGTCCTTGTCTTGCAATTCGTAAACATTTTATGGCTCCGGCTTCCTTCAAAGGACATAGCAAGTCATTTGTAGCTGTCAGTAGCAATCTGTATTGTAATACCTTTAGATTCAGTAACCTCAGCTCTTTCCTAGCCTTTCTTATCTAAGCGGTGGGAGTTGTTAGACACTGAAAGATGGTGCTGGGCAAGAAGAGGGATCTTCCCTGGTGACCTCAGCTGTCAGCCAGACATCCCTTGCCTCCTTCTCCCTGGGTGGTGGTTTAGTCACTAAGTCCTGTCTGACTCTTGCGACCCCATGGACTGTAGCCCACCAGGCTCCTCTGTCCACAGGATGCTCCAGGCAAGAATCCTGGAGTGGGCTGCCATTTCCTTCTCTGGGGGATCTTTCTGATCTGGGAACTGAACCTGGGTCTTCTGTATTGCAGGCAGATTGCAGGCAAATTCCTTACTGACTGAGCTAGGAGGGAAACCCTAAAGGTAAATGTCCCGGAGGAAGTCTAGGGACCTCTCAGCTCTGGAGGTGGCTTGACTAGGAAGGAAGGTGGAAGCCAACCAGAATTTATGCTTGTGTTCTTTCTGTCCCTTCCATGTGGGACCTTTCAGACATTTATTTCTTGGGCAAAGCATAAAAAGAAGGGAAGATGTGAATCTATTCTAGTCTCACATAATCGTGTCTTTGTAGATTAGGTCCAGCCCTTGGACCTAAGACCTTTGTAGAGACAGTGGAAGCATCTGGTGGCACATTATTTTAATTCCTAACAGATCACAATCTATTACAGTGTGGCTCACCTTGAAGACATTGAAACGTCCTCATGACTTTTATTTCCAACAGTCTCACTCAAAATGCAGTGCCAGTTCGTTAAAGAACTGCCCAAGCTGATGGTTTTTCAGAGAAAACAATTAATGCACTTTTTTTTTTGGCTGTGTGGCACAGCTTGTGTGGTCTTAGTTCCCTGATCTGGGATCAAACCCAGGCCCACGTCAGTGCGAGCAATATGTCCTAACCATTGGACTGCCAAGGAAGTCCCTGAACTTTCAAATATATGCACTTATATGTCATATATTTGTAATGAGCCTACCTAATCATTCACATTTTAGGAAAAGAAGAGTAAAAGATATATATATCATAAAAGGGTGGGATACAGAGATAAGAGAACAGACCCTATATGATTTTAATATCTTTAGACCATGAAATTTTTGCACTTTATTTTATGTCCCTGGATATGTTCCAGTGTCTCCTGGTTTATAATCTATGGGAACTTGAATTTGTATCCTGGTGTTGTGTGAAACTGTATAAATCTTAATCATGTTGCATTGGTTAATAGTGCTTTTCAGGTCTATTATATCCATCTATTTTCCCTCTATTCATTCCATTAAATTTTGAGAGTTTGATATTGCAACTCCAACTAAAAATCTTAATTTATCTACTTAAAAATGGTTATATAGTGGAACTATATGAACTTTGTTCTGTATTTTTCAAGTCTCTTGTAAATGTGTTATCATACTTTTATAATTTAAAAATAGAAAATGGAGGGGAAAAAAAAGGTGGGATATATGTTTTATTTTTCAAATAATTAAAAGCTTTTTCCTCCACAATAGGGGAAATAAACTCCCCAAATTAAACCTATAGTATCTGATGCTGTGAAATATAAAGTCAGCTTATTCCTCGAGGAGAATGACTGTGTTAAGACACAATCGATGCCCGAGATTTGATCAGTGGCGATCACAGGACAACATGTTCAGGTTTGTCCCTTCCTTGCCATGTTTTTCATTCAAGGAGGCAGAGTTGTTGGCTGGTGGATTATGGTACAAATAGCAGCACACGGAGGAGGTAAGTGGAGAAAACACCGAGGGTTAACAAATCTGAGAGAGAGCAGCCATTTGCGCTGCAGCCGAGCTTCCTTTGTCTTTCTTTCGACCTCTCTCTCACCACATTGAGGGAAGGGGAAAGCATCACTGATGGGACAGAAATGAAAAGCTTTGTGAAATGAATGGGTCTGAAGGAGGATTTAAAAGGGCTTTTCAGCAGTAAAGGCTGACAGAGCCAGCAGCAGGAAATTCCCAGACTCCCTTGTGTTCAAAGACAACAGAGAAAGGAAGGAGGTCTTCGTTTTCATATATGGTGGCCCTTACCTTTTAGTTAAAGGAAAATCATGCATGCAGTGTTTACGAAACCTCAGCCTTCATATTTTATGGCCCAGTAAATAAACATATAATTTGAGAAATGTTATCTTTTTCCCCTTCAGAGGAGTCAGTTTATGAGAGCTTGAAATCTAAATTGAATTTCATTTTAGGTGAAAATGAAAATTTTTCTTCTTGATTCTTCTAAGTTTTTCTTAAATGAAAGTGAATTCAGGGCTGAAGATTATTGGCTAAAGAAGACATAAATAGAGACCTCTCTGGTGTTCCAGCGGCTTAGACTCCGCGTTCCCAATGCAGGGGGCCTGAGTTCAATCCCTGGTCAGGGAGCTGGATCCTGCATGTTGCAACTAAGACCCAGAACAGCTAAATAAATATATTTTAAAAATTATTTTTTAAAAAATGATGCAAATAGACCCTCCAGAAATGATCCCTTTGTAATTTGATGTCAATGGGCAGTTCGTGGTTTTCCAGTATATTTGGGCAGGATCATACCACAGGGAATTCTCCCTGGGGGTCCTACTTTCTTTTATTATTGTGGTCATAATTTCTTCTTTCCAATATGTACTTAATTTTGCTTATATATGCAGACTTAACATTTTTCACTGAAGTTTTTTTGGAAACTTTTTAATTGAAATTTTTGTTAAAAATTATATATATATTCTTTTTCAGATTTTCTCCTATTATAGCTTATTACAAGATACTGAATATAGTTCGCTGTGCTGCAAAGTAAGACTTTGTTGTTTATTTATTTTATATAGGTCATCATTTGTCTCTGCTAATCCAAAATTCCTAATTTATCCCTCACCCCTATGTAGATTTTATACATATACAGGTGATAAAGAATCCACCTGTAATGCAGGAGACACAGGTTTGATCCCTGGGTCAGGAAGATCCCCTGGAAGAGGAAATGGTAACCTGCTCCAGTATTCTTGCCTCGGAAATCCCATGGACAGAGGAGCCTGGCGGGCTACAGTCCATGGGGTCGCAAAGAGTCAAACACGACTGAGTGATTAAGCCACAAAATATGTGTTGCATATATAATATACGTGCTCCCACAGCTGCCTTTCCATGCACTTAACGTTTTGACCTTCATCATTCCTTTCCATTGGATTTCACCAGTCCTAGATAATACAACAGGTTGATACTTATTTTCTTTCCTGCTTGAGGAAATCTTAACAACTTTCAGACCCACCAGGAAAGCTCCAGTTTAGTGCTGACTGTTAATGAACCCTTCCATACACCTGGTTTTATGGTTGGGAAGAAATAATTTCTCTCAAGTGTCCCATTTCTATAAACCTCTTTTATACTAGTAAGAAGATAGTGTATGGGCAAAACTCAGGTTACTCCAAATATTTGGTCTAGAATTTGCTTTTGAAATCCAGTGCATATTAGAAGTAAGGATTTGAAATCCCCTGGGTACAATAGGTTACTATTAAATCTGTGAATGTTTTAAAAGGATTTAATTCAGATAAAAATCCTTAAATTTCAATTTCTATCACAGACAGACTTAACCCTGAAAGGCTAACCAAATTACATGACCATTTCCAAAAAAAAAAAGTGCATTTTTTTCTTAAACCAAATATAATAATGATAACATCTTCTATTTGGAGTAGGGATTTAAGAAAGTGCTATTTTGGATTTACCATAGAGCTTTATTCTCTCAATTTGATTAAAAAGTGCTTCTTTTAGCAGTGTACCAAGCTCAGTTAGAGAAGTCCTAGAAAGAATACAGCTCTCGGACCTGCATGTCCCAGAAACCAACTGTGCCCTTTAAAAGTAGTTTTGTGGTCTTTGGTTTGAATTAACGCCCCCTAGGTATAGGTTTACATTTGGTTTATTTTTAGTTAAATATAACTCTCAAGTTTGAAAGACAAAAAAGTTTCCTGAGAAAAGCTTGTAAAATCTTTTGGGGGAGTCTTAACAGTGTCATTCAAGTGAATCAGAAACATATGGGTTCAAGTTTCTCTGAAAAGAAATGGTTGTATGTGTTTGGGAGGGCAATTGGGGTTTTTACTGCACCCCAAACTTGGGATATGTGGCTTCAGCAAAGAGCCTCCAATGTGTAAGGGTGCTTCCGTAGAGCTGTGTTGGCTCGAAAGCTCACAGAAACCCTCCTCAGAAAGCTCTGGTTAATATTTCTGTGTTTGGGGAAGAAAACATGATGTGAATTTATTTTTCATGCCACTGGTGGTGTAGATGACCACCACAAAAATTTCAGCTCAACCAACGTTTCACCCTATCCTTCCAATGCTGAAATATACCCTACTAGCCAAATAATTCCTATTTGGTTTTCAGGAGACCTCACCGATGACAAAATGAAAGATGAGACTTGCTCACTGAACCTCAGTTTCCTATTTTGTCATGTACAGAATGAGCTGGGCCTGACCACAGGGACTGATCTGGGTTCAGAGCTGGGAAGGAAAATGCTTCAGACTCAAAAACGTGATCGTTAGTTACTCAGTCATGTCTGACTTTTTGTGACTCCATGGACTGCAGCCCACCAGGCTCCAGTGTCCATGGGATTTCCCAGGCAAGAACACTGGAGTAGGTTGCCATTCCCTTCTCCAGGGTATCTTCCCGACCCAGAGATCAAACCCCGGTCTCCCACATTGTAGGCAGATTCTTTACTGTCTGAGCCACTAGAGAAGCCCCTTCAGACTCAGGAAGGTTGTTTCAACTCATTTTACTATCAAATAAACAAATGAGCCGTGCAGAGACAAAGAAGATCACAGACAAAAGGGAATGTGTGCAACTGTAAGATGTTATCTTTCCCCCTTGGTTTTTTAAGGAGGTCGTTGTGTAGTTTGTGGTCTCTTCTTGCTTTTCATGAATGAAAACCTCCAGAGCAGAGAAACCAGAGCTTGCTGCTTTTTATGGAGTTGTTTTATTTGAGGGGCTCATAGGGGCAGAGTGCACACCAGCAAGGAAGTTCATCGTATTCCTACATATGCAAATTCTGGCTACTCCAAAATTACGCAGCTCCTACTTTATTTCTTTCTGGGCTGGAGCTTACTCACCGTCTTTGTGGAGCAGATCCTTTCTCGGTGTTCCAAAGGCTGGATTCCTATGTCAGCAAATAAAAATAAAGTCCATTTCCTGTTTAAATCCCTGATATTTTAAACCTGAAATTGTCTCATGTCCACCAAGAGCCTCTTAGTCAAAATCATGACATTCATTTCGAGGCAACCGGAAAAACATGTTCCAGAAGCAAATGACATTTACATTTCCAAACAAGCTGGAGAGATGTGATTCATTGAATTCCGAGTGTGTTTTTAACTGAAGGGCTTCATTTGAAGGAAACAACACTTGGTTAATTTGGCATGGTAGAAGAACTGAGGTGCTTTACTGAAGAAAGTTTTTCCAGATAGCGAAAAAGCACTCAAGTGTCAACACTTTGGTCTTTTAATGATTTTCAGGAAATTTTTTTTCTGCATGTATTTCATGCTTTCCTACCACCATCTTTAAAGATGGAGAGCAATTAGATCTCTTCAACAGTTTCAGGGTCACTCTTACAAATATGGGAATCAACTGAACATCCATTAAAATTATCCATTTATCTCGTTAGTCTGATGACTTGGGTATTATCATACCAACTTTTAGAAGAAAATAGAATGGAGACTCAATGATTGTACTTTAGCTTAAGCCTGCGTGGCTCCAAAACCTTTTCTTTTTTTTTCTTTTTTCTAGACATGCTTCTTCCTCATGCTAAGACATAAATATGTAGAATAAGACACAGCAACTCAACCTGACTTTTTTCTTTATGGCTTGAGCCAAACACATTTTGCCTGTTTTTTGAGTGGGGTGACTCATTGGGAAGGATGAACATATTTCTTTTCCTGACCAGGGAGGGGAAACCAAAACTCATGTTTCTAAGCATTGGGACTCCATGGTGATGAGACATCAAATTCTTGATAGTCATTAAATGCAATTTGCAAGAAAATATTTTGTTTAACGGCTTCTCCCTTCAAGGGTTCAAAGAGGGGAAAGAGAAGTTTGGAAGAGGAGAGATGGGGATGGGAGCAGGGGTCCCCAACCTCTGGGATCTAATGCTTGATGATCTGAGGTAGAGTTGATGTAATAATAACAGGAATAGTGCGTTAATCACTGTCGTGTCTGATTCTTTGTAACCCCATGGACTGTAGCCCACCAGGCTCCTCCGTCCATGGGATTCTCCAGGCGAGAATACTGGAGCGGGTTGCCATTTCCTTCTCCAGGGGATCTTCCCAACCCAGGGATTGAACCCAGGTCTCCTGCATTGCAGGCAGAGTGTTTACCATCTGAGCCAGCAGGGAAACCCAATAAGGTACACAATAAATGCAATGCGCTTGAATCATCCTGAAACCATCCCTCTATCCCCGTCTCTATGGAAAAATAGTCTTCCAGGAAACCAGTCCTTGCTGCCAAAGAGTTTGAGGACCGCTGGATGGGGGTGTTATGGGCAGGTACGGACTATGGTGGCGCTAGCTTAGGGGCTTCCGCTCATCTGTGTGAATTGCTGTAGCATGGGTCGGGGGGTGGCGCTGAAACAGCGCAAGCGACAACGAAGGCTGGCGTCCGCGATCAACGCGGCTGGCTTCTGCCGGCTCCCTCTTTGGCTTGTAGGTGGCTGCCTCCTCACTGTTTCTTCACAGGGCCTCGTCTCTGTGTGTGAATATCCTGGTGCCTCTTTCTCTTCTTAAAAGATCATTAGTCCTTTTGGCGGAGAAGGCAATGGCACCCCACTCCAGTACTCTTGCCTGGGAAAGCCCATGGGCGGAGGAGCCTGGTGGGCTGCAGTCCATGGGGTCGCGAAGAGTCGGACACGACTGAGCGACTTTCCCTTCTCTTTTCCCTTTCATGCACTGGAGAAGGAAATGGCAACCCACTCCAGTGTTCTTGCCTGGAGAATCCCAGGGACGGGGAGCCTGGTGGGCTGCCGTCTATGGGGTTGCACAGAGTCGGACACGACTGAAGTGACTTAGCAGCAGCAGCAGTCCTTTTGGGTGAGGCACTCACTTTTATCACCTCCCTTAACCTCAGTTCTCTCCAAATATGGGCTTCCCTGATGGCTCAGGGGTAAAGAATCTGCCTGCCAATGCAGGAGATGAGGGCTTAATCCCTGGGCCCCAAAGATCCCCTGGAGAAGGAAATGGCAACCCACTCCAGGGTTCTTGCCTGGGAAATCCCATGGACAGAGGAGGCTGGTAGGTGTCGCAAGGGGTTGCAAAGAGCTGGACATGACTTAGCAACTAAACAACAACAACAAATCTCCAAATATAGTCAACATTGGGAGGTCAGGTTTCAACTTACAGATTTTGGGGAGACGCAATTCAGTGTATAACAGAACTGCTTTAGGAAGTCAGGGAAGCCAAGGAGAGAATGGTCTTAGCGCTTCCTCCAGCATGAAAAGTGCAGGGATTAGGAGGGCCACCACAGAGGGCAAGGTTTGTTCAGACATGAATTACAGCGTTCAGCTTTCAGCTGCATGAATAGCTGCAAATTTTATGGTGTTTAATAATCTGGGCTTTGCATTGATGGGGTCAGAAAGATGACTGAGTCTTTCTGAGTCCCTGTGGGCCAACCCCTCAATCACCCTGGTCAGGTGCCTGCTTGTAGCCCCCCAGGGGGATTAGAGTAGAGAAGATTCTCTGTGTTTATACCCTGGAAACATATAAGACACAATTCCTCATCTTCAGCTTGAGGGGGTGAAAGCCACAAGGGGGTGGCTTTCTAAGGCTGTATGTCTAGTCCTTTTAACCACATAGAACACTGCCACACTCTGAGAAGTCAGAGAATATCCAGGATTGCCCTCGAATGTGGTGGTGCTTTCAGAGGCTACTGATTACCTCTAAAAGATACGTCCTCAAAAGACTGTCATTTTAAAGGTCTGCTGGAGACTGTCATTGCCTTCTTCTGCTTCTGTTATGCTGTCTTGTTCTACTCAAAATTGCTCCCATTAAGTTCAGAGATGCTTCACATTTTCTCTTTTTTTTTTGTGGAGTAGAGTGGTAGGATTTAAGTCCTGGAAAACTTTTCTCATTCAGGTATTTTTAAATATAGTATTTGATGCTGGATAGCAAAATCTGCAAGAAGGCTGATCTAATTATTCGCTACCAAAGTAGAAGTTAGTGAAAATGTTCTCTTTATAAAGTAAGTTTTAAAGCATCTATGTTTTAAATATTTTATAATAGCTATTTCGGTTGAGGAGGTATCATATTTGCATATACGCTGGTCTACTGCCTGTTCATTTCACATGCGGGTCAATTACAAGTAAATTTCTCTGCCAGACTGGAGGGGGGCCATGGAGCCTGGAGACCTGAGGTGAGTTTAAATTCTTTGTCCCCATGTGCTTAACCACCTCTGTTGAAGCAGAGTGAGTTCAGACTTCAATGTTTCACACTAAATCGTTGATTCCACGGCCTGCTTTTTTTTTCTTCATAAAAAACTCTGAAACTTTTTGTATGAAAAAAAACCACATTTATTTTTCTAAGATAATTTCACAGAAATGATATGAAAGACGGAGCTGGAAAGAATTTAGAAAGTTAAAGTGAATAAAAGTGATGTACATGCTCTGTTTTATGATGGTAGGTCTTAGCACATAATTTCCTTGCCAGATTCAACAACATGTCTTTTATTTCTGTAAAACCCCCTGACAGTCATTGTTGGCGTGCCAATTTCTACTCTCCTTTGTCAGCCCTTGGACCCTTCACTGGTCCCGGTTCAGCTAGAACCAAGAATCGGTTGTATGCAAATCCCCCCACTCCCACCCAGACTTGGTAAAGCTCATTGTATTAGGTTTGTGATTAAAAGATATAATTAAATAGGGTTTAAAATGGTGGAAAACAAGTGCAGAAAGGAAGAGTGCTGTTTCTATGAAAACTAAGTCAAATGCTTTGCAATGATTCAGTAAACGCTCATCACTAGAGTAATTGCTGCCAATTAATTACAGGCAAGTCAACAGAAGAAGGAAAGTCATCAGAATTTGGAGCAATTCTGCACTGTGGTGCTTTCACAACTGTTTGCCATCTCACTTCACTTTAAAGAAACAAAAAACTGGAAATCTCAAGTGATGTGCTGAAGGGAGTTTTAAGTGAGAAAGACGACACTGAACTCTGACCAGAGGACTCATTTTCAGAGAATGAGTCTTGCCTCTTGCTTGGCCCCACTGGCAAAGATTATCCCTTTACATGTTTTTAGTTTAAATGTTTATAAAAGACATGTACCATTTTCTTTTGTTTCTTAAAGATTTTTTGATGTGGAGCATTTTTTTTGAAGTCTTTATTGAATTTGTTACAATATTGCTTCTGTTTTATGTTTTTTGACCATGAGGCATGTGGGATCTTAGCTTCCCAACCAGAGATTGAACCCGCACCCGCTACATTGGAAGGTAAAGTCTTAACCGCCGGACCACCAAGGAAGTTCTGATCAAGTTCATCTTACTCTTTTTGAATCAACTTTTCACCAAGTACAAGTGTCAATCATACCAGATCCTATCAGCTAGGAGAGCTTCTTCTGTACAAAACAGATTTATATTGTCAATCAGAAGGGACAGTTTTGTGTTAGAGGGCAGGAGAATGATTCAAGATGATATGGTTAGTGTGGGATTAAATTGAATAAGGTTGCAAAAGACAATTGCATAAGATGAAGATAAGAAAAACTGGCCTCAGATCACTGCAAGTGAATATTTGCAGGGAAACGCAGGACTCTGGTTTAAAGGATGGGTTATGAGCAAAGAGGCTCAAAAAGTGCTTGTAGTTTGGGAATGATGTTTAGCCAGTGGGGTGGACTAGGTTGGCTGTAGAAGTTGATATACAGATTGCTCTGTAGGAAATGGGAAGTCATTAAAGACATCCCTAGTAAGTTGACGTAAAAGTGGATTTCAATTCAAGTTAAGGGTGCATGTATCACTCCTGAAAAGCATTTGAGAATGCATACGGGCTTTCTTATGAGATGTTGAGACAACCCAAGTCAAGGACAGGGGCTCTTAACACAGTTTTGATCAAGGGATATTTTCAGAAATTAACGCCTTATTGCCTCTAATTGGTTACATAAGTGAATATTGAAACATTTCTAGTCAATAACGTTCAGGTAACAAAAGATGTATTAATACATCTCTGGTCAATAATTAACCTGTTTTTGTATTATGAACCCCTTCTGGCAAACCCTTCTCAAAACAATCTTTTTAAGTGCATAAAATAAAACACATAGAATTTCAAAGAAAATAAAGAGTATTTAAAAATAATTATAATATCATGAAAAAAGAACACATTTAACAGAGTAATCAGTTTCATTATGAATACATGACTAGTAAGGCTTAGGAGTGGATCTATTTGATGAACACAATGAATCTTTAGGGATATCTGATATGAAAATATGGATAGTTTTAATTAGTGACAAAGTACCAGTACATGCTACTACAGATTTTTGCTTACGTTCATCAGTGAAGTGAAAAGTACAATTTTATTTGTTCCCCTGTGCAAGTTCATGGGTTTTCTGAATCCTTCAAGTAGAAGATATTGAGGTTCATGTGATTCTAGGAAGTATCATCAAGAATTTTCAGTGATTATAACTAATTAGAAGCATTCTGAAAGTTCGGTAATGTATTAAGAGTAACTAACATATGGTTCCCTGCCCCCGGCCCCTGAGGTTTTCAGAGTTTTTCAGGATACAGGATCTAGGAGAGACTTTTCTCTAAACTATGCATTTCTAAAATGTTAAAACTTTTACACAAAGCATGTATTTTTATTAAAAGAAGACAATGTGAAAAATTAAATTTAAAAATTATGTATTTAGTAATAGCAAGAAAAAAAGACAGAAGGCACATCCTGTCTGTCCATCAATTAGAGAAATGATAACTACATCATAGTAGTTGCTACCAATAGGATACAAAGGTATTTGATGAGATTCTATTTTTGTGGGCTCTAAAGACAAAACCACAATGATGCATATGTATTCACTGAGCTCTACATCTGCGATGTTTGAGCTTCATTATATGTAGGTTATTCCTCAATAAAAAAGCTAAACACAAACAATTAAATCTTGAAGGGGGAAAAAAACTAGAAGGGACTAACCAGGATGGCAGGAAGTTTGGGAATTGACGCCACAAGCGAAATGACAGGAAGAACTTGAGAAATTTAATTAGAATGGGGAAATTAGAGGTTACAGGGGAGTTTATGGAAATAATTGAAAGGCTGCCATGAAAAATAGTTTGAAAAAAATTAAAGTCAAAAAGGCAGGTAAATATATTGCAACTCAAGGATAACAATTTAGGTTAGGTTGGTTTCCTCACCAAATAATCAATTACCTTTTCCTTTTCAAGGAATGACTAGAAGCTCAGACTCACAGGTTTCTAAAGATCCTCTTGAAGGTGAAGGTGAAGTCGCTCAGTCGTGTCCGACTCTTCGAGCCCGTGGACTGTAACCTACTAGGCTTCTCCGTCCATGGGATTCTCCAGACAAGAATACTGGAGTGGATTGCCATTTCCTTCTCCACGGGATCTTCCCAACCCAGGGATCGAACCCGGGTCTCCCGCATTGGAGGCAGATGCTTTAACCTCTGAGCCACCAGGGAAGCCCCTAAAGATCCTCTTAAATGGGGGATAATCACTGACATCCTTCTCAGGCTCAGTAATCTTTGGTGTGGGCTGCTAGAATATCAAGATTATTGAGAACTCTATTTCTTGAAAAGCCCCTGGGTGCTCTCTGAGTCTGGGAGCACAGTGGCCTCCCAGGCTTGTGTAGAAGGCAACCATCCATGCCTAGATGTCACAAGCCTTGCGGACAGCAAGCTCTCAATAAATATGTGCTAAGAGTAAGCGGGAAATTCAGTTTAGTTCAGTTCAATTCAGTCGCTCAGTCGTGTCCGACTCTTTGCGACCTCATGAATCGCAGCACGCCAGGCCTCCCTGTCCATCACCATCTCCCGGAGTTCACTGACTCACGTCCATCGAGTCCGTGATGCCATCCAGCCATCTCATCCTCGGTCGTCCCCTTCTCCTACTGCCCTCAGTCCCTCCCAGCATCAGAGTCTTTTCCAATGAGTCAACTGTTCGCATGAAGTGGCCAAAGTACTGGAGCTTCAGCTTTAGCATCATTCCTTCCAAAGAAATCCCAGGGCTGATCTCCTTCAGAATGGACTGGTTGGACCTCCTTGCAGTCCAAGGGACTCTCAAGAGTCTTCTCCAACACTACAGTTCAAAAGCATCAATTCTTTGGTGCTCAGCCTTCTTCACAGTCCAACTCTCACATCCATACATGACCACAGGAAAAACCATAGCCTTGACTGAACGGACCTTAGTCAGCAAAGTAATGTCTCTGCTTTTGAATATGCTATCTAGGTTGGTCATAAACTCCCAGAGTTTACCCAAACTCATGTCCATTGAGCCAGTGATGCCATCCAGCCATCTCATCCTCTGTCATCCCCTTCTCTTCCCACCTTCAATCTTTCCCAGCATCAAAGTCTTTTCAAATGAGTCAGTTCTTCTCATCAGGTGGCCAAAGTATTGGAGTTTCAGCTTCAGCATCAGTCCTTCCAATGAATATTCCGCACTGATTTCCTTTAGGATGGACTGGTTGGATCTCCTGGAAATAAGTCTCTAAAATCTGAGGAAATCCAATAAACAGCTTTATAGTCATCATCTTAGGTTCAGGAATTGCCAACATTTGTAAATATATATATTTTTTATTGAAGTACAGTTGATTTACAATACTGCATTAGTTTCAGGTGTACAGCAAAGTGATTCAGTTATACATATGCATATGTGTTTTCTTTTTAATTCTTTTCCATCATAGTTATTACAAGATATTGAATATAGTTCCCTGTGGTATGTACAGTGTGTGCGTACATGCCGGTGCTTCAGCTGTATCTGACTCTTTGCGAGCCTATGGACCATAGTTCGCCAGGCTCCTCTGTCCGTGGGATTCTCCAGACAAGTGGAGTGGGTTGCCAAGCCCATCTCCTGGGGATCTTCCCAACCCAGGGGTCAAACCCAGGTCTCCTACAGCTCTTGCATTGCAGGCAGATACTTTACTGCTGAGCCAGCAGGGAAGCCCTGTGCTATACAGTAATCCCTTGTCATTTACTTTGTAGATAGTGGTGTGTTTCTGTTGACCCTATATTCCTAACTTACTCCTCCTCCCACATAATTTTATTAATTAATAAAAATCCGGGGTTGTAATCAGTGTATCCTGAAATGAATTGTAATCAAAGACTGAAAACTTGAATATCAATTTCAGCAATGAACTTGCAAAATTTTAGGCAGGATATCCATAAAATGTACATCCAATTATTTGACGTGGTATTTGCATTGGTTTGACTGATGTGAATTACCTAGTGCCAATTTTACTGTATGAGATTCAGTATGTATATATATATATAAATTCAGTATATATATATAAATGTGTGTGTATATTTATGTTCATGGTGATTTATCTGGGCCAGACATTGATAGAAAATAATGTAGCACTTTGAAATTCTGCTAACACCCATGTTATTTGCTGATCCGTTCAGCTCCCTAAGTGATAACATAGTATTATTTCAATAGCGGCTCTCAGAACATCAAATTTGGGTTGCAGAGTAAGGTCACAATGCCAAGCTTCTGAATGTGTCAGATGTGAAATCATCACGGATTTGGGGACAATGAGCGGACCAGACTTTGGATGTGACCTGGTGCAGCTGAGTAACTCACAAAGTCACAAGTCAGTCCCTGACTATAAAAGAGACATCTGATCAGATTGTCATGCTCTGGGTTTAATGGAGTGTTGTGGGGACTTTGACACAAACCATTACCCAGTATTTACTTATTCAAGGCAGAAACCTACTGGAAAATGGAGTGAAATTATCCATACTTTAACAGCTTTGAGCAGATTGCACTATGGTCAAAATTTCTAAAACACGCCCTTCTGAAGACGTTGCCATTAACCACTATTGAGTTCTGTTATAGTACTTTAATCGCCATGTTTTACAAGATTATTTCTGTCTCTGGAATATGAAGCAAGGTTGTGTAATTGGAGGAGAATTTAATACCATCGGTTGAGTCTGTGATTCCTCAGTAGCTCTACTATTTGGAAGGATACTGTTAATCCAGAAAGTCAGTTAATTTTCACACTATTCTTTCCTCAGTCCTGTTTTATTTCCAAATTCCCAACACTTGTTCTTTATCCGGGTTCCTTGGACAGAGTTACATCGTAAACCACTCATGAACTTTCTTGTGCTTTAGGCTAGTTGAAAGAAAGCTTTTTAAGTGAGACATAATATTAATAGGACTCTGAAACAGTGCATAGTTCAGGTTCTATTTTTCTTTTAATCAACTGTTAATGTTATATGAGAATGTGCTTAATCAATTGAGGCTATGTTTAAAATGATCTTTTCAAGCCCTATAAGACCATAATGAGTAATTAAAATGGATGAAATCATCAACAGATATTAATGTGAAGTTGGAAAAGGAAAATTTTAATGTATTAAATAAACATTTTACAAAGATTCTTTTAGCCAAAAACATTATAGAAACCACTTTACTGACAAACATTTTGTGCGTGTGCTTCATTTGTGTCCAGCTCTTTGTGACCCTATGGACTTGTAGCCCGCCAGACTCCTCTGTCCATGGAATTCTCCAGGCAAGAATATTGAGTCAGTTGCCATGCCCTTCTCCAGGGGATCTTCCCAACCCTGGGACTGAACCCACGTATCCTACATCTCCTGCGTTGGCACGTGGGCTCTTTACCACCAGCACCACCTGGGAAGACCGAGTGTCTTACGTATGTTATATTATTGCTAAATCATATTGGATTCTTTTACAACCCCCATGCAATTCCCCAGGCAAGAATATTGGAGTGAATTGCCATTTCCTTCTCCAATATCATCCTTCAATTAATGAATATACTATATAACAGCAAATTTTTATAAAGTTTTCCTGTTTTTGTTACTAAGTGTTTCAAACTTGATGCATATTTTTACTTGCTTTAAAAAGTCTTTTCAAAGAAGAGTTTGGCGAAACAAACCAATTTAATACTAAAAAGCTGCCCACGATCTAAAATGTAATCACTAATGACGATCTCTGTCCCAGAATCATCTTTTGATTCTGGTTTCCTCACCATTTGAAAGTCTGGCCCACATTCTAAGATAAAATTAATTTTTTCATCACACAGTCTAGTGGCATCAAGATGGGGCCTAAGGTTAATCATATCAGTCAAACACCCAACTTGAGAAAAATTCCACTGGAAAGCTCTTCAAATATCAGCAATGACATTTGAAGTAATTGCAAAGCTCAAGCACCAATTTAAATGAAAGGCTACCCCCCTCTGCCATGCTCTCTTTTCTCTAGTCGAACATTATAATGTTAAAAGCATCAAAGTACTATAAGGTGAATTAATAATGTGGCATTTTATTGATTGCCTATATATTCATTGGAGAGCTCTATTTTCAGTGTAGAGATTTTATGGAAAGGCCATTTCTAAACACATACTGTACAAAGTTCTGAAAGTTATTGTTTTTAAAAAATGCTGCTTAAAGGGCAGTCAGTTCTGAAGGGCCCTCTTGTCTTGTTTGAGCCCCAGATTCTTCTGCTTCTAAAATTATACTCATAAGAAAATTTTTCAGACAGTGCCGCCTAATGAGCCTTCGAATGGTCATTACAGCTGTAATCCAGGAAATTAAAAATAGGCTACCATCTCTTATTCAATGTAGACTGGAAGCGAAGGAGAAGAAACTAACTGAAATTGACTTACACTGGTGACAAGTTAAGGCTTTTCATAGGAAAGAACTTGATAGGTGCTTTCTAACACCTTATAACATCTCAGGAGGCCCCAGTTAGGAGTATGCACACTGTATAAAATTCAGCGCATTGGCTAGTAGAAATAGGATGCATATGAAGAAAGGAAGATTAAAACAGACAATCCCAGACACAGAAATTAAGCAACAGAAAGGGGAGGAAGAGGTGGGAGAGGCCGTGCTTTCAAGCTGTTGATGTGGATAAAGAGCTGGGTAAATAGATGCTTGTCACCTAAACTGTATCTTGCATTCCTGAGGCTGGGAAAACATCCTCTTAAATTAAGGTTTGCTGGTTGGCCCCGCCCTGATTTGGGTTCATGATGGGTTTTCAATCCCAAGGGTTGAAATGATAATGTGGAGACAGTACTTTTATTTCATAAATAATATTTGTTTTGTCTCCTGATTATAAAAGTGGTCCACGGTGAGAGTACCACAGATTAACAATGGAGGAAGCCCCAAAGAAAAAGTCAATGTACCCAGAAACCCATCCCCAAGGGTTTTGCCTTGCTGCAAGCCATACGTATAATTATTTTATAAAATGATTCTTTTAGAAAGGTGCTTTGATTTTAGTTGTTTACAAGCATGCTGCCTCTCCAGGGTGGGAGTGGAGCAGGGCATGGACTTCAGTACAGGAGGGGGCATTCTGCTGCTTCAGGGTCCTCACTAAGGTGACAGGCTATAGATGAGCCCTCCAGGAACAACGGGGCTGACCCTGGTGGAGTGTTTGTTTGTTGTTGTTTTGTATGTAGAATGCTTGTGCATCAGTTGTTTTCAAGTACAAGTGATAAAACCTGATTAAGAGAAGGGTGGACAAAGAGGGCTTCCTTTTCTTAACCTAACAAGAAGACCAGGCAAGTTGAGTGGATAGTTTCAGGACTCTGGGTGCACTTCCCTTCCGCCTTCTCCTTGTTGTCTCCAAATGGCTGTATCTACAGACCTTGTGAGTTTCCACAATCCTCCCTACAGGTGGGAAGAGAGTGCAGTGAAGAGGGCCAGACATCCTTGAGATGGGACAGGAGTTCTCGTCTCATCAGGGAGGATCATCTTTCCAGGAAGATCCCTGGATGACGACTTAATTGGTGTGGAACAGAGTCTGACTCCATTCAACAAACTGGGTTTCTGTTAACTGAAGGAAAAAGGGCAAGGGAGGCTTGTAGCAAGCAGATGGTGCCTGCCATAGCTCACCACTTCAGCTCAGCAAATGGCCATCAGGTTCATGTCCTGATTCTCATCTCACTCTGCCTAACGGTAAAGCTCGCGTTTCTGTTTCCGAGCTCATTTGTCTTTAACAAGTTAGAAAGATCTGCTGCAACTTAAAACAATAAAAACATCTCATCTGATTTTTTTCAGGACTCCACATTTTATTCTGTCCTATTTACTGTTTTTCTTTTTTTTAAAGGTGGAAAAATGAGTGAACAAAAGATGAAGAGAAACCTCTAGTTCCAGAAACAATTTAAGGTATTTTTACCAATCTGCACACATCTAATAAAACAAGTGAAAAATTAAAGGGACAGATGATAGAAACATAAACGTTGAAAAGAAAAGACCTACAGATGATAAAAGTCAGAACCCAGGAGGCATGGCAATGACTGCGATATATATGTTTGGAGCGTGCCATAGATTTTGTTCTAAATTTCTTAGAAATCAATGCATAGAGTGTTGTCCTATTGATTATAAGACACACAGTACCCATACTTAAATAATTACTAGATTAACACTGAGATTGGTAAGCTTTCTCTCATGGATTCCCACTGAAATCACACTGTGTATAATGAATATATATCCTTGGTGATATTCTGAGCATAATTATAAGCCTCTTTTAGAAGACATGCCCTAATATTAGGGTTACAATAACCTCCAAAGAGGAACGCTTTGGAAAGAGAAACAGTGATGCCAACATGATAGCATTTACTGGCACCTTCCTGGGCAAACCAGGGGGCATTGCCTGCCTGTCCGCGTCAGAGGGAGCCATCATTTCAGCGGAGACACGTCTGTGCACGATCTCCACAATAGACCTCTCAGCCCTCTTGTATTCTCTCTAAATTCCCTAGCCTATCATCCGCATCGTCATTTTCTGTACATGGCCTCATCTCTAACTTCAAGGGCAAAATGAAAGTTTCTTGGCAGGCAGACACTCTGTCCCCATATGTCTGACCCTTTTTTCTCCAGCTGCTTTATCCAAACTTTCTTTTTTTAAAAATGTGTTTCTGAGATTTGGGGTTATTTATTATTTAGAAATTAATAATTATTATTTTTTAACCTTTGGCCCCACTGTGCAGCCTGCGGGATCTTAGTTCCCAGGCCAGGGATCGAACCTGCAGCCCCAGGTTTGGGGAGTGTGGAGTCCTAGCCACTGGACCTACAGCTTCCTTGTGCCCTTGCCTCCTGTCACAGCACGAATGGGCCTCAGGGCCCGCGTCACCACGGCCGCTTCTTTGAAGACGCTTTGCTATGAAGGGAAGGGCAGAGTTTTCCATGCCTGTCATCTTCATCTTCCGTTCCTCGCCACTTCTGCTGCGTCTACTGGCAGAGACTTTTGCCTCATGGCTTTTGCCTCTAACTCTCCGCAGAAAATACAGAAGGGCCCGCCCCCCACCCCAGCCCAGAGGCGGCTTCTCAGCCCTGACCGTCAGGGTCCCCGCGCGCAGCGGCGTTTTCGGCGGCTTCCTCCCGGACGCCATCCCTTCTCGCCTGTGACGTCACGCCCGTCTGCTTTCCCCCCTCTCTCCTCTGAGGCGTCTTCTGGCTTTCTGTCTGCTGGATTTCCTCTGCTGGTCCCTTAAGTGTGGTCTCCAGCACAGTAAGAGTCAGTACTGCCGGATGGTTAGAACCAAGACTGAGTCCGGACCGTGTGGCTTTGCTTCCTCACTGCGCCATTTAGTGTCTATGGTACCTTGGGCAGGGTACTTGACCCATCTGGTCCTCAGTTTCTTCAACCACGAGGAAGATAAGGATGTATTTGTCTCCTATGCAAGTTGTGAAGATTAAGCAAATTAAGATCCATAAAACAAGCAAACAAAAGAACATAAAGGCTCCCAAAAATGTCTTTTGAATGCAATACAGTACATAAAGCGCACAGAGCTCAATATAGCTATCAATTTCAGAACAAAACAAACACAACTCAGATTTTCCCTCTTAGGTCTGTTCTCTCTGTTACCAGCCTTTCTAAATGAAGTGTCTCAAATGGCTTCTTCGGTCCACTATACTTGTGTGTTATGTGCTAAGTCACCTGAGTCATGTTTGACTCCGTGCAACCCTATGGACTGCAGTCTACCAGGCTCTTCTGTCCATGGGATGTTCCAGCAAGAATACCCGGCGCGGGCTGCCATGCCTTCCTCCAGGGGATCTTCCCGACCCAGGGAGCGAACCCAGCGTCTTTCACATCTACCTGCATTGGCAGGTGGGTTCCTTACCAGGAGCGCCACCTGGGAAGCCCAATCAACTGGGCACTCAGGCACTGGACTGCCTTGCTCCAGCGCACACTGCCTCCAGCAACAGGTTCCTGCTGGAGAAAGGACATCTTCACTTAGCTCAGACGCAGTCATCTGGGCTGAACTCACCACCTCGCTTTAGTCCTTCTTTATTTTCTCTCTTGGCAAAAGGTGTCCAAATGCTCCAGGTGGGATTTCGGGAGTCATTTTTCATTTTCCCTCCTTTTCACGTCGAATCAGTCATCGGGTCCCGTCACGTTCGCTGACACCGCCTCGCCTGCCATTCTACCTTCCCTCCACCCCCTCAGCCCCTCGCTGGGTCCAGACGCCCACTCGGTCCCGGATTAGCGGATCAGAGGATGCTGCTTCGTGTCCTGGCCTCTGATCTTACCCCTCTGCACTTCACTCTCCGTGGAGCTACTGGGGGGATTTGGCTTGACTGAAGAGCTGATCAGATTACTCCTCTTTTAAAAGTGATTCATAGATTCCTAATAGTCCTCGGGATAAAGTCCAAAGCCTTCAGGATTGCTTGCCTGATCCTTTGCAATCTCTAGCCTCCGACTCCTTCAGCTGCGTTTTTTGACACTTCTCCCCCTGAAATGTGCATTTCCACCAAAGCATGCACATATGGAATCAATAGTTTCTCCTCCTGCTGAACGAACTTCAAAGCGAATTTGTATCGAGAGAATGTTTTCTCTGACTGATCCAGTAGGTCGAATTATTGCTCGTCTCAATGTTTATGCAGTACAATTGAATTGTATACAGCATGTTTTCTAGTTTTTATTTAGTGGAAACAATCTCATTGGGAAGATTATCTTGTATGTTAATGCTATACTTGATATTTGATTAATTAATTAGGCATCTCTGTATCAGAGTACTTAACACATTCCTTCACAAAATTAAAATTTCTAATTCAATTTTCTTCCCTTGTAAGATTCACATGGTACTTGTCCCTTCTTTCAAGTTTTTGGGTTTTTTATTTTTCTGGGTAGAATTTCAGAGATTACAATTTTTCCATGTATAGAGTCAGCCTGTTAGCTCTTATTAAATCTTTTATTTTGTTCATTATAATCTCCAATATTATTTATTATGAATTGAATTATGGATTTATTTCATGTATCTTCATTTAATTGAAAAGGGTATAATAAACTGTTCTCTTAGGCATTCCCAGATGGTACAGAATGGTCAGCTGATTTATTGTACTGATAAGCTATTTCTTTTGTATATGTTTTGTTTTGTGGGACACATACAGCCCGTATTCTGGCAGATTACAGAACAAGGAACAGGGTTGAAATTGCAGGATCAACGTACCAAGATAATATGGTCAAAAGGATGGGGTGGAATGGCAGGGTAGGAATGTCCTTTTTCTGTATTTGCTGGACCGTGGTCTTGCCATCACAGGTTTCTCTCTTTTTAGAATGGCTCTGTGCCAGTCAGGACTGATTTCATTGAGAATGAACAAAAACAAAGTCAGATAAACTTATGAACAATGTGTGTCTCCTCGCCATCATTAGAGCTTTTCTCTCTCAGAGAAAAGCATCTGTGAAGGAAAAAAAAATCTCAGGAAAAATTTCTGATTAGTCCACTTTGGGTCATGTGCTCATTCTGGACCAATCACTGTGGGTGGGAGGATGTGGCATTCTTGGCTTACAGGCTCACCTCTATGGGGGAAGGTCCAGGAGGTGGGGATATTGGTTGGAGGGGACGATGGAGCAGCAATAAAGGCAAAGAAGGATGCTGTCTCCAGAAAGAGAAGCGTGGATGGTGGAGAAGCAGCCACAATTTGCTGCACGTTCTGTTTGTCTCTCCTCAGGTCAGTTCAGTTCAGCCGCTCAGTCGTGTCCGACTCTTTGCGACCCCATGAATTGCAGCACGCCAGGCCTCCCTGTCCATCACCAGCTCCCGGAGTTCACCCAAACTCGTGTCCGTCGAGTCGGTGATGCCATCCAGCCATCTCATTCTCTGTCGTCCCCTTCTCCTACTGCCCTCAACCCCTCCCACCATGAGGGTCTTTTCCAATGAGTCAACTCTTCGCATCAGGTGGCCAAAGTATTGGAGTTTCAGCTTCAACATCAGTCCTTCCAATGAACACCCAGGACTGATCTCCTTTAGGATGGACTGGTTGTGCAAGGAATTTGAAGAGGCAAAAACAACAACTATATATATATATATATGTATAATAAACCCATAAAAATGCTTATCAACTCTCAGAGAAATACAAATCAAAACAACAAGAAGACTGTTGTCTTCTATCTGATTAGCAAAAATTAAGATGACAGATTAACCTAAAATAATCTGGAAAATGACTATTTTAATATCAAACATTACCAGCAATGGAAAAGGAATCGACATCACATTGGAAGACAAAGGGTGCATGGGTGTCTACAAGTTCACATCCTTACAATGAGCAGGTCATGGAGGGCCATCTCTGAGGTTTCAAGATGCCCCACCCACTACCACCAACCCACCCCCCCTACCCCCCCCCCCCGCCCCCAACACACACACCAGCTGTTGGGGAGTAAGTGTCTGCACACAGGGGCAGTGGTTGAAAAGGAAGACAGAATCAAGGAGAGAATTTTGTAAGCGAGGATCAGTTCAGCTTGTCTGGATGTTGAGCAGCAGAAGAAGGTAGAGGAACCAAGGTGTGAAGTTGCTGGAAATGACTCAAGGTCTCTCTCAGAGCAGGAGGTGGAGAAAGCAATGGAAACCCACTCCAGTACTCTTGCCTGGAGAATCCCATGGATGGAGGAGCCTGGTGGGCTGCAATCCGTGGTGTTGCGAAGAGTCGGACATGACTGAGCGACTTCACTTTCACTTTTCACTTTCATGCATTGGAGAAGGAAATGGCAACTCACTCCAGTGTTCTTGCCTGGAGAATCCCAGGGATGGAGGAGCCTGGTGGGCTGCTGCCTATGACGTCACACAGAGTCAGACACGACTGAAGCGACTTAGCAGCAGCAGCAGCAGAAGAGCAGGAGGGAAAGGGATTCAGAGTCCTTGGTGGTGATGCTGGTCACACCTGTGAGGCTCAGCAGACTTCCAGACGGAGGGACTCAGCCCGCAGAGGCACAGCAGATGCAGAAAATATCAGAGGTTTATCTCTTTCACTTGTACCAATTATTGGTAATTAGTTAGCTAAAAGAATATATCAACATTTGTATTTAAGTTTAGCCCAGATATCATCTTAGCTATTTTACCAAGCACTTCATCACCAAAATAAAATCCCCTCTGATATCTCTGTCCCTACCTCCTTGCCTCCAAAAGGTTGTGGGGACCACAATGCACTCCTAGGATGAACTCGTGAAGGGCAGAGCCATCTCAGCGATAAGGAAATAAATTTGAAGTTCTCCCTGGCTTGAGCAGCAGAAAGGACTTCACTCTTCGCAAGAAAGTGCCCCAGACCAGCTCCCGCTCCAACCTGGTTTCCCTGAATCATGACCACAGGCACCTGCTCGTTCTCCAGCTGGAAAGCCTCACCCACTTTCTGTCAGGGGTGGTTCACAGATGGTTTTCACCTCTTGTTCTTTTTTTCAGAGTTGTTATCCTTTTCAAGCTGCAACCCTGACACGTCTGAGCAAGCACTGCAGTTTGCTTTCTCCAATGTCAGCGGCATCATGGAATAACAGGGTGGAGGTCAGGGTCCTCCCATCCTGGACCACTCTTCTCATCAGTGACTGCTGGGAGCCTCCTGATTGCCCTGCAGAGCCATCTATTCATTAAACACCTCTCCTCAAATGTTAAACCATGGAAGTACAGCAACTAATTCCACTTTGGGGAGAAAATGGAGTCTATTTTCCAAGCTCTAGGTTCAGGGAATGATAAATTCATTTTTGATCTTAGGGACTCTGACCTCTGCCCTGTGCAGACTGCGGTCTCACTGCTAAGCCATGCCAGCCTTCCACCAGCCCCTCATTTGCTACCTGTGGTGATGGCACCTCTGGTTTGGGCAATGCTTAGTCACTCAGTTGCATCTGATTCTTTGCAGCCCCATGGGCTGAAGTCCACCAGGCTCCTCTGTCCTTGTGGATTCTCCAGGCAAGAATACTGGCGTGGGTTTCCATGCCCTTCTCCAGAGGATCTTCCCCATCCAGGGATCGAACCCAGGTCTCCTGCATTGCGGGTAGATTCTTTACCATCTGAGACACCAGGCAAGCCTGATGGCACTGCTATTGTGATGCTATATTTATCCAACATGTACTGGAAGTGGTTTACCAGTTCCTGGCACCATATAATTATCACAAAGCCCTCACACACTGTAACAAATGTGATTTCTCCAGGGCCACTACATGGCCCGTTCAGGCAATGATTATTTTTAGACAGAGGTTCTAGTGGCTGGTTTTATTCCCAAAGCCATCTTCTATTTGAGTGCTCCATTTGGCTTCAAGAACCAAACCATGCCCATCACATTCCCACGAGGTTTTTGCAGAAAGGTAAGCCTACTCCCACTCCTGAATTAATGAACCCCTCTTGCTGTCAACTGTAGCTTAATGGATTTCACCATCCTGTGTATTTTCATACCCAGAACAGAAAGTCATACAAAGGTAACTTAATTCAGGAGTGACCTTTCAGTTCATTGCCTGGCAGGGTTGTAAATCTTATGCGGTGGCAGATTTATCCCTCTGTCCGTGATTTCCATAGGCAGCTTCACCTTCTGTGTGGCAATGACTTAAAATGGTTGCAAAAATGTTATCTCTGTCTAAAATGGCTGATAGTCAAGGCGTTTAATCAACCCTGGTGATCACTTATCCCCATTCACCCCCCAAATTTAACATTTCACTAGACGATCTTTCAAAAAGATAACGTCCCCATGGTACATGCTATTTCAAGTAACTGGAAAAGTAATTCCTCTTCTCATCCCTTCGTGGCTTCATCTTTCTTGGTGACTTTCACACTAAGCCTCAAAAATGACCAAATGTGGGGCTTTTCTTTACTCTTTCATCTTTCTTCCTATAGAGTCATTTCATGATCAGTTGTGAGCCTCATCTTTCAAATTAAATGCAAATGAGGCAGTTGAATTTGAGATGGAAAAAAAAAAATCTCCAAAGTGGAGATTTAGGGTAAGGGTTAGGGTTAGGGTTAGAACTCTGTTCTGGTTAAGAGCAGAGTTTTGTGGGTCAGGTATAAACCATTTTAAAACAATGAATTCCAAATTATTCCTCTTTCCTTCACTCTCTCCACAGGTATTATTGATTGCATGATTTTTGTTGAGCATTAGGTAAACAGGTGGACAAAAGTGTACCAAGAGTTTTCCCTGTATTAAAGATTCCCAACCAGTGGGATAGATAATCACATTTAAGAAAAAATTAGAGTATTTTGTTATAATTACCATGAGACAAAGTATAAAGTGTTTTGGGAGCAACTAGGAGAGGCAAAAAAGCCTCTTGAAAGTGAAAGAGGAGAGTGAAAAAGTTGGCTTAAAGCTCAACATTTAGAAAACTAAGATCATGGCATCTGGTCCCATCACTTCATGGGAAATAGATGGGGAAACAGTGTCAGACTTTATTTTGGGGAGCTCCAAAATCACTGCAGATGGTGATTGCAGCCATGAAATTAAAAGACACTTACTCCTTGGAAGGAAAGTTATGACCAACCTAGACAGCATATTAAAAAGCAGAGACATTACTTTGCCAACAAAGGTCCATCTAGTCAAGGCTAGAGTTTTTCCAGTGGTCATGTATGGATGTGAGAGTTGGACTGTGAAGAAAGCTGAGCCCTGAAGAACTGATGCTTTTGAACTGTGGTGTTGGAGAAGACTCTTGAGAGTCCCTTGGACTGCAAGGAGATTCAACCAGTCCATCCTAAAGGAGATCAGTCTTGGGTATTCATTGGAAGGACTGATGTTGAAGTTGAAACTCCCATACTTTGGCCACCTGATACAAAGAACTGACTCATTTGTAAAGACCCTGATGCTGGGAAAGATTGAGGGCAGGAGGAGAAGGGGATGACAGAGGATGAGATGGTTGGATGGCATCACCGACTCAATGGACAGGGGTTTGGGTGGACTCTGGGAGTTGGTGAGGGACAGGGAGGCCTGGGATGCTGTGGTTCATGGGGTTGCAAAGAGTCGGACACGACTGAGCGACTGAACTGAACTGAACTTAATTCCTTGCCCTTTTTTTTTTTGTATTGAGCTTTTTCTTTTTTATTGACTTGTAGCAGCCTTCTACATAATATGGATATTGATTCTTTATATATATATACATATAAAGCTTAGAGGCTTAAATCAACAGGATATTATTATCCCATGGAATTCTATTAGTTGTCTGGCCTCAGCCATGAGGTCTTCTGGCTTTGTATATTTCATCTAGTTGCAGTCAGGAGCAGCCGGGACCTGAGTTATCTAAAGGTCTATTGGGTTGGCCATCTAAGAGACTCCCACACAAGGATGCAGGGGTATGATCTGCCCTTCACAGTTCTCCGGGGGGTTCATCTGGGACTCCCTGCCATGGTGCCTCCAGGTGGCCCTTCCATGTGGTCTGGGCTCTCACAGCCTGGTGGCTTATTGCTAAGTGCAAGCATTCTAAGAGACAAGATGCAGAACGGCCAGTCTGAAATCCTAGGTGTGGACAGTAACACAACATCACTTTGTTATGATTTCTGTTATGATTTGTTGTTTAAAGCAGTCAGGGAGCCCAACCAGATTGAGTGTGGGAGATAGGAAGAGCATTTGAAAAATGCCATCCTCCTGAATTCACCAGGATCCACTCTCTTACTGCAGATTATTAGTATATGTACATATTTCCCACATGCAAAATGTGCACTGCCCTTGCCCTCCACATCACGTCCTAAGCCCTCCTTTCCACCTAAGTTTCACTTGTACCATGATGGCTTCAAGTCCAAGTTCAAGGGTCAAGGTTTTCTGATCTAAATGAGGCCCAGGTGTGGATGAGGCTCCTTGAGTGTGGACCCTCTCTATTTGAAAACCTGTGAACCAAAGAGACACGTTATCTACGCACACAGACTAGACATATTAACACAATGTTGGACAGGCAAAGCGAAACCACAAATGACATTCCCGTTCAAAAGTGAGGAAGATGGGAGGTGCATGATGCCAGTCACTCGTCCACAGCAGTTATCAAATCCAGCTGGGCACGTACTGCCAGTTCTTTGAATTATTCTGCTTCCTGGGAATGATTTTCCATGGTTCGTGGCTCTGGGCCCCGGTTTCTCCTTTCTTCCTTCAAGCCATCTTTCTTTTTCCATAATACATAGACTGTTCACATCTGAATGTTTCTACTACTTTCTTTCTGCCCATTGTAGTTTGGGGAGGGGGTAATCCAATTCCCACTGTTTCCTTCAGTTCAAGCTGATATAATTCTTTTAAAAATGTTATAGGTTCCTTGTGTATCACATTATTTTAATAGTACACTTCACCAGACGAGAGTACATAGCCTCTTCATTTGAGCCAAGAGTCAGGATGCTATGGGAAAGCACCCTTAAGATCTCAGAACATTGTTGCTTAGTTAGAAGAATCCTTGAGACATCTTTATTTTTAACAGTACCCACTATTAAAGAGAAAAAAATCTGTTTGTAATCTCTGAGTAATGGCCTTCAGATTATTAGAAGCCTTGCTAAGTATACACATAAAATATTCTGAGGGTCCATCTGGAGGTCGTACAGCCACACTGTTAAGGTCTTTACACTGAGACCATGCTTTACCAGATTTAATGTTCATCCTGAGGTCATTCCTTATTTTTTGAGTCTTTTGCAACTGGATCGACTTGGAGTAAGAATTTGTTTAATTTTCTTTCTTTTTTGTTTATTTGTTAAATTTTTTAAATTGAAATTTAGTTGACTTACAATGTTGGGTTAGTTTCTAGTGTACAGTAAAGTGATTCAGTTATATATGTGTGTGTGTGTGTGTGTCTATACATATATTAGGGCTTCCCTGGTGGCCTAAGATCATGGCATCCGGTCCCATCACTTCATGGCAAATAGATGGGGGAACAGTGGAAACAGTGTCAGACTTTATTTTTCTGGGCTCCAAAATCACTGCAGATGGTGATTGCAGCCATGAAATTAAGACGCTTACTCCTTGGAAGGAAAGTTATGACCAACCTAGACAGCAAAAGCAGAGACATTACTTTGTCAACAAAGGTCCATCTAGTCAAGGCTATGGTTTTTCCAGTGCTCATGTATGGATGCGAGAGTTGGACTTATAAAGAAAGCAGAACGCTGAAGAATTGATGCTTTTGAACTGTGGTGTTGGAGAAGACTCTTGAGAGTCCCTGGGACTGCAAGGAGATTCAACCAGTCCATCTTAAAGGAGATTGGTCCTGGGTGTTCATTGGAAGGACTGATGCTGAAGCTGAAACTCCAATACTTTGGCCACCTGATGTGAAGAGCTGACTCATTGGAAAAGACCCTGATGCTGGGAAAGATTGAAGGTAGGAGGAGAAGGGGATGACAGGATGAGATGGTTGGATGCATCACCGACTCAATGGACATGAGTTTGGGTGGACTCCAGGAGTCAGTGATCGACAAGGAGGCCTGGCATGCTGTGGTTCATGAGGTTGCAAAGAGTCGGACACGACTGAGCAACTGAACTGAACTGATACTGGTGGCTCAGATGGTAAAGAATCTGCCTGCAATGCCGGACACCTTCGTTCGATCCCTGGGTCAGGAAGATCCCCTAGAGAAGGAAATTGCTACCCATTCCAGTATTCTTGCCTGAAGAACTCCAGGGACAGAGGAGCCTGGCAAGGTAGGCCATGGGGTCATAAAGAGCTGGACATGACTGGGCGACTAACACACAAAACATACACACCCACACACACATATATTTTAAAAATTCTGTTCCAGTATAGGTTATGACAAGGTAGTGAACACGGTCTCCTGTGCTATACTGGAGGACCTTGTTATTCATTTTATATTTAGTGTTTGTGCATCTCTCAGTCCCAAACCCCTAACTCACCCCTCACCCCCCAATTCTTCTCACTTTCCTCTTTTAAAATACCTCTTTGATGTATGGTTAAAGTAATGATCCATAACTCTTGTTTTTATCTTTTAGCTTTTTCTCAAACAATCATATCACATTTTCTATGTGTTTTGGAAGAGTCACTTTGTTTCATGCACTTCTGTTTATTTATCTACTTTTCTCTGCTTCTCAGATCATTTAACATTTTCTTAAATAATGTTTTTAATTTCTTGTGACGCTGATCAGTGTTTTTTCTTGTAGCACCCTGCTTAAAGTAATTGCATGTGATATAAGCTTTCCAAATCTGAGGATAATAATTGCACTTATTTGAAGTTTTTTTTCTTCCATTAATACAGCCTCAAGAAGTATTTGCAATGTATGTGATAGGCAAATAGGTCTTTGACTCATTAATTCCATCTGTAGGATTTAAGGAAATATTCTGAAAAGTTCCAGATGATGTATGCACAGTGTTATGTAATATCAACTTGCTAGGAGAAAGAAAGATAGAAAAGAAGGGAGGAAAGGAGAAAGAAAGTCTAATAATAGAAATTTGGTTAAATATATTTTGGTCTATCCATTAACCAAACCCCAAAATCCCAACATATAATTTTGTAACAGAACCCCAGTGATAATTCCCTTTCAAAATATAGACAAATAATAATATAGATTTCTATAAAATATATTGATTATGGTCATTATTTCTGAGAGTTGAGATTAACAAGAAACTTTTACTTCTTATTTAATCACTTCTGTACTACACTATTTGATATATTTGTCAATTAACATGCTATTTTATAATCAGCAAAGTAATCTATCACCTTTGAAAACTCAATATATGCTTTCTACAAAAATATTCAGAAAATGCATGACAGTAGAAGCAAGAAGTAGAGAATGACCCATAATTCTACACACTGATCTTTTCTGTCCTAACAGCTTAACACTTGGCTTAATTATCCTGTGATGCAAGTTCACACACACACACACACACACACACATGTTTAGTTGAAGGGCACACGCCAAGCATAACCTTCTTATTCTTCTTTTCAACCTGGGTTTTACTTAGTCTCTCCCAGGTGGTATAGTTAGTAAAGAATGCAGGAAAAGCAAGAGATGTCAACTCAATCATTGGTCAGGAAGGTCCTCTGGAGGAGGAAATGGCAAACCACTCTAGTACTCTTGTCTGGGAAACCCCATGGACAGAGGAGCCTGACAGGCGTCCATAGGGTTGTGAAGCGTCGGACACAACTGAGTGACTGAGCATGGATTACCTAGTAATATTTGTTGTGCGTCTTTCCACGCCAATGGAGGCATGTCTGTATCTCTGTAACTAAGCACATCATCGTCCCAGTACTTCACTGTTTATCACAATAGTTTCAGCCCTTCATTGGCGGGCTCACCTTCTCTTCCTATTACCAGGGTTTGCTTGCCTCCGTGAGCCTCCTGGCCTCCACGTGAGCTGGTGGGCTTCGTTCGTCCCTGCTTCCTCCCAGGGTCCTGAGCATGGAGCTGGCCACCGCGCGGATCCTCCACATTTCCTACTGAATGAGTGAGGGAATGAGCCCATGAATGAGTGGCTCCATCCGTCAGAGCCCGTCTCGCCCAGCACACAGAGACCCAGTTATCACGTGCCTCTGGGAGCCTCGTACGTTTCTCTGCGGTTAGCTGTCCATCTGGAAGCTGAGAGTAATAAATGCCACATCATGGGAAGTTTAAAAGGATGAAAGAGATAATATTTATAAAATACTTAACTTCTTTAGAAGGAAAATCCCCGCCAAGTCCAATGTGTATACTATTATCATTGACTCTCCCCAACCCCATCAATCACAAATGATTCGCTAGCTGGTGTTTTCTCTCTCAGCAGCTGCGTTTTTAACCCTTTTATTTTTTTCCAGTAAAGTGTTCCAGGAAGTTGAGATGAATACTATTCCGTGTGAACCTCACACCTTCTTTAAAAATTGCAGCGTGTTCTACACTAATTAAAAAGGCGATATTTTTTTAATCCTCCTAACATCTCGCTGAGATAGGGGAGGGAAGCTATTATTATCCTAATTTTGCAGCTCGGGAAACTGACATAGAAACACTCACTCACTCAGCACTAGATGGAGGATGATAATAGATGTAGAACTTGAATCTTTTGGTTTCTATTCTTAAGCTGATGATTCACAATAAAAATCACACTTTAGAATGCAATAAACTCTTCTGAAACTGTGGAGGAAAAAAAACCCTTTTTTTCTCTCCCTTAAACAATGTTACACTCTAGAAATAAAACATTGACCATGAAGCTGTTCAGACAGTAATTTGCAACAATGAAGTTGCCAGATTATACTGCCTATTACAGAAAGCATGTGAAGGGAGCGGAAGGGGCTGGTAATCCCTTTACCTGGGGATTTTAGCCTGAAGTCTCAAAGCACGGCTTGAGCTGCTGGGTTGTGCTTAGCTGTTTAGTTGTGTCAGACTCCGTGACCCCGTGGACTGTAGCCCTCCAGGCTCCTCTGCCGGTGGGATTTCCCAGGCAAGAACTCTGGAGTGGGTTGCCATTTCCTTCTCTAAGAGATCTTGACCCAGGTATTGAACCCGTGTCTCCTGTGTCTCCTGCATTGGCAGGCTGATTCTTTATTACTGCACCACCTGGGAAGCTCTGTATGGGGCTGTGATTCCTGCATCAGGCTGAAATCATGCTTGTTTGAAATGCTAACATTAAAGCCCTTTTCTGTTGCATTGGCACATAATTTTGCCTTCTTTATCTCAGCGATGAAAACAAGTTGCCCATGCTAAAAACAGACTAATAAAGTACAGCTGATTTCTTTATTAGTTATTCAAATATTTATTGAGCCCTGATGACACACCAAGCCCCTGGATATTGGAGAGACCAAGATGAGCAGGAGAAGCTGAGTCTCCTCCCTCACAGAGACTGCATCAAAGTAGGAGTCACCGTAAGCAAACAGCAAACAGAATAATTAAAAGTCATCTGCAGTTCCTATCTGATGAGTTACTGGCATTGTTTAGTCACTAAGTCCTGTCCAAATCTTTTGCAACCCCAGGGACTGTAGTCCGTCAGGCTCCTCTGTCCGTGGGAATCTCTAGTCAAGAATACTGGAGTGGGTTGCCATTTCTTTCTCCAGGGGATCTTCCCCATCCAGGGGTCGAATTCATGCCTCCTGCATTGGTGGGTGTATTCTTTACCAGTGAGCCACCTGGGAAGCCCGCGATGGGCTGAGGTCCACCAAGTAGACAGAGCCGAGTGGAGTCTGGCAAGTGATGGAGGTGGGGCGTCAGATGGGAGCTGTGTGAAGACGAGTCCTTTCAGCAGAGACTTGAACCTTAAAGACAGGAACTGCTAGCAAAGCATATTCCAAGCAGAGGGAACAGAAATATAAAGGCTTTGTTTCCCCAGTCCTAAAAGGCTTTTCTGTTTCTTGTGCATTTTGCAAGACGAGCCCACGTGGTCTTGCTAATCTTTTCTCCCTTCTCCGGGGGGAGGGATGGGGTGGGGGTGGGGGGGGTGCAGCTTCAGCACATCTGCTTTTTTTCTTCATTCGAGCCCCTTGTAAGTGACAATGTGGCAACAGGCTGTGGGGCGTTCCCCACCGAGACCTCCTCCAGTCCCCTGGGTCTGTGGCACCGAGCAGAGGACCCCACAAAGCTTCCATGAAATACCTGGAATGCAGACTTCTGTTCTGGCGCACGCCTTTTATGTCCTGGCTGAATCTGAAACCATTCCACACCACATAAAAGGCCTGATAAGAGATCAGCTAGCTAGCTGTTGGAACGAAGCATCTTCATGCTTCCCAAGTTCTCCTTATCTTGTTTTATTTGCCTCGTTTCTGTTTGGCACCAAGTGGAGGACGGGACATGGGCAGCACCTTACCAAAACAATGATTTCTTCCTGAAACGTCACCGGTTTTTTGGAACTGGCTCTTGGCACCTGGTGGGGGACATTTCAACCCCGGGAGGTAAATAAATTATGTTTCATGCTCTCAGGGCACATCCCTGGCTTTCTGGGTCGCAGGCACCTCCAAGGACACAGGAGCTAGACCACAGTTGACTCTTCTTGTGCCAAACAGCAGTGGCTGAACCGCGGAGGCAGCTAGTTCCCTGGGATGGCTGTCTCTAATTGCTATTCCTTTCCTCACCGTTCTGGCTTTGTTTGGAGAGTAAAGAAAGTTTCTAAATATTTTGAACCCTGGGGTCCTTTGTGGCATTCCTGGGTCTCTTCTCCTTTCACTGAAACATAAAACAACCAGCGACTATTTGCTTGTGTAGCCATTTCCCATTTATGCACACTCAGGAGGATGGGGGTACAATTCAACAAACTGGTTCCCTCTCAGCTTCTGTCACGTTCCTTCTGATGTGAAAGGTTGAGGACCTAGAAACACTTGTTTGGAAGATGCAATCACCCTAGGTGGCTTATTGCAAAGATGGAGCATGGGAGAAAAGATGCTGGCTTCACGTTCACGTTCAACAAGATGCAATTAGAGCTCAGCACTCTCCTCCCATGTCCCTAATAAGGTATTTCTGGCAAGTGATAATTAAGTCATGGCTTCGAGGCACTACGGTGTGACTCTTACAAATGGGCCACCTCGATTCGTCAAAATCACGTTCAAGCAATGCTTTGATCCCACCTGCAGCCCACACCTGTTTTGCGGGGCCGGGCAACGGGGGAGCGCGCAGGCTCAGTTCCGCCCACCGCCCCACCTTGCATTGCGTTCACCGGCTGCCCCGGCCCGTGTGCCCTGACTTTGATCTCCGGGCGTCGTGGAAGCCATCGGCTGTGACAAGAGTTTTGGTTCGGCCTCACTGCCTTGGAATTCAAGTCTCAAGTGTTCTGCCCCTGGAAATTGGATGACAAGGTGGCACACGTTCCAGGAGGGTAGGCTGGCATGTCAGGGCACCTCAAAGATGCTTTTCCATAACTTCATTCTTCTGGGGACTGGCCAGAAGTGATGAGTGGACCATAACTCTTAGAGGTTATGCAGAAACTTCCAGAGGACACTGTGAGCCCAGATTCATTATGGTCTGGATACAATTGCACTTTGCAAAGACAGTCGATGTGACATTCTTCTGCCCAGGATTCTCAATCAGTAGTCCAATCCTCCTTTTCTGCAAGCAGGTGGGAAATCTATATAAAAATTGGAATTTCAGGCATCGTAAGAAGCTGGGAATATTTTTACAAGAGGAAGAACAACACAGTTCCCCCTTATTTAAATGGGATCTCTTGCAGTAGATAAGGTGAAAGCTTTTCTTTTCTTTTTTTTTTTAAACGGGCCACCAAAAATGTTGAGAGTCGTTTCCAAAAGCCACATCTGACTCAAATAAGCAAATCTGTTGTGTATAGCCCGTGCATGTAAAACAGAATCCAAATGCAAGCATGTATGCTTTCATGTTGTCCAACTACAGCAATCCGTATCTTATTTGTGTGTATCTTTGATGTCTATTATGTTATGTCCTCTGAAGTGATTACATTGCTTTCATTTAATAAAAATTTTTTCAAGTTGTTTTAAGTTTCTAAATGGAGAGACCGAAAAAAAAAAAAAAAGAAAAAGAAAAAAAGTGGAATTCTTAGTTGCTGCATCTCAGCTTTTATGTTGGAAATGGCTTATGTTGAAGTTTTTAGTCTAAACAATTTACAGTTTTCTGGATTAAGACCATGTAGGAGAAAGATGAAAATCTTCAAGGCAACCTTACATAAACATTCTTGCTACTCAGGGGGAGAGTAGACAATTTGGGTGGGGCTCTAACTGCTGGGAACTATGGAATTCTTCTCTCAAACAGGGAAAAGGTGAGATTTCCTGGGGGAGGTACTGGGAGCAGGAAGATTGAATCTAGTCCCCAAACCTGATTGTCCACAAAGGCAAATATGCCCTCACCGCTAAAGCAAGGAAGGAGCACGAAGTTTTCAAGTGTGTACGAGGGAAAAAAACATATTCATTTGCTGTTCATCTGCTGATAGGAAGGGCTTGGGCCGCTGACAGAGCAGTTCCCGTGAATCTGACTATTATTTCAGGTTTCTCTCTTTTCCTCTTTGATAGGAAGATATTAAAAGTAAGTCTGGCAAAAAAAAAAAAAAAAAAAAAAGGATAGAAAAACAGAATCTCTGAAGTTGCAACCTGTACAGATTCCTGGCCAAAATCCTTCATGTCTGGTGTTCGTCATCAGTGAGCAGTTTGCAGAGTCTGTTCTCTAAAGGATGAGAAAGATTGCAGGGATATCTTAGAAACCTAGAAATTTACAGACTCGTAGTAAGAGGTGAATGAATACTTGTTTTCTGCTGGAAGAAATTCTATGAGGAGGACTTTGAGTATTAGAATTACTGACATATTTAAGCTTTCCTTTGCTTTCCGTGTACAGAAGCCACTTAAAAATTTTTTTAGAACTATTATAGCTTGCATATTTATTTCTAGAAGGATTAACAGGTTGTACTATCTCTGCACCTCAGCTCAAAGTATAAATTATTTTATTTCCCCATTTTCTTCCCATCACCTCTGTTTGGTATGTGTTCATTTTCATATTAAGATAACTTCACAGCTAAGAACAAAAAAAGTGGAGTTCACTAATTTGGGGTATGGAAGATCCAAAAGAAACACAATGAATTTTCTTCCCCACCAAAACATCTCATAGGTTAGAGTTTTATTTAGGGGATGGGTGGGTGATAACACAAAAACCCTTGTGGAATTCAGACACTTTAATTCATGAAGGATTAAAATTGAGGGGTGTGTGTGTGTGTGTGCACGCATGCTAAGTCGTGTCTGACTCTTTGTGACGTTATGCACTTTAGTCCACCAGGCTCCTCTGCCTATAGAATTCTCCAGGCAAGAATTCTGGAGAGAATAGCCATTCCCTTCTCCAGGGGATCCTCCCAACCCACCCAGGTCTCCTGCATTGGCAGGCGGATTCTTTACCCTCTGAGCCACCAGGGAAGTCCTGAAGAACCCATGCCCTCTTGGTATGTGAGATTGCTTTTTCCTTCTGGAACAGTATTCTCCAAACGTTGGTTAACTCCTAACTCCCTGCCGGAGACGGAGTGGAATGGTCTCAAGGAATTCCACACTTTGACTGACCTGAGCACACCCCCTGCCATTGACGCTCGAACAGAAGGTAGGATTCAACCCTCAGTGACTGGTTAGGAGCCTGGGCTCTGGATGCTGGATTTGGGGCCAAAACTGCTTTTTCCACCCAAGCAGATGCCCTGGCGCCTGCCCGCCTCCTCACTTGTCAAATAGGGCTCACGACAGTACCTGGCTCACAGGGCAGCTGTGACCGGAGTGATTTCGGCCACAGGAGGCAATTTAGGGCCTCCTGCCCAGTAGACACGCAGATAACGTCAGCTTCCACATCCTCGCTGTCGTCACTTTTCCAACTAGCAAGTCAGCCTCTTCATCCTCTTTATTCCTGTGTGCTGCCCCCGTGGTCCAGCGCTGCCCCTGTGGCCTGCAGCCTGCCCTGCTTGTCAAGCTTCATCATCACTTTCCAGAGCGACTGGGGCACGTCTGCTTTCTGGGTGGCGCTGAGTGAGGGGTGGATGGGAAGAGCCTGAGATTAGGTGAGGTGTCTTCATGTTTAAACACAGATTTCTGGAACAAATGCAGAGGTCATCGGTGCTCAGGAAGAGAGAAAGCCAGGTTTGTGTCACTGAGTTCTTTTTATCCACAAACACTTAACTAGCCCAGAGAATGTCTTGTAAAATCTGAGAAATGAGACAGATATAAGTTTCTCGTATCATTTCCTCAAGGGTGTATTAATGCACTAAGTAGTTCTCATGAGGGGTGTTCCCACAGGGGATTCCAACGAGACGCTCTTGATGAACCACATTTTTTTTTTTTTTTTTTTACACGGGAAGCTAATTCTCTAATACACTCCCCACAGGGGATAGAAATATTAGTTGCTGCAGCCACAGACAGGCAAAGAATAAAAACAGGACCAAGATTTATTCAAAGAGACATGCCTGTGACAAATTTCCATAATAACAAGAGTTTAGAAAGACTGGTGTCTTGATTTTGACCATGAAAGACAACTTTGGTTTAAACTTTAGAAAAGAAAAATATCTAATTCTAGTAAAATGATGTTCTGGAGAGGATTTTTTTTTTTTTTTTAAAGATATTTATAAAGGAAATAGCCCACTGTTAAAATATCTTTCGTGAAAGTGTACCTTATTTGTCTCATAAGACCACGAAGCCTGCTGTATGAGTCTAATCACAGAGGCTGTGCTTTTTTCCCCCTGCATTTTCCCTTAAAGCCAAAGAGGAAGTCAGCAAGTTTTCAAAAAGCTTTTAAATTTGTATTGCGGTATAGCCGATTAACAAACAACGTTGTGATAATATCAGGTGAACAGCGAAGGGACTCAGCCATACATATACGTGTATTAATTCTTCCCTGATCCTTCTCCCATCAAGGCTGTCACACAACATTGAGCTGAGTTCCTGTGCTGCACAGTAGGTCCTTGCTGGCCATCCATTTTAAATATAGCAGTGTATACGTGTGTGTCCCAAATTCCCGAACTATCCCTTCCCACCATCCTTCCCCCTGACCAATCACAAGTTCATTCTCTCAGTCTGTGAGGAAATCAGCAAATTGACTGAACTTAACTTTGTTTAAGGAGAAGGCAATGGCAAACCCACTCCAGTACTCTTGCCTGGAAAATCCCATGGACGGAGGAGCCTGGTGGGCTGCAGTCCATGGGGTCATTGAGAGTTGGCCACCACTGAGTGACTTCACTTTCACTTTTCACTATCATGCATTGGAGAAGGAACTGGCAACCCACTCCAGCATTCTTGCCTGGGAAAACCTATGGACAGAGGAGACTGTGGGGTTATGGTCCATGGGGTCGCAAAGAGTTGGACACGACTGAGCAACTAAGCTCGTTTATATCACTTAGATGGCCAAGCAGATGGAAGGCACATCGTCAATTTACCTGTTGTCATTATGTTACTGTTATACTGTGATTCGTCTTCCCTGATAGCTCAGTTGGTAAAGAATCTGCAATGCAGGAGAACCTGGTTCAATCCCTGGGCTGGGAAGATCCACTGGAAAAGGGATAGGCTACCCACTCCAGTCTTCTTGGGCTTCCCTTGCGGCTCAGCTGGTAAAGAATCTGCCTGGAATGAGGGAGACCTGGGTTTGATCACTGGGTTGAGAAGATCCCCTGGAGAAGGGAAAGGCTACCCACTCCAGTATTCTGGCCTGGAGAATTCCATGGACTATATAATCCATGGGATTGCAAAGAGTTGGACACTATTGAGTGACTTTCACTTCATACTTTGATGACCAAATTTCTGTAAATCAGTATCAATTTTTAGAAATTAGATATACAGCATTGGAATCACTAGGTCCAAGCATAAAATCATCCTTTTGGTTTTTTAATTTTTGCAATTATTTCTGTAAATAATAAGTTGAACTAATTTTTAGCCATAACTCATGGGCGTGGACAGGCTTGGTAAAATACTGAAATACTTGCCTGGAACTAGTTAGTAGCAACTGGATGAGTCCCTCCACGGGCTCTCTGGCCATCCTGCTCTTCCCCAGGAATGCTCAGACTTCCCCAAGGCTCAGGAGAAATTCCAGAACTTTCTCAGCCTCTGTGGCCTGGATCTGATCTGATTGATGAGGCCCATACCAATCCAGTCATTAATTAATTGATATGAACAACATGTATTTTCCAATAAATAGTCACCAGCATTGCTTAGTATCAATATCCTAACTCTCTGCTTATTTGTTGGCCATGAAAAAGTCATTGCAATTTAATTCCCATTCCCTTGAGCATTTGTGAGTTCAACATTTGTTTACACATTTGCATTGTCCATTTGCATTTCTCCTTTGTAATCTCCATGCTGGTAATTTTGTCTATTTTTCATTGAGGGTCTTAGTGTTCTTCTTAATGATGTATAGGTGTTCTTCATTTTATTTTTAAAGTTTATTTTATTGCAGTAGAGTTGATTTACAGTGTTAATTTCTGCTGTACAGCAAATTAGTTCAGTTATACACGCTATACAGTAGGGCCTTGTTGTTCATCCATTCTCTATACAGGTATTCTTTAAAAATTCAAATATTAACACATTTAATGTATATTTATTGTGAATGTAGTTATTAGTTTGTTTATCTTTAATGCTGTTAGTTATCTTTTTTTCTGAATTTATCTTAAAATATCAAGACATTTAAATTCTTTGATTGCTTTGGTATTCAGAAATCTCCCCTCTGTTAGAGTCAGAGAAAAAACTAAATTATGTCTTCTTAGCATCTTTCAACCTTTTGTTTTTATGTCATAAACATTAATCTCCTTAACCATATAGGTAATCTTGGTGTCTGATGAGAACTAGGAGCTATAGTTGGTTGTTTTCTGATAGGGGGTCCCCCCAGTTTGGTTGACTTAGATGCCGTCTTTATTTTGTACATGATTTCTGGCTTAATTGCCTATTTTAACACTGTTTTGGGAAAAGAAAGGCTGTCCTGTGTTAATATTTAGTGCCTCCGGTTACCTGGCAAGCATGATGCCTGCAGCATCTTTCTAAACCTTCACAAGGTCCATGCCATTGCTCAGGTGTAGGAACGAGAGAATCGCAAGAATTGCTCTCAGTCTACTGGGCCGTAGCAAAGCAGCTTGCTACTCTGGAGTAGTGGCTTTGCCAGAACTCTGCTATAGCCTCTGAATTGGGCCTGGAATGCTTTCTTAGAGAAAAATGAGATTAGAAGATGTATTCATCACCTCTGACTCCACAGATATTTTGCTAAGACAGGGTCTAATTTGGACTGTAATGTTGTGCTTTCATAAAATAAGTTTAGAAAAGGAAAAACAAAAAAGAGCATGAATTTTCAAGGATTTATTTCCATTGATTTCATAGGAGAAAGACCCTGGGAATGGAAGAGATTCTTGGATCAAAACTGAAATTTAATTACTTCTTCAAGCTCTAATGACACCACTTTTCTGTAATTTTAGAAATAATTTGGGTGAACTCTTCCTTTTGCTTCACTGCAGAAGTGAGGCATAGAGCAAGGATGGCCCAGAGGGAAAACAAGTGTCACTTCATTTCACTTTTGACGCATCAGTAATTCCAGGTTAAACACACTTAAGGTTAAGACATTTCTTCATGGACATCATTGCATCATTGCGTGTTGCTGTTGTATCAACTCCAAACTATGTTTTCAATTACTTACCTACTTACCTTTTGGAGAAGGAAATGGCAACCTGCTCCAGCATTCTTGCCTGGAGAATTCCATGGACATGACTGAGCGACTAGGCACAGTACAGCACAGTCGCTCAGTCACGTTCAACTCTTTGCAACCCCATGCACTGTAGCCCCCCAGGCTCCTCTGTCCATGGATTTACCAGACACGATTACTAGAGTGGATTGCCATTTCCTTCTCCAGGGTATCTTCCCAACCCAGGGATCAAACCCATGTTTCCTGCATTGGCAGGTGGATTCTCTACCAGTGAGCCACCTGGAAAGCCTAACTGTTATAATGAAAGTGAAAGTTAATAGCTCAGTCATGCCTGACTCTTTGTGATCCCATGGATTGTAGCCCACTAGCTTCCTTTGTCCATGGAATTCTCCAGGCAAGAATCCTGGAGTGGGTTGCCATATCCTTCTTCAGGGGATCTTCCCAACCCAGGGATTGAACCTAGGTCTCCTGCATTGGAGGCAGATTCTTACCAGTTGAGCCACCAGGGAAGCCCTATTATAATAGTGTCATATTATAAGATTTTACTGTACAAGTAGGCGATGGCACTCCACTCCAGTACTCTTGCCTGGAAAATCCCTTGGACAGAGGAGCCTGGTGGGCTGCAGTCCATGGGGTCGCAAAGAGTCGGACACGACTGAGCGACTTCACTTTCACTTTTCACTTTCATGCACTGGAGAAGGAAATGGCAACCCGTTCCAGTGTTCTTGCCTGGAGAATCCCAGGGAGAGGGGATCCTGGTGGGCTGCCATCTATGGGGTCGCACAGAGTCAGACACGACTGAAGCGACTTAGCAGCAGCAGTGTACATTACTGAAGAAGATCTAGAATTCTTAGTGTAGAGAGCTTACAACAAGAAGTGCATTTCATAGTTTCTTTTGTGGGAGAAGAATTCATCATATTACAGCTTGTCTCACTGGCAACTTATTTCCTACAGTGTGTATGTGAAGTTGCAGAAAAATAAAGACACGAAATTTAAATTTCAAACTTTATTTTAGGATTGATTAAGTTATGTTATGCTGTCAATGTGTCAGAGGGGTTTTGGGAGTATGTTTTTTGTTAGGCTATCATTTTTAAAGAAACCTTGAACAAATAGCGTTTAGAACTAATACATAAATCTGTCAGTATTTTCAAAAGTGCTATAAAGTTTCAAAGAGAAAAGCATTGTTCTTTACCTTGCCCAATATAGCAATGAAACTAGGGCAAGCTGATTTTGTGTAAGATTCCAAAGCTCCACCATCATGTCACGAAGGCTTAAAAGCCCTTAATTTACATTTTCAGAAAAAAAAAAAAATTATAGAATTAAATATCTTTGAACCAGCAAGACTGTTCATTACAGGAAGTTATTATTTTGATCAGGTTGTTGGTTTCTGAAGTCTCTTGGCAACAATACAAAAATAGCTTTCCCTTGTTAATAAAGAACAATCTGCAAAAACAAATTAGAAATGTGTTAAGGACAAAATAAACAGACATTTTATTTTTTAAACTTGGGGGCCTCTGCATTTCACAGACTTCTGGAATCTGGGGCGCTCCACCCAACTGCTACACATTTTATTGCTCTGTTATAGGTTTGGCACGAGACGAATAATTTTCCAACTGTTGGAACAATGTGGATTCACATTTTTCCAGGAGGGGAAAAAAACCTCTATCTTGCATATTAAATTCCAAATAGAGAAACAGTGTCTGTATCACTCTTCCCATTTTATGATGGAATTTGAGAACTAAGGGAAAAATTAGACATAAGAAAATCGTATATCTAAGTGTAGTTGAAACCTACATCTGGTGAAAGGATTTTTAAATCGGTGGAGAGAAGTCAATTCACAGAGCCAAGCTCCCATGTTGTGAAATCTTACTTATAACAGTCACTTGAGGCCAGTCACCTGGGATTTGTCGGAATAACTCCCGTCTAGTTCTTACTGTTACATATTATACACGCACTGCTGGCTGCCAAAGAGAGCTTGGTCGAACCTGGGCCAAGAAATCGTTCTTTGAATACTTGCTTAGTCTAATTGTTCCTCCTAGGTGATCAGAAATTAATACTGACTTAGCTGCCATTGCAACTGACACACCTGTTTTGGTGGGGTGGAGAGAGGCTTATGTTTTTGCTTTTTATTTTAGAAAGGATGACATTGAAAATTTTCACATTCATACAGAAGGATTATGTAAAAAATGTTCAGTGGAAAGTGATCTTCGTATTCCGCCCCCCCAACTTTATGAAGCAGACAGAAAGAGATATCCAGAGCTGTTCACAGGACTTGTATGAACAAATTCACTCAGTTGGATTTAAACCCTGGCTTAGGCACCACAGGTAAAGTGGTTCCTGTCTGGCCCTCCTGAGTTGAAGCGTGACGATGGAGTGAAATAAAGGAAGTGGGAGGCGGAGAGGGTAGCTGGTTTAGGTTTACCAGGTGAGAGGGTAGCACCGTTGCATCAAGATGACAAAGCCTGCAGGTGTCTGCTTCTGTGAGACTCATTTCCTAAGCATTTTGCTCGGCTCTTATTTCTTCCGCTCAGATGTGCGTGGTCACACACGTTTTCACTGCAGCCATGTTCACACCCATGCTTGCTGGCATGTCAGCCTAGGAAACTGATTTCCCCGGCTTGTCCTGCCTGCTTCCTGAGAGCGGTCTGCACGCCTACTGTCCCGGGGTCCTTTGTTCTCCCCGTCCCCTCTCTGGCCCCTGCCCTCCCTGGGGCTGAGTTTTGCCCCCCTCTCTTGGTCCCCAGCCCCCTTGTCCTTCACAGGGAAGCTCCGGAGGGTCTGACTGCTGTCTGGGACCAGGCGTGCCGTGGCAGGTTGCAGGGGGAAGGAGCCACCCAGGGTGCCAGCTTCTCGGGGGGCTTGGTGACTTCTGTCCCTGGAAAGGCAAGCAAAGCTGATACCACAGCGCTGAAAACTTGAGCATCCCAGGAGACCATCTGGGTGCCACCCTCAGCTTTCAGGGGAGTGAGGTATCATTACCCACAAGGGACAGCTGCAGTCTTGAGAGGTTAAGTGATCCTCTCTGAATCTCACAGCTAATGAATGGTGGCCTTGTGTGTGCAAGTGTGCATGTGTATCTGTGTATGCAAGTGCACGTGTGTGTGAATGTGTTTGTGGTATGTGTGTGTGTGTCTGTGTGTATCTGTGTGTGTGAATGTGTTTGTATATGTGTGTGTGAATGTGTTTGTGTATGTGTGTGTGTATCTGTGTGTGTGTCTCTGTGTGTGAATGTGTTTGTGTATGTGAGTGTGTGTTTCTATGTGTGTGTCTGTGTGAATGTGTGTCTGTGTGTGTGTGAGTGTGTATGAATGTGTGTATGTGTTTATGTGTATCTGTGTGTGTGTGAGTGTGTGTGTGAATTTTTTTGTGTATGTGAGTGTGTGTGTTTGTGTATCTGTGTATGTGAGTGTGTGTGTGCTTGTGTGTGTGTGTGAATGTACGTATGTCTGAGCGTGTATGAGTGTGTATGGATGTGTGTATGTGTTTATGTGTATCTGTGTGTGTGTGTGAATGTGTTCGAGTATGTGTGTATGTTTCTATGTGTGTGTCTGTGTGAATGTGTGTCTGTGTGTAAGTGTGTATGGATGTGTGTACTTGTTTATGTGTATCTGTGTGTGTGTGTGAATTTTTTTTGTGTATGTGAGTGTGTGTGTCTGTGTATCTGTGTATGTGAGTGTGTGTGCTTGTGTGTGTGTGAATGTGTGTATGTCTGAGTGTGTGTGAGTGTGTGTGAGGGTAGCTTTCTTCTAGAGTTGCTTTTTTATCCCATTTGGAGAATTTTTTAAAATACAGAAAAGTACAAAGAATAATGTAACAATTATACCCTCATCACTCATGTATAAAACTGTTAAACATTTTGCAATACTCTTGCATCTTTTTTCTATCTATATGATAGAAAATCACAGACATTTAAAAGTCACACAGGAAAAGTATGCATTTGTGATCTTAGGGGAAAACAAGATAGGCAAAAATAGAAAAAAGAATGAAGGTGTTAAGCCTCTTTAAAAAGTCAGAGAAGAGACTTTACAGCAGTCACACCAATGCCCAATCTTGCCCAGCCCCTGCCACCGCCTCGCTGCCTTCCTTTCCCTTTCGGAAACTAAACAACAAGCAGCTTCAATCTGGTGAGAGTCCTTTCAGTGTTACCTACATATCCACAGCCGTAAACAGAACACAGTATTGTTTTACATGGAATGCTTCCCTGTTGTTTTTTATAGGTCATCGGGAACCTTGATTTCTTTATTAACATCATTTTGCTGAGATGAAACACACATACATTTAGCTCATTCATTTTAACCATCGTGCAGTGATACACTGTGGGCCCATAACATGTTTTGTCCAGATGGTCACAAATGTCTGGGCTCCCGATTTGTGATCTGGGCTGTGCCATTTCTACTCCAAACCACCCCACAGTAAACGTGCCCAGAGACAACTCCCCGTGTACGTTTGAGGGTTTCCCTGGAGATGAAATTGCACGGGTTTGTTGAGCAGGCACTTTCCTTCCTTGTCGTCCATATCGCTAAACTGCTGTCCAAAGTGTCTGCAAGAGATAGAGGCCTGCCAACATGAACGGGGATTCTTTGCCCCTAAATTCTTCCCAACGGTCAATGGGCTTAGTCTTTTTAACTTTTATTTAGCGATTGAAATTTTTTTTATTGTGCAAGCAAAAGGAAAGAGACAAGGTGAGTGCTCAGAACACTTCAGCGTCTGCTAATCCCGGACTCTCCATGCATCTGGGATTAGCAGACTGTTATGGAGAAGACGGATAAGTATTAGGGCCCTAATAGTATAGGGACAAGATAGTATATAGTATAGCACAAGGGACTAGATTCAGTATCTTATAATAAACCACAGTGGAAAAGAATATGAAAAAGAATATATAGATATGTATGTATAGCTGAATCACTTTGCTGTATACCAGAAACTAACACAACATTTTAAATCAATTCGCTTTCAATTATATACTATACTTCAATAAAATAAATTTTATAAAGACCACCTCAATGCATGTGGAAATGTCATCATGATAAAATCATAAGAGATAGAGGGCTTCCCAGGTGGTGCTAGTGGTAAAGAAGCCACCCGCCAATGCAGGAGACGTAAGAGACTTGAGTTCAATCCTGGGTTGGGAGGACCTGCTGGAGGAGGGCATGGCAACCCACTCCAGAGTTCTTGCCTGGAGAATCCCCATGGACAGAGGAGCCTGGCAGGCTACAGTCCAGGGGGTCACACAGAGTCAGACATGACTGAAGCGACTTAGCATGCACCCACTACCAAACCTGCAAGTTAAAGCAGAGAGCCTGGAAAGTTGTGAAAAAGACCACTTTTGCCATTTTTGTACATTTTGAGGGCATAGTGTTGACTTAGCTGCTGTATGTTAAAGATAGTGATATACACAGATTAACTTTGCGTAAAAGAGCATTTGACGATTGAAAGTCTGCGTATCCATATTTGAACACTTTCTCACAAGTCAACTGCTTGATCATATTGTAGAAAAACCAAACCCAGAAAGTTTAATGACTCATCCAAGATTTCATAGGAAGATTTCTTGTAGAAGAAAGAAATTTTGAAAAGACTGAACATCTGGCTGAGAAATATTGAAAGAAAATAAATGGTGCTGGGGCTTCCCTGGTGGTCCAGTGGTTAAGAAGACCCAGAACAGCCAAAATAAATAAATAAATAAAGGAAATGATGCTTACAGGGCCCATGAGGTCTCCTCATGATTCTATGCACAATATACGTCTCTCAGCAGCTCCCATTTCTGCCATGATGTACCCCCTGCACCAAGGGCAAAGCCTGGATTATAGAAAGATGCTCAATATCTGTAATATTAGCTGAATTAATAAATAAGGTAAAAGAGGGAGCATATTGAAATCCCTGTGGTGTGTGTTTGTAAATGCATATGAATCTGTATTTATATATGTATTTGAAACCTGTCCCCAGAAGATTCTGTCTCCCAGAGAGTCACAAACCTATCTTCTTCCTCCATTCACCCCCTCGTTGCCTCTCTGGCAGCAACATGAGAAACTTAATCGCAGACTGACCCAAATAAAGGGGGAGGTTGAATCAAACGGACAGTACCAGATAAACGGACTTGATGGAAAATTGTATGCAATAAAAACGGAACATGAGATACGAACATCATTAGGGTTGTGGGTAGGTAAGCAATTTAAATCTTGTGACAAATATCATCAGTAACATATACAATATAGATGGGACAAATTATAGTAGTGTTAGGGTAAATTGCTATAAAAGTATAAGAACAAAGTCTTTTTAATAACTTGCAACAGGAGGGAACCTAGAACATGAAGCTAAAATTAGTCCAAAAGTTAACTGCAGAAAATTAAAAAGAGATCATTTTGATAGTAATAAATGATTAACTTTATTGATTAAAGGAAAGGGTTTTAGATGAAGCATTAAGGCTTAAGGGCCTTTTTCTTGGGTTTTGGAATGTGTGCTGACTTACATTTGGAGGGGCAATCAGGCATTAAGGGTAGTTATTTCATGAGCTTTAGGAGAATAGGTTTACGTTGAAAGCAAAAAACATCCAAGTGAGAAGAGCATGGCCATCCACTCCAGTATTCTTGCCTGGACAATCCCATGGACAGAGGAGCCTGGAGGGCTACAGTCAATGGGGTCGCAAAGAGTAGGACCTGACTAAAGCGACTTAGCACCCATATCAAATTAATAAGAAATAAATTGAGAAAGAGACCCCAGGAAAAGAGGTGTGGTGCATGGTTTGAGAACCAGATAGCATTCTGCTAAGGCCTCCAGTTCTTAGTCCAAAGAAAGAGACAACCTCCTTTCTGACATCCTGTAATTCTTCTGCCCCGATTCACTCGGATGGTGTCAGAGAGCAATCATCTGCACCACTGCTCTCCATCAGAAGTCAAGCTCTAGGAGAGCGAAGGAAGAACGTTCCCATATTTTGAGGGAATGCACGGAGCTCAAGATGGCATGGCACCTCTCTCCCAGAGAAGCCCTGAGGTTTCTGCAGCTCGTGGTTATTACTCATCTGAAGGCCAACGCCTCTACCCCACAGGGTCTCCTTGTGCCCGGCTGGAGGATCCTTTCATTAGAGCACTTCTGTATCACATTAAAAGCCTTTACCAAGGATTTTATAATCCTTATTTACTGCTCTGCCTAGCAACCTTACAGCACACTTTAGCCCTGTCCTTTAGACTTTAGGGAACAGCTGCTGGACACACCCAGTACCAGCCTTCCAAAGGTTCCTCTCAAAATCTTTTTAGAGTTTCTGACTTATGAAAGTTAAAATTTAGGAGTTGTCATGGTCAGAAAAGAGGATATCTAATTTAGCTGCCTTTGGACTTTGAGGGTTATGAGGGGAGCAGATTAGCAAGGAAAAAAAAATTCTTTAAAGTTCAAGGACTTGTCTTTGGCTCTGGAAATTACTCTGTGTTCTAAAGTGGATAAGAAGATATTAAATGTAAAGAAAAACACACAGGCACAGAAGGAGTCACTGACATTTATTTTTCAGGCTATGTGTTGAATTCAATACAGGAAGGATCCAGGAACAGAATATTTTACGCTAGAGTTACAAACAGAACACCCAATGCAGTTTCTGCCTTGTAAACCTAGTGGTTTTTTTAGCATTTGCCATATATACCATGTTTATTGCATGAAATTTATTAGAAATAGTGCCCGTTCCTTGCTTGATGTGGAAAGAATTCAGTAAAGTGAACATCTTAGTTGTGCTGAAAAATTTGTTTTGGGCCAGACCAGGAAGGAACTTTACTAGGTGAATTTAAAATTTTGCTGATTTAAATTCAGGCATTAAAGAAGAAAATGATGCTTGGTACACCTGAGGAAGAGTCTATGTAATGGAATTCTTGGAGGATTGGTACACCCCTGAGTCATTTAGAGCCACACTGGTTTCAACATTCATGAGCATTCCTTGGGGAATTTCCTGCAACTGACAACGACTAGGATGCACAAGGAGAATTCCCTTCTCCTTCTGGGGTTGTTTCCCATTCTTTCTGCCCTCACTTGTCACTCTTTAGATTGAAAAAGAATGTGATGTGTTCTGGGTCTTTTTTTTAAGTGCGTATTTATGAAATGCGTACCTCAGTTACACAGTAAAATACAATTCATTTAAAAAAAAAACAAAAGCAGAGAAGACTATGAGGTTGCTATTTAAAAATAAATTTTCAAGATAATGTGCTAATTTTCAGTGGATTTGAAGAATTTTATCAGGAATATTCCACTGTGTTTGAATAAGGAAGCAGTCTGAAATCTGCTATTACTCCTCATTTCCCAAATCCAAAATGAAAGGAGTCACAGAGGAAATTAAAATCCCACGTAAATGATCACATGCATGATCTAGGCTTATTATTCCTTAATAAGCCTAGAAGAATAATTCGATTCTTTTTCACCCATTAGTCATTTTCACTTTATCAAATGATAACTATTGGGAAGGTAAAACCAGAATAGTGTGTTCACTTTTTTTCCTACTGATAACAATATGGAACCTTGAAATTCGTTATGTTAGGTACTAGCCAAGTAGTTTAAGAGTGGTCAGACCTGGTTAAATGTTGCCCAAATAATTGTCTGCAGGGTGGACGCAATTGCTGCCACTCAGGGGATGTTCCTTTAAACTCTGGTGAATATATATTTTTAATTTAAGAAACCACAGCTGGCTTACACACACTGTAATGATAGTAATATTATTCTCCCAAGAGATAACAGCATTCCTATAGAGTCTAAGTAGAAATGACACATTTATGGCATATATTTGCAGGCTTCCAGACACAGTAGCTCCCCACCAGCTCAGTCAAAACTATGAACAGAGCTGGAGAAATGAGAACACTCCATCCCCTACCCCCTAAAAAAGTCATCTTACCTTGTCAGGCAAGGATACTGGAGCAGTTTGCCATCTCCTCCTCCAAGGGATCTTCCTGACGCAGGGATCGAACCCCCATCTCCTGTGACCCCTACAACTCCTGCATAGGCCAGCGAATTCTTTACCACTTGAGGCACCTGGGAAGCAAAGATTTCTGCTGAAGCACCGTGCAATCTTTCCTTAATGCCTGGTGAGAGCTCACACTCTTGCTTGTCTCTCTCTCCTTCTGTCTTTCTGCAGCACAAAGAACCTTCCCCCTCTGACCCTGCTCAGTGTGTTAGTGGAAGGGGCCGTGTTCTTTTACGAGGAGCAGGAGGTGGATCTTGGAAGGGGGTGCACGCTCCCTGCTAACCTTGTGATCATGCACCCTCTCACTAATGGGTTGAGATACATTTTGGCTGTGGGTTGTGTTGGTGTCGTTGCCATCGCTATTGGACCTGACCCATTTGAGCACGGAAAATATCTTCCGCCAAGATCTCCAAAAATAATGTTACAGAATTGTTTTTCTGCTGGTGATACGGCCGTTTGGATTCCTGCATGAGCTGCACTGAGACTCTAAGTGCAGAAAGGGAGGTGTTGATGTGCTGAGACCTTTGATCTGTTCTTGCTCTCCAGCTTTGGGAGTTCATCAAAATCAAGTCAATTTCAGGAAGGTCTTTGCCCAGGGAGGCATGTCTGTCACCGCTGCTCCCAGGGCCCTGAAACCCTCTCCAGGCCAGGGAGGTGACCCATTAGCTGCTGTTTCCTTCCAGAATCAGTCGGCTTTTATTTTTGTCCCTGTGTTTCTGGTTCCTGTTTTGTATCTAGGCTATAAATTAGAGTTGAAGTTACCAAACAGAATTTTCTACACTATCTTTCCATTGAAATATGTGTGTGTGTGATTTTCACTTTGATGATGCTCATTGCTGAAAGCTAGTTACTTTGTGTATTATTGTCAGAATAGACTGAGCCAAACCATGTTCTTAATAACATGCAATTTTACTTGTTGTACTGTGAAAGCGGTTAGGACATCCATTTCTAACGCATTACTCCAGACGATGGTATTATTCTACTCAGTCATCCTTACCTCTCTCTTCACCTGGCCAACTGGGACTTCTCCCGCAGGTCTTGGTGTGCCTATCACTTCCTCAGTGATCCTTCCTGAACCTCTCCCTTCCTCCAGGACCGGTTTCCGCTGCTCAGCACTCCTGCACCCTCTTAACTTTCTCAGCAGACTAGCTTTTGGAGTCTTTCTTGTTGACCAGTCTTCTTATTCCTCAGGGTAAGGAGTGTCTTTGTCCTGTTGCAGCTGGAACCCTAATGCCTAGCAGTCGCGGAGTGTCTGTGGGAGGGATGACTGTCGGCCACACCCTGATCCAGGTCTATTATCATTCATCCACAAACAATTCCACACTGACAGGCTCCAACTTCCCAGTCAGACTGTCTCCCAGCCCCGCTGTACCTAACACCTTTTATTCACAGAGGAATGACTCAGCAGAAATATAATGTGGACCAGAAAGAGGAATTTAAGAGACACTTGGCTTTGTGCAATGATTCATTTGGACCTTGCTGAGGGTATATAGAATTGCTTAAGACTTTCTTTGCTTGTAAAGAGCTCAGAGGTCTTCCCTGGTGGTGCAGTGGTAAAGAATATGCCTGCCAATGCAGGAGACATGAGTCTGAGCCTCTGGTTGGGAAGATCCCCTGGAGAAGGAAATGGCAACCCACTCCAGGATTCTTGCTGGAGAATTCCATAGACAGAGGAGCCTGGCGGGCTACAAGTCCATGGGGTCATGAAGAGTTGGACATAACTGAGCACGCATGCCACACAAAGAGCTCAGAGCCTGGCTCAGAGGAAAGGGAGCAAAAATCATTTAAAACACTGAAACAAGTGGAGTAAGAGAGATGTTCTAACATGACCATCGCAGCATCATGCTTAGGCGTGGAAGGTTCCCGAACTGTCCTTAAGAGTAAGTTGGCCCTGAAGTAAGGAAAGGCCATACAGTTACAGCAGGGTTTTGGGAACTATGGCCCATGAGCCAAATCTGGCCCCATTACCTATATTCCTGTGGCCTGGGAGCTAAAAAAAAAAAAAAAAAAAATTTTTTTTCTGTCTATAAATGGAACAACCAAAGAAGAAAAATAATATTTCATGACATATATAAACCTATATGATATTTAAACTCAGTAGCCACAGAGTTTTATTGGGACGCAGCCATGTCCATTCATTTGTGTTCAGTGGCAGGGCAGTTATGACAGAAATGGTAAATAGTTCAAAAGCTAAAATTATTCACTGTTTGTCCCTTGACAGAGAAGAAAAGCCTTTCTGGCCCCTAAGTTAGTAGAAACAGCATCTGCAAAGCTCTCTCTGCAATCTGTTCAGCTTGATTTCAATGTAAGAGTTGTGTGTGTTGCAGGGGGTAGAGGGGTGTGCATGTGTGGAAGGGGCCAAGAAATATCAGGAAATGAGGTTGCATAGATGTTGGACACCAGGATGAAGACTGGGCCTCTTCTGATGTTGGTGGAAATCTCGTGGAGAGGTTTGAACAGGAGAGTAACCAGCTCAGACTTGTGTATTTTGGAGCTGGTCTCTCAGTAATTTGTGTCTGTGTGGGCTGGCCTGGTGGGTAGAGATCATGGGATTTCACTTGATAATTAATCTTATCATTGTCATTAAATGTATCCCCTTTTTTCATGTCTCCACCCAAACTATTTTCAACCTATAACTTCCCCCCCGCCCACCATGCTTTCAAGAAATCCCTTTGAAACCATTATCCAAGTCATGAAATTTAATTTACTTGTGTTGGGAGAACCTGTAGACATATCTAGGGACTTTGAGTATTTTCATGGGGAAAACGCTGCACTTAAGTCACCATACAGTTGTGATTCACAAGGTTTTTGTTTGTTTCTAGAGCAATTTTCCAAGAGAGTCCCTAGCCCCTCGTCCTGGAAAAAATGTCTCGCCATCTTCCCTCAAGGATTCTTTGGACTTCAAAGAAGACTATGAGTAGCTGGCAGGAGGAATAGGCCCCAGATGGAAATGTTATCAGCACCCACATGTGCATACCTCTGGAAATGTTCACATTTTAAAATTGCAGAGTTAGCATGCTCTGGTCACCTGTAGGGGCCCTCTTTGAGGTATATAGTTTAACTATTAATTCTATACTTCAAAGAACGTGTAGTCCACGAATGCAGCTGCAGGGCATTTAAAATATTATTCCCACCACTGTGGTCACCTCTAGCTTTGTCTTTTAAATAACAAAAATCAAATGTAAAACTGTAGTTGTGAGTAGCTAGGGCAGTAGAATTTCTAGAACAGAAGGCCATCTAAGTTGCCTTTCTTTTAGAGACAGCCTTCCTCTGGCTTTTAAATGATATTCGTAAGGTTTGACTTGACTGTCATTCAGGGAAGCGTTCATGTTTATGAGGAAAAGACGATAAATAATCATCAGTATTTTTGATGGACAGAAAATGTGGAAGAAGGTATATTATAGTTTCACCTTAACATACGAGTTTCACCTTAACATACGAGTTTCACTGGTGGGAGGAAATGAAAGGTCAAGCTTTTAAATATTCTTTGTGCTGTTTTTGCTAATAATTTTCTCTCCATTTATATTTTACTTGTTCCCCAAATGACAGTTATTAAAGACAGAGCAAGAATTTTTAAAAAAATATTGAAAATTATATTTAAGGAAAGTCATGTATATTATTAAAGTTATATGAAAACATTCTGTAAGTTATGTGAGCTCCACAGTGAGCCTGAGCCACATGGATTGCGGGTTGTGGAGGCAACAGATTCCTAGAGAAAAAAAAAAAATCCAATGCAGTTAGTGGCAGATTTGCTGGATATTCACCAGAGCACAGACTCAGGTGACTTTTGGCAACTTCTGGTTCAGGTAGCAAAGAATGAAGCGGATAGCAAAGAGTGAGGTCGATGAAATCAAGACGTTTGTGTTTGCCTCCTTCATTGGCTGGGTTTCCACTTACTGAGCGGGACCCAGAAGAAAACACTGGGGATGGTGAGAAAACCTGTCAGACAAGGGCAGTGGGTGGTTGTGGCTGCTGGTTTGGAGGAAAGTGGAGAGCTGAGCCGCACACTCACGTGGGGCGACGTTTGGTTTGACGCTCTACTGCCGCCATCTTGAAATTCTTCACAAGCTTTGAGCAAGAGGTTCTGCATTTCCATTTTGCACTGGGCCCTGTAAATTATGTAGCAGGTTTCGGTGAAGGGCTACAGCTTTATCTGGAGCTGGAAGAGCAGAGGTCAGCCTCAGGAAGGAGACCTGAATGAGGGTCACTGTTGTAGCAACCTCATCCGGGAGCACGGACTGCCAACGGAAAGACTGCTTCAAAGGGTTTCGCCATTGCAATGGGACATCCTCAGTAACAGCCAGGGGAGAAATGCTGACCTCACTGAGGGGACTATAAGGTGAGGACTTCACCATGGGGGAGGTTTCTCCAAAGGACTCACAAATGCCTTCGAGGTAAACACGCTTTGAAGATGCCCCAGTCTGGTAAGCCCCAGAGGAAGCCTGGTGGAGGCAAGGATAGGGCAAGAAGAACCCCTCCTCCTTGTGTCCAGTGGGACCCTGCCCTTCCTGCTCAACAAAGGTCATAGGCCTGTTCTCATAAAGCACACAGGTTTACAGAAGTTAGCTTTCTGGGTCTTATTTTTGACACAATACACATTGTAGTTAAAAAGCACTCGAATATAAAATTTTATTAACATCATAAACAGCTTAATATTAGAAACAAACTTTATGAAGATAGAGCCTTCCAGAAATGCCCTTTAGGGTGGTCAGTGGCATTTGGTAGTGAAGGAAAACCACCATGCTTGAGACTCCAGTGAGAGCAGCTCTCTGCCTTTGGTGATAATTGAATCTCAGTTGTGGTAGCTTATTCTAGGAGGGTCATATCTGCATAGTTACAGAGAGGAAATTAAATGTAGTAACCAAAGAGTCACTCACAGTACATTAAGGTCATGACAGAGGCTAATAAGGGAATTCCCAGTTTAAGCTTCTCTCCCTTCCATGGGCTGGGAGGAACATCTGAGGGAAGAGGTTCAGAAGACACCCCAGTGTGAGCTGGTGATGGAAGTCAGCCTTAGCTCTCTATTTCCTTGTTTTCATTAGCTTGAGTTACAAACCGAGACTTTTTTGAATGCCCTTTTTGGTAAGTGCACTTCCTTTGTTTTTCTTATAAGTTCCCTGGTAAGAGAACTTCTTTAATCCATAATCACCTATTTTATTTCTATTTTATGTGATTTCACAGTGAAAGACAAACTGATCCACTATCTCATAATTACCTATCTTGTCCGGTTGAACAATACTTTCTTTGTGTCACAAAACCTTCTTCTAAGAATTTGGTAAAACTGGTTGAGCAGGTTCCCCACTGAGCAGAAACCAAAAGGGAACTCACAGATGGAATCTCAAGCATTTATTTTCATATATGAGTGAGTAAGCACTACATATGCAACCAGAAAACTTTTTTTTTTTAAACATTCACAGGGAGCATGAACTTGATGTCTGAGAATAAAACATAAGAACCTCGGGTATTTCAGTCAAGACAGAGAAATGCAGAGTTGAGAATCTCAGGACAGACCCTGGGAGACCCACATTACTGCACATTTATTATAACTTGCATTTTCATGGCAACTTTGGGATCTGCCTGTGGCCAACAGAGCTTGAGGTTTTGACTCTATTTCACTAAAGTGAAAATTCAAATGACTCCTTCAAAAACGACTGTGTGGATATCGTTCAATTCATTCATTGAGTAAATACTGAAATGACATAGTTTACTTTTTTAATGACACAAGTGAATATGCAATTTCATTCCATGTTGCTTTCACTGGTGTCAGTGAAATTGAGAAATGCACCCCATGTTATAATAATAGTCCATCTTTAAAATGATAGCTTTTATTTGTTTAAAAAAAAAAAAACAGGTAGAAGTTTAAAGTAAATCCTTCCGCTTCTTTTAATGTAAAAGTAATATTTGATCACCATCCTGAAATGGTGTGATTTACCCCCTAAGCCTCTTCCAAGTAAACAATCCCCCCAGGATATCAGTTTTCTGTAGCAACACACTTAGGAAAAATAACACAGTTCATAAGCCAAGAATAAAATTCTAGTGCCCAAATATTTGCATAGGTAAACATTTTCAAATTCATGTTCTACATGCTAAACCTCTTGGTGTTTATAAAGGCTTTTGCCATTAGCCTTCAAGTTTTTGTTGGACAGATGTGTAAAACCAATAATTACAAGTAGGGTGTAAAGAGAGAAAAACAAAGAGAATTTTACTCATTATTAGCACTTAAAATTATGCTTTCCTCTTGAGATGAAATGATTAAAACACCAAAGAGCCTGGGCAAAAGTAATTTGAATTTGACCTGTTTTCATATCCATGTCTTGAATTTGTCAGGATCATTTCCTGTGGCAGCAGGGGAGGAGCTGGCTGAGACCCAACATAATAGATGCACCATTCTGGTGGGATATGATGGCTGGTTTTTTTCTTTCCAATTGAGGTAACCTCGAGTAGACTTATATGAGACATTAAGTCTAAGACATCACAGCAATTGCATATGTGTGTATTAAAACAGCAGTATTAGACACATGTAATTATATCCACCACTCTCAAAAAAACAAAAACAAAAAACAGTCAACTCTGAACACGTATTGGAAGGACTGATGCTGAAGCTAAAGCTCCAATATTTTGGCCACCTGATGCAATCAGCTGACTCATTGGAAGACACTCTGATGCTGGGAAAGATTGAAGGTAAAAGGAAAAGGGGGTGACAGAGGATGAGATGGTTAGATAGCATCACCGACTCAATTGCCACGAATTTGAGCAAATTCTGGGAGATAGTTAAGGACGGGGGAGCCTGGCATGCTGTGTAGTCCATGGGGTCGCAAAGAATCAGACATGACTCAGAGACTGGACGACAACCCTCGGAAAAAAACCAAGTCCTAAATATTGGGGAAATGTGAAAACTTTCTAGCAAGAACAAATCAAAGGATTGTGTTTAAATTTCTTTTTTGTGTGTGTATCAGCTTGGTTATGTTCATTGCTTTTCTAAATTTTTTTAATTTTTAAATTGGAGTATAACTGCTTTACGATACTGTGCTAGTTTTGCTCTATGATGAAGTGACTTAGCTAATAATATACACATACATATATTCCCTCCCTCTGGACTTCCTCCAGCCCCATCTCCCACCCCACCCCTCTGGATCATCACAGAGCACAGAGCTGAGCTCCCTGTGTTGTGCAGAAGCTCCCTTCTAGCCATCTGCTTTATACGTGGTGGAGTATAGATGTCAGTGCTACGCTCTCAATCCACCCCAACCTCTTCTGCCCGGCCTCCGGGTCCACAAGTCAGTTCTCTACATCTGTGTCTCTCTTCCTGCCCTTCAAATGGATTCAAAAACGAAAAATAGAACCATCACATGACCCAACAGTCCCATGACTGGACACATGCCGTGAGAAAACCATAATTCAAAAGTTCTCATGTATCCCAATTCATTGCAGCGTTATTTACAGTAGGACATGTAACGAAGTAAAGTCACTCAGTTGTATTCAACTCTTTGCCACCCCATGGGCTGAAGCCCACCAGGATTCTCCATCCATGGGGTTTTCCAGGCAAGAGTACTGGAGCGGGTTGCCATTTCCTTCTCCAGGGGATCTTCCTAACCCAGGGATCGAACCCAGGTCTTCTGCATTGTAGGCAGACACTTTACCATCTGAGCCACCAGGGAAGTCAAGTAGGACAAGAAAGCAACCTAAATATCCCCTGAATGGATAAAGATGTGTCTAAATTTCATAGTATTTCAGCACATAGGCATTTCATTGCACAAATAACTTCTAGAAACCTTCCCTGAATAATTTCTTGAATTTAAGTCATGAATACCATTGAGGAAAGAGGCAGATGGGCACCCTCCAGGGTAAAGCGATTGAAGGTTCATTCCCTGTGGGCAGAAACTCCAAGACTAGAATAACAGAACCATTAAGGAAGGAGACTGGTCTCTTCCCAGACCACATATTTCTTATTTCCGAGGTCAGGAGACCTCCTTGACCACACATGGGTGGAAAAGACTCCTTGAACGCCAAAGGGGAGTCACGTCAAGGGATTTTCCCTACCCAGATGCCTTTTCGACTAAAATTCATCTTGGCTAAGAAGTGCATCTGCACACGTGGGAAGATACTGAGACACACCGAATACGGACTGTGAACCAGGTAACTCAAAATGGCCAAAAGGAACCTGGAAGAAATGCCCCATAAAAGTAATTCGAACTGCCATGAGGGTGCAACTCTCTCACCCTGAGTCTACCCATGTGTCTGTCCACACGTACTGTACTCTTTTCCCTTTTAATAAATACTATAGAGGTTAAAGCGTCTGGCTCTAATGCGGGAGACCTGGGTTCGATCCCTGGGTCAGGAAGATCCCCTGGAGAAGGAAATGGCAATCCACTCCAGTATTCTTGCCTGGAGAATCCCATGGACGGAGAAGCCTAGTAGGTTATAGTCCACGGGGTCGCAAAGAGTCGGACACGACTGAGTGACTTCACCTTCACCTTCATACTTATTTCACTACTTTCTGTCTTTGTGAGAATTCTTTCCTGCAAAGCCGAAGGGCCAGGGCCCTTGTCACTGACCACTGGTCTAGTGGCCAGGATCTGGGGTGCTAGGACCAAGCCCAGTCTCTGGCTGGGAACCCAAGCCAAGCTCCAAATCATTGCAGACTGAGGCCACCTGAGATCACCATCATTTCAAAGACTGAATCAGCTGTTTTTCATGGTCCCAAAGTGTAAAAGTGAAAGTGTTAGTCACTCAGCTGTGTCCAACTCTTTGCCACCCCATGGACTGTAGCCCACCAGGCTCCTCTGTCCATGGGATTCTCCAGGCAAGAACACTGGAGTGGGTAGCCATTCCCTTGTCCAGGGGATCTTCCTAAACTCGGGGGCAAATCCATATTTCTTGCATTGCAGGCAGATTCTCTACCAGCTGAGCCCCCAGGGTCCCAAAAAGAGAGACTATAGGCATATATACCCAGCTCTTCTGTCAAATGTTATTTTTTGATTATTTGTTCTTAGAGATCCTTAATTTATTGACCCCAGATACAGACAGGTTTTAGTGCTTCTATCTGACCCAAGGAGATTTTTCAGAGAAATTGTAACTCATAGGAGAGAAGAACCAAGCTAAACAGTACTTGTGTTCTGAGAAGCTCTTCCATTGCACCTTCTCAGAGATTTTCCCTTTGACAGAAACAAACAAAAAAAGATGCTATTCTGTTTCTGTTATTCTTCAGCATATTGTGTGAGACATGGCCTAGTCATTAAAAAACAGTTTTTAAATTGAAATATAGTTGATTTACAGAGGCTTCCCTGGTGGCTCAGATGGCAAAGAAACTGCCTGGAATGCAGGAAACTCAGGTTACACCCCCAAGTCAGGAAGATCCCCCAGAGAAGGGAATAGCAACCCACTCCAGTACTCTTGCCTAGAGAATTCCATGGACAGAGGAGCCTGGCAGACTATGTTCCATGGGGTCACAAAGAAACAGACATGAGTGAGCCACTAACGTAGTTGATTTACAGGGTTTCAGATGATTCGGTTACATACACACACGTACATGTGAAAGTGAAAGTCGCTCAGTTGTGTTCGGGTCTTTGCGACCCCAAGGACAATACAGTCCATGGAGTTCTCCAGGCCCGAATGCTGGAGTAGGTCTTCCCAACCCAGGAGGTCTTCCCAACCCAGGGACCGAATCCGGATCTCCCACATTGCAGACAGATTCTTTACCAGCTGAGCCACAAGGGTAGCCATATATATATAGAGAGATATGCATATTCTTTTCCAGATTCTTCTCCCTTATAGGTTATTACATGGTATTGAATATAGTTCTTCGTGCTATACAGTAGGTCCTTGCTGTTTATCTATTGTATATATATATATATATATATATATATATATATATATATATATATATATAAAATGGTTCAGTTCAGTTCAGTTCAGTTCAGTTGCTCAGTCGTGTCTGACTCTTTGCATCCCCATGAATTGCAGCACGCCAGGCCTCCCTGTCCATCACCAACTCCCGGAGTTCACTCAGACTCACGTCCATCGAGTCAGTGATGCCATCCAACCATCTCATCCTCTGTCGTCCCCTTCTCCTCCTGCCCCCAATCCCTGCCAGCATCAGAGTCTTTTCCAATGAGTCAACTCTTCGCATGAGGTCTGTTAATCCCAAACTCATAATTTATCCACCTCCCTCTTCCACTTTGCCAGTCATTAGTTTGTTTTCAACGTCTGTGAGTCTATTTCTGTTTTGAAAAGAGGTTCATTTGTCTCAATTTTTAGGTTCCACACGGAGGTGATATCATATATTTGTCTTTCACCTCTGTGATGGTTTGCTTCACTACTCTCTAGGCCCATCCATGTTGCTGCAAATGGCATTATTTCGTTCTTTTTTCTGGGATTTACTCATCTCCTGCTGCTGCTGCTGCTAAGTCGCTTCAGTCATGTCCGACTCTGTGTGACCCCATAGACGGCAGCCCACCAGGCTCCCCCATCCCTGGGATTCTCCAGGCAAGAACACTGGAGCGGGGTATCATGTCCTTCTCTGTATATGTGCTAATAAGCTTCATATTTGTTCACTATTTTGCAGACTTTTAGGGGCTTCTCAGATGGCACGGTGGTAAAGAATCTGCCTGCCAATGCAGGAGATGCAAGAAATGCAGGTTTGATCCCTGGGTCAGGAAGATCCCCTGGAGGAGGAAATGGCAACCCACTGCAGTATTCTTGCTTGGAGAATCCCATGGACAGAGGAGCCTGGTGGGCTATAGTCCATGGGATCACAAAGAGTCAGACACAACTGAGCAACTCTCACTTTGACTTTGTACCTAATTGGTGGACATTGCCAAACCAGTCATCACTGTTGAGGATGGAGATTTCAGGGGTGCTAATGGTACAGTGGTAGTTCCTAAAAGTGGGTTTCAGTGTGAAAAAGCCATAACTGTTACCAATTGGCGAGTCATGACATATTCAATAGAGGAAAAGGCCTGCAGAAAAAAGAGGTGTACAGAAACCCTGAACAATCACAGCAATGTCTGAAAGGGAGGCAGTTGTATTTTAAGGAATGGAAATTGCTGTTGGTCATCAGCAGAGACAGTTTAAGTTGGCACCCTCATTTTGTAATATAGCTCCTAAAAATCAGTCAGCACCTACTGACACCTGTCAACCCTTTCGAGTAGTTTTTTCTTTTTTTTGAATTACAAGTAAGTCCAGTTACAAGTTTAGTTGGCATCTATTGATTTAGCGTCTTTGAAAGTGAAAGGTTAGACTGGAGTTTTGGGGGACCAGTGCTGAGAGGCAGATGCTTGGTTGTATGTTTTAAAGAAAGCCCTGCATTTCAGGAGATGTGTGTCGATCCCCTTTGAGAGTGGAGACCATACAAGGCACATCTCCACATAACGCTGGCTGAACGTTCAAACGGCTTTAGCTGGAACTCATTAGAATCTGTAATGTTCAGGACAACGGTATTGGAGGAGATGGCAATTGTCTCTGGAACCAAATATCTGCCCCCATTCCACCCTGCCCCCCCACCAATTTAGCATTTTAGAAATAACTGTCATGTCTCTCATTTTTATTGAGACCTTTCAGTAGTTGGGAATTAGAAGTAGAGCCTTCCCAAACATGATTTGAACCTTCAGAGTGATGCATGGTTGGTATAAATCTTGTTTTACAAATTAAGAACCTGAGTTTCAGAGAGATCCATAGTTTGCCTAAGACTCAACAGCTCGAAAGTGGCACGAATGGTATTAACATTCCAGCGTGTCTCCAAAACCCGGGTTTTCACCGTCATTCCATTAATGACAAGACAGACTTTCTGCCATAAGCTACATGGCTAGGCGTTTTTAGACACAGAGTTCTCCATTTCTGGGGTTTTCTCGTGTTCTGAATCAACTGCAGGAGTGACATTGGACCATGGTCCCAGCTGTCTTGGTAGCAGGACTTGGGGTGTCCGGATTCATAGGGTGATCACTCTTCATGGCTGCACTGAGGCACTCTGCGAGTGGACTCACGGCCAGGCAAGCTGTCGCACACCCAGGGTAGACCGGTTCGTTTATTGTGGAGTTGTTGAGACAGAGGGGCAGCTGTGAGCCGAGGTGAAACTTCAGAGCCAAGGCTTTCAGCTGTTTCTTTGCTGCTCCCATACATTTGTCAAGGGCTTTGTCCTGAGTGTGTGATTTCTTGATGATAACTCCTGAACTGTTGTAAAATGCTTTCAGAGCCAGAGATCAAAGGATCCCCATCAGAACTGATAACGCTCTGCTACATCTGAAGTTATAAACATTTTTCTTTTTGATACTGTTGCCCTTCCCTGTTACTGTAGGGACTTCATGTTTATCACAGTTGCCTTTGGATGATGTTTACTGTGGATTGATATATTAGTTATTAAGTTTTTACTGCCACATAAAAATTCCCATTTACTCAAGAGAGAGACTGTATATAAATCAGAAGTGAATAAAATAATGGCTTTAGTAGATGCGATTTATTAATATTATGACTTTAATTAACTTGTTCATAATAATGAATATGTGAATTACCCATGCTTCTGCCTGACAGATGTATTAGTCAGTGTTTGCTCACCTTGAACATCTCAATGTATTAGACAGTAATCCACATTCAGTGAGCCCCAGTCTAGTCAGGAAAAAATGAAGTTATACAAAACATAATTTTTAATCAAGTTTACTCATAATGTATAAGAGACAGTCATATTATGGCCTATTATATGGTTTGCAGTCTGACTTTTTCCTCCCAGCTCTATTGAACTGTACTTTAAATACAATACAATTCACTCATTTTAGATACATGCTGGTAAAGAATCCGCTTGCAATGCAGGAGACCCTGGTTAATTCCTGGGTTGGGAAGATTCCCTGGAAAAGAGGTAGGCTACCCACTCCTCTGGGACTTCCCTCGTGGCCCAGACAGTAAAGCATCTGCCTGCAATGCGGGAGACCTGGGTTCAATCCCTGGGTTGGGAAGGTCTCCTGGAGAAGGAAATGGCAACCTGCTCCAGTATTCTTGCCTGGAGAATCCCATGGACCGAGGAGCCTGGTAGGCCATAGTCAGTCCATGGGGTCGCAAAGAGTCGGACACAGCTGAGCGACTTCACTTTCACTTTCACCCACTCCAGTATTCTTGGGTGTCCCTGATGGCTCAGATAGTAGAGAATCCACCTGCAATGCGGGAGACCTGGGGTCGATCCTTTGGTTGGGAAGATCCCCTGGAGGAGGGCTTGGCAACCTACTCCAGTATTCTTGCCTGGAGAATCCCTATGGACGGAGGAGCCTGGTGGGCCACAGAGTCGCAGAGTTGAACATGACTGAATGACTAAGCACAGCACTTACAGTTTAATGAATTCAGTTCAGTCGCTCAGTCATGTCCAACTCTTTGCGACCCCATGGACTGCAGCACACCAGGCCTCTCTGTCCATCACCAACTCCCCGAGCTTGCTCAGACTCATGTCCATTGAGTCGGTGGTTCCATCCAACCATCTCATCCTCTGTTGTCCCCTTCTCCTCCTGCCTTCAATCTACGGTTTGGTAGATTTTGTTAATTTATACAATCATGTAATCACCACCACTATAAATATATAGAACTTTTCCATTATCCTAAAGAGTTTCTCATGCTCCCAGTTTCAGGAAATTACTGATATGCATTGATATGCTTTCTGTTGCTACTGTTTTATTTTTTCTATAATCTCATATAAATGAAATTTTAGGATAGGCAGCCAGAGAAAGAGGAGCAATATAACTTTTTTCTTCTATCTATCTAGAGCTTTATTTTGAGGAATTGACTCATTTGATTATCATGATGGGCAAGTCTGAAATTTGTAAGGCAGGAGGGCAGGCTGGACGTTTTGACAAAAGTTGAAGATCTGATGTTATGGTCTTGAGTTCAAAGGTAGTGTGGAGACAGAGCTCTTTTTTTTTTTTTTTTCAGGAAACCTCAGACTTTTCCGTTAAGGTGTTCAAATGATTGGCTGAGACCCACCCATCTATTGCCCACCCATAGTGTGGAGGGCAATCTGCTTTATTCCAAGACTACTAATTTCAGTGTCAATCACATCTCAAAAATACATTCATGGCAACATATCATGAGTTTTTGACCAAACAGCTAGGCACCGTAGCCTACCCAATTGGCATGCAAAGTGAATTATCACATAGCCCTTTGTGTTTAATTTCATTCATTCAAGCATGATGTTTATGAGATTTATCCATGTTATTGCATGTTTTAATAACACATTCTTTCTATTACTCAGGTGTATTCCATAGAACAGTTATACCACAATTACTTATCTGTTTACCAGTTGATGAACGTTTGGGTTCCTCCCATGTTTTGTCTCAGATAAGAAACACTGCCATGAGCCATGACAATTACATGGCTTTTGATATGACTTTTTGAGTCACACGAAAATGTGGTCAATTTTACTCCATATATTGCTGCATACAAACGGCGGCTTAATTATGTTTATTTATTCTTTAAACTTTTTTGGCTGCAGCACATAGCACGTGGGACTTTAATTCCCTAACCAGGGACTGAACTCACATCCCTTGCATTGGAAGCTTGGAATCTTAACCACTGGGCTGCCAGGGAGGTCCCCCACACGGCTGATGTTTACCTTGTCGTCAGCATTTGCGGAGTATGTTTGCATTTTTGCCTCATTTCATTTTTATCATATAATTATTTTAATAAACAACATGCAAAATAATGTGTTTTTTGTGCTTCCATAAAAGCTATTTCATTTCTCACTTAATATTTACAGCAACTCCCTGATTTAAGTATTTGAGCTTCATTTTGCAGATGGAAAAGTGGAAAGTCAGGAATATGCAGAGACTTGTCTAAAATGACTACAGTAGGAAGTTACAGGGGCCTCCCAGGTGGCTCCGTGCGAAATACTCTGCCTGCCAATTCAGGAGATGCAGGAGACACAGAATTTTGATCCCGGATTGAGAAAATCCCCTTGAGGAGGAAACGGCAACCTACTCCAGGATTCTTGCGTGAAAAATCCCATGGACAGAGGAGCCTGGCGGGCTACAGTCCACAGGGTCCCGAAGAAACAGACACGACGTGGCAACTAATCAGCAACAAAGACAGGAAGCTACAGAGCTGGCTTCAGACCAGGATGTTTTGACTCTAAATCCAATTAACTTTGTTCACTGGTGACAGCCAAGGGTGTGCTCAGAGAAATGACAAAAATTGCAGTAAAGTATTGGAAAGAGGCATAGTCAAAGCTCGACAACCCTGAAGAATTAATTCTCCTGATTTAGGAAGAGCATCAAGTCTTCTGCATATTTAAGGATTGGAAAAATTCAGTCTCCTCTCAGGTAGGTACTGAAACCTCCCTGTTGCAAATAAGGAAAACTGAGGTCCACTGAGGTTAAATCCTTTGCTCCAAATGACATAACTCATAAATGGTTGAGGTGAAATGAGAATTTATGGGTCTGTCTGACTCCAGAGTGAATCCTCTAATTCAGGGGTCAGCCAGTGTTTTCTGTAAAGGGCTCGGTTGTAAATATTTTAGGGTTTATAGGCTGTGAGGGAAACAATGGGAATATCCTATAGGTGCCCACGTACGATGTACTGCCTCTGTGAGAAGACTCAGCTTGTGTGTGCAGCATGAAGCAATCACGTGCCTACACAAATGGTGTGGTGCATCCTAATAAACCTTCATACACAAACATGGTGCATTTGGCCCAGGATCTGTAGGTAGCCAACATCTGCTCTGAACTACACTCTGTTGTTCCAGTTATTTGGGGGGAGGGAGGTCTCTTTTCTAAGTTAGTTCTAAGTTATCAGATAAGTGGAAGGGTTTAACTTAATGGCTCCTTTAGAAAGTTTGATGAAATGCCACTGAATAAAACCCCCTCTTAGTGCCTCTTGTTTAGGGAAGTGCAGGAATAAGGGGAAATTTTCATATTAGGTAATATGGGGAGACTTAAGAGCTCAGAACACCAAGTTAGCTAAATAGAGGATGAGAGTGAAAACTGGAAAAGAAAGGCCAGATCACCTTTAATTCTCTAAAAATGGAATTTTTTTAGTCCTTGTCTGTATAAATCTTTGGTGTACCTTTTAATTCCGTGAATAGTTGTTTAGTTGCTGTGTTTCTATGAACAGTTGGTGTGTGTGTTAGTCGCTCAGTCATGCCCGACTCTTTTCAACCCCATGGACTGCAGCCCACCAGGCTCCTCTGTCCATGAGATTTTCCAGGCAAGGATACTGGAGTGGGGTGCCATTTCCTTCTCCATCATATGACTAAAGATGACATGAAATGATCCATGCTGCTACTGCTGCTAAGTCGCTTCAGTCGTGTCCGACTCTGCGACCCCATAGACGGCAGCCCACCAGGTTCCTCAGTCCCTGGGATTCTCCAGGCAAGAACACTGGAGTGGGTTGCCATTTCCTTCTCCAGAAATGATCTATAGATTTTCAAAATAAGCCATTAGGGAGGATTAGTTTTCTTTAAAAAAAAAAAAAAAGTTAATGTGATTGCGTGCTAAGTCACTTCAGTCATGTTGGACTGTTTGCAACGCTATGAACTGTAGCCCACCAAATTCCTCTGTCCATGGGATTTTCCAAGCAGGAATACTGGAGTGGGTTGGCACGCCTTCCTCCAGGGGATATCCCCACCCTGGGACTGAACCTGCATCCCTTACATCCCCTGCTTTGGCAGACAGATTCTTTATCACTAATGCTACCTGGGAAGCCCCAACTATTGTAATTCTGAGAAGAAATGCAATATATGTTTCCTTTCCTTTTCTTTTCTTGAATTTATATATTCTTCTCTTCTTAATGCAAATGCTACTTTTATTATTCCATTTTTCTTGCAGAGTTGACTTGCTATATATATATTATCTTCCAACCTGAGTTCAAACTGAAACAGTTCCTGTCTCATATTTGACATATTCTTCTGCTGCACAGAGTACCAACCATATGGAAGGCCTTCAATAATTGATTCTTTTTTTTTTTTTTTTAGCTTATTGAAAGGAGGAAAGAAAGACAAAATGGCCAAAAGTAAGTGCCTTATCAGGTGATACAAAGTTAGAACACATTGTATGTCAGACCAATTGGATGCTTCTTATTGCTGCTGTTGCAAATCATCACAAACTTAGTGGCTGCAAAAACTCAACCCCACTGTCTTACAGTGCTGGAGGAAGACGTCTCAGTGAGCTGAAATCAAGGTGTCCTCAGAGCTGTGCTCCTTCAGGAGGCTGAAAGAGAAGAATCAGTCTTTTTTTGTGTGCTTTTTCCAGCTTCACAGGCTGCCCACACCCCTCACGTGTGGCCTCTTCTCATCCGTCTGACCTCTGCTTCTCTGACCACACCTCTGACTTTTGTCTCCTGTTCTCTCCTCCAAGGGCGTCTGTGATGATGTTGGGACCACCTAGGTAATGCAGGGTTACTTCTTTATCTCGAGACCTTCACTTAAGCACATCTGCAAAGTCCCTTTTGCCTGGACGGTACCACGACCCCAGGTTTGGATGAGGACATCCTTGTGGGAGCATCCTTCTGTCTGCCACAGCAGTGACGATGAGTACTGGAGAAGGGCAGGGAGAAGACCAATTCTTAATAACACTATGTTCCTCTAGAGAAGTAAGAGAAACAACTGGAAGTATTTCCAAGGTGTCTCCGCCATTCCCTTGCAGTGTATCTGAAGTGACAGCCACACCAACGTCATCCGAGTCTGAGAGTTTATCAGCATGCTGGCGCTCTCCTCGTCTCTTTCAGCCAAGTAATTTGTACCATTCAAAATGGACTATTGTTAAGGAAATGATTTAAAGATGATTCAGATGTTGATGGGATTTAGCACCTACTGAAGGGATTTGTCGAATTTTCTTTGCAATGTTGCATGGAAATATGTAAAAGCTCTCTTTTCAGAGGACCATAAAGACGGTCCCGGACATGATGGTTCGACTTGGAATTCTTCGACTTTCCTCTAGCGTGGAAGCCATACACGTGCAGTAACCACCGTACTTCAGATTTTGAACTTTGATTTTCTCCCCAGCTGAGGGTTCGCTGTTTAAGGCTCTTGGTGATGCTGGGGAGAGGTGGCAAGGCACACGATTACAAGGGCAAACAACTGATACTCCAACCACCTTTCTGGATCCCGACAACCCTGCAGCTTCTCACTTTCAGTACAGTGTTCAATGGACTTCCCAGGTGGCTTGGTGGTGAAGAATCCGCCTGCCAAGGCGGGAGACCCAGGAGATGTGGGTTTGATCCTTGGGTTGGGAAGATCCCCTGGAGAAGGAAATGGCAACCCACTCCAGTATTCTTGCCTGGAGAGTCCCATGGAAGGAGGAGCTGGATATTCCATAGTCCATGGGGTCACAAAAGAGTGGGACTTGACTAAGAGGCTGAGCACACACACACACTGTTCAATGCTTTACACAAGATATTCAACACTGTTATAAAACAGCCATTGTCTTAGATGATTTTGCCTAACTATAGGCTAATGTAAATGTTCTGAACATGTCTAAGGTAGACTGGGCTGAGCTATGTCGTTTGTGAGGTTAGGTGTATTCAATGCATTTTTGACTTAAGATATTTTCAACTAACAGTGGATTTATCGGGATGTAACCCCATTGTAAGTGAAGGAAGATCTGTATATAAAAATGCCCCATGTTATTACAGCTGTAGAACCCAACTTTGCAGATGTTAATTTTTGCCCTTGTAATTGTTCACACTGCACAGTCAGTTTGACAGACACTAGATCTTTCAGAATTTCAGGGGGAAGCCCGGATAAGGATTTTCTCACTACGAAAAGCAACCATCAGATGGAACTAACCTAGTCTGCACCAGGGGGACATGAAAGCAAACAGAATGATACTCTTTGCACAGGGTCCTTTAGATGAAGGGAGAGCAAAGTGACGAGCTGCACTCTGATTCTGAAGGGTCCCCAGGGGAAATTCCAGTGCCTTTGTGGTCAATAACCATCCCTACTGGTGTTCATCTGAAAAGATGCGTAAGCGGGTCCTTACCACCCAGAGGGTATCAAAGACAGTAAAGAGCCTAGAGTTCTGTATTGTAATGCAGAGCCCACTTCCGTGCCTTGTGCTGGCTGGACTGTGGTTAGTATGGAGGTGGGAGCTTCATCTCAACGGCTGAACCTAATAGCCAGATCGGCTCCCCAGATAGGTTACCACAATATCTTATGGCTCTGCCTTTGGCTGCATGAAGTGTGAATAATGGGATTCTATTTTCAAAAGCGTCAGGCTTCAGTTATTTCCATGTGTGGTTAATCTCTGGCACTGATAGCTATGCTGATGAGTAATTTCCCAAATTTCAAATCCCTTCATAGAAGGATATTTCTCAACTGAAACGCCAGGAAGCAGGACTTAAGTTAGACTTAAGAGCTGGCTGATGGGAAGGTTTATTAAATACTGAAACCCAGGAGATGGCGAAGTCTTTACTGAAGGTCTTTAATAACGGTTTAGGTGTTGTCTTGCCTGAAGGCAGTGAGGATATTTATAATGTGTTGAATTTGCATATGATGGATTTCAGGAGATCTTTGAGAGAAAGTCCTTAAGATACTCTTTGGTAAAAATAGGAAACGTATGGACCTAAAGTAGTGAAGCTCTGTGTGCCATCTCTTTCAATAGCTGGTCATAATTTAGAGATGAGCTACTCCACAGCTCTTGTGGCTTAAAGAAACTGTGAGGGGAAAAAAAGTCCATTTTAGACCTTTCTATGAGCTTTTGCATTACGCAGTATTAAATCTACAGTTGAGAAATAGAGAAAATCATAAATTTTTCAAGGTCTCCACTCTATAGTAAGTCTTGGTTATGAAGTTCATCCTAGCTTAATATTAACCCAGGGAATCCCAGACTGATAAATGTTTTCTTAATCTTTACAGAGATTTGAACTTCTGGCTTGTGGGAAAGTTGAGGTCTGCACAAGAAGAATACAGTCTCAAGTTTTCCCCCCATATTGGAAAGGATGTGCGTGACTAGGTAGGAATGTCAGGCCAACAGCAAGAAGCAAGGTGAAATTTTTTTCTTAATTGGAGGAAAACTGCTTTGCAATGTTATGTTAGTTTCTGCTGTACAACAACATGAATCAGCTATCAGTTCAGTTCAGTTGCTCAGTTGTGTCTGACTCTTTGCATCCCAATGGACACCAGGCTTCCCAATCCATCACCGACTCAAGAAGCTTGCTCAAACTCATGTCCATCGAGTTGGTGATGCCATCCAACCATCTTATCCTCTGTCATCTCTTTTTCCTTCTGCCTTCAATCTTTCCCAGTATCAGGGTCTTTTCCAATGAGTCAGTTCTTCGCATCAGGTGGCCAAAATATTGGCGTTTCAGCATCAGTCCTTCCAATGAATACTCAGCACTGATTTCCTTTAGGATTGATGGGTAGGATCTCCTTGCAGTCCAAGGGACTCTCAAGAGTCTTCTCCAACACCAGAGTTCAAAAGCATCAATTTTTTGGTGCTCAGCTTTTTTCACGGTCCAATTCTCACATCCATATGTGACTACTGGAAAAACCATAGCTTTGACTAGATGGACCTTCATTGCAAAGTAATGTCTCTTCTTTTTATATGTTATCTAGGTTGGTCATAGCTTTTCTTCCAAGGAGCAATCGACTTTTAACGTCATGGCTGCAGTCACCATTTGCAGTGATTTTGGAGCCCAAGAAAATAAAGTCTATCATTGTTTCCACTATTTTCCCATCTGTTTGCCATGAAGTGATAGGACTGGATGCCATGACCTTAGTTTTTTGAATGTTGAGTTTTAAGTGGTGAATGTTGAATTTTAAATGAATCGTCAACTCTATCTCTATCTCTATCTATCCCCTCCCTCTTGACTGGGGGGCTTCCCTGGTAGTCCAGTGGCTAAGACTCTGTGTTCCCAGTGCAGGGGCCCCAGGTTCTATCAGGAAACTAGAACCTTCATGCCACAACAAAGGTTGAAGATCCTGTGTGTGGCAACTAAGATCTGGCCCAGTTAAAGAAATAAATAAAAATAAATAGCTTTTAAAAGAAGAAACATGGTGATTGAACTTTAGCTATATTGGCTTATTAAGTATTATCCCAGAAGGAAACAGACTCTCCGAAAGGAAAGGGTATCCATCGGTGACTGTCTCTGTAACTGGACAGTTGCTTGGGCCCAGGAGCTTCCTTCCTTCCTTGCCTCTCTGGGCCTTTCCTTTATTTGCACCAGTGGAATCGCTGATTATCTTCAAAGACTTCACCTGCCAGGTCAGCAGAGATCCTTGGACTTGTGTGTGCCTCCTTCTTGAGTAGAACCCACGCTTCAAGTCACGTGCCAGTTCCCCTTCTTGTTAATGACGTTAGTCAAACCAAAGAAACCACACTGATATCTATGGATTGCACAAAGCTAAGAGTAGCTCCTACAGTGGATGGCAGTGTCAGGAGGCAAGCAGATGTGTAAATAGGTAAAAATATAGACCAGAAATAGAAAGAAAACGATAATGGCATTAATGTAATGTGTAATTAATTAATGTATATTGTCTTACGATTCAGCTTTTAAGCATCAGTTAACTAATACAGAAGTTACAGCTTATCCTGTAAATAGGTAAAAATATAGACCAGAAATAGAAAGAAAACGATAATGGCATTAATGTAATGTGTAATTAATTAATGTGTAATGTCTTACGATTCAGCTTTTAAGCATCAGTTACCTAATACGGAAGTTATAGCTTATCCTGGGAGTGTAAAGCCTTAAGCATCAGAGAAGAAAATGGGTCTTATCTAATAAAGGCCTCCCCTCAAAAGAAGCTGATGAATTTCTCAGTGGTTTGCAATAGTAGGTGATCACTGAACATTTGTGCAAAGATTAAAGATCAAGTGTAAACCACAGGTTTCCTAAGACTCTTCAGCATTTTTTTTTTTTTTTTCCTCTCCAGTGATATCTCATTGCATTTAACCAGAGAGTTTCTCAGCTGCCTTGGTCTTCCTTGAACCTACTGTGCTTTTGTCTGCTTCCATCTTAAAGACACGCAGTGGTCACATGGCTTTAGCTCTCTCTCTCTACTTCCCTGGTTATTATATAATGTACTAGCCCAGCTCAATCCTTCAGACCTATCCCATTCCTTTAGCTCTGGAAGACACTTTTTCCCCGAGGAAAACTTTCCAGGTGTAATTCTGTTATAATCTGATTATTCATGATTTTCTTCAATATGCACACAATTCTATATTCACTTTAAACATGTGTGTGTGCTCAGCTGCTCAATTGTGTCCACCTCTGTGACCCCGTGGACTGTAGCATGCCAGGCTTCTCTGTCCATGGCATTTTCCAAGCAAGAATACTGGAGTGGGTTACCATTCCCTTCTCCTGGGAATCTTCCCATCCCAAGAATTGAACCTATGTCTCTTATATTTCCTGCATTGGCAGGAGGATTCTTTACCACTGAGCCACCTGGGAAGCTCCACTTTAAAAAGAGATGATGCTAATAATTGCTTTTAGTTTCTGAATTGTACTCCAGTGTTCTACACTTGTTGATGTGCAGCTTTGTATTGACTTCCTATGATATGCTCGATTTTGTGACGACTGCAATGCAAAATGGTTATCTTTTGAGGAATATAAAATTAGCTGTATAATTAATGTTAACCATTTAACTTCCTCAAATTTTATTAATTCGTACATTATTAATAAATTGATTTCTGTGAAGTACCACAGTATTGGGGAGAGGAGAGAAAAGGGTTCTAAATCAAATCCTATGTTGAATCCAATATTCTGATATTTGATAGTCTGACCTAGTTTCTAGGAAAGTAGCCTCCAGTGGAAACATCTTTGCAAACAACAAAACTTGCCACAAATGTGCTAATTATAAAGGCATGTGTTGGTTTGTACAAATAATGTATGGTAATCAGTGTAGCCTTGGTTTGTAGACTGTTCCTGGTGGGCTCGTCTAAGTAAACGGAGTGCATTAAACACGAGCTCTGTCCTCCAGGCTCAGAGTCTGTATCGCTCGGTCAACAACATTTAGACATGAAGAAATATTGACAACAGGAAGGGATGGTCTAGATATTTTCTAGGTTACTGCCGGGAATCTACAGATGATCTGGGAACTTGGGCTCCTTTTTAAGAAGCATCACTTGAAATATGAGGAAGAAAATCATGACTGTATACATGTAAGCTTGTGTAAAAAGCAAAGAAGAAAGTGGAGAAAAATGAGAAGTGGTTTAGCACCACATAAAACCTGGGTGAGGAAGATCCCCTGGAGGAGGGCATGGCAGCCCACTCCAGTATTCTTGCCTGGAACATCTCATGGACAGAGGAGCCTGGCGGGGTATAGTCCAGGGGGTCGCGAAAGAGTCGGACACGACTGAGCAATGAAACAGCAACAAAACCCAAAGATCCTCTGGATGGATCATGGCAGATCTCGGAGTCCAGCCTATCCCACGGCTTCAGTGCTCCCATCTGGACTGAATCTGGAGTGCCAGGTCTGTGCCAAACCCTCCAGGACTTACTAAGAGCAGAGATTTGTGCCAGTCGCTCTGGGGATAGAGATAGAGGCGTGACTGTCGTCATGGGGAATACAGCTAGCGATGGCCTGTCAAGCAGTCATCACAGGTGCTACAGGAGGCATGAGCACAGCGACTCAACTGAGGGCTGGGCATCCACCCCAACCTACGGAGCTTGCAGGGAGGGGCCAACAGGGAAGACGGTGAGGGATGTGGAAGGTGAATCAGAGGAGCAAAGGAGTGAAGCAGGCGATATCAGAGAAGGGGTGCCCCCGGCAGGGCAAGAGCCCACGAAATAACCCAGATGGGAGCAAAAGCATGAGCGTGCGGGGATCTGCACGGCGTATATGAATGGTGGCATGGGCAGAATCAGGGTGGCGTGACAAGCCTGTGAATATGTCAGAGGGCAAAGCTGGGGCGGGGGCGCTCGGGGAAGGAGGCAGGTGGAAATAATACTGCTAATTAGGTGGCCTGCAAGAGGGAGCAGCTCTGTGGGTTATCCAGCTGGGAGACACAACCCACAGCACTCGTACCCACCGTCCACGGAGATGTAAACTCAGCACAGAAACCACACACATCAGCTGTTTGCGTGTTTGTTTGCAGCAAAGTAGGGGTTTATTCGCAGGCCACCAAGCGGTGGCCTGGGAGTCAAGCCTCAGATTCACCGCCTCCTGGTCGCTTTGTTTTTAATTTGTATACAATTTTTAAAGGTTATTTTCCATGTACAGTTATTACAAAATCTGGGCTATATTATCCATGTTGCGTTATGCACTATGCCCTTGAGCCCATCTTATACCTGATAGCTTGTGCCTCCCCTCCCCCACTCTGTGTTACAGCCCCACCCCCACCACAGCCGCCAGTTCTCTGTATCTGTGAGTCAGTTTCTTTTAGGCTGTGTTACATAGTTTGCATTTTTAGAGTCCATATATAAATAATATTGTACTGTGTCTTTCTCTGTCTTATTTCGCTTAGCACAATGCCCTCTAGTTCTATCTATGTTGCTGCAAATGGCAAAATTTCCTTCTTTTTTATGAGTAGCATTTCATTATATATATATATATATATATATATATATATGTGGGAGACCTGGGTTCCATCCCTAGGTTGGAAGATCCCCTGGAGAAGGGAATTTACATCATCTCCAGAGATGTCTCTATATACTGACTTAGTGTCTGACACACAGAGCTCCAAAAGGAATTCTCAGTGAAGCAAAAAGGAAGAGAGCATTTCCATAAAGAGGCAGAGGCTTAGCCAGTGTCAGATGCTCTCAGAGCTTCAAATAAGGAGAGCACACGCAAAGCATCCAGGGGGTTGCACAACAGAGGCTTGGTGAATGGCGTGGCTGTGTTAAAGGCATGTCAGTAGCCTGGATAGATTGAGGAAGGCAAAGTGGAGGCAAGCCATTTAGGAGCCTTTTCTGCTGGGGTGTTGGAAGAACATATATTCAGGAGAAGGGGTTCTGATGTTTGAAAGTGAGACCAAGGCTTCTGAAGAGCTTAAAGATCTCTGCAAAGACAGGGATATCGATGGAAACTGTCCAGCAGGCCTTTTAAGGTGGTGCTGGGTTCCTGGGGGCCTGGGCTGGGAACACGTGCCTCACACAGATGTGGGCCTGGCGGCTGGCCTAGCCTTACCTCTGGCCCTTCTCTGAGGCTTCCTCAGAGACCAGTCACAAAAGCCGATGTCCTGAGGGCCTCTCCTTTCTCTTCCTTTGGCTGTGACGCAGGATGGGAAAGTCAATAATATTCACTTTTTCCTTTTTCTTTGTCTCTACATAGACCTGGGGTTCCCAGGTGGTGCTAACGGTAAATAATGTGTCTGACAATGCAGGAGACTAAGAGATGTGGGTTTGATCCCTGGGTTGGGAAGATGCCCTGGGAAAGGGATAGGCTATCCACTCCAGTGTTCTTGCCTGCAGAATCCCGTGGACAGAGGAGCCTGGCGGGCTGCAGTCCATGGAGTCACGAAGAATTAGACATGACTGAAGTCACTTAACATGTGCACACATACATAACTAACATTTGAAAGACTTCATAGTCTCCATAGCATGGCTTTTCACCCATCATCCTTATCTATCCTAAGATTTTTTTTTTTTGCCCCAACGTCTTCTATGCTTTGTCTGAATTCAAGATGATTAATTGAGACTGTTTCCTCTGAGCATGTCTACTGGACTAGTCTGGAGTCCTACCTAATAACCTAAGCTGCCTTGTGAGCTGCCATGTTGGTTTATCCATTCTGCTTCTGGATGCGTTTCCTCCTTAAGACTTCTCGTAGAATTATCTGATCACAGAGTCTAGGGGAACCTTGGTTGGTTGGGTGAAGATCTTGACCTCCTGCCAAAGTGCTCCCAGGCTGGCCCTGACAAGTAGTTGAAACACTCCTGGTGATGAGAAGCACATGTATTCAGACAGCAACTCATCTTGTTTTCAGATGACTCAAGTCCCTAGAAAGTTCTTCCCTTCTATTGGACTAAGATCAACCTCTCTATAATTTTCACAAGGTGGTTTGATTTCTGGAGCAGTGGGGAGGATTTAATCCTCCAATCTGACAACTCTAAGTATTTGGAGACTGTGAGCATGTTACTCTAAATCTCTGCTTTCTTAGGCTAAGCCTCAGTTCTAAGTCTCAATGCCTCCACTTTAGGTTTTTCAAAGTGAAAGTGAAAGTGAAGTCGCTCAGTCGTGTCCGCTTTTTTGGGACCCCATGGACTGTAGCCTACTAGGCTCCTCCGTCCATGGGATTTTCCAGGCAATAGTCCTGGAGTGGGTTGCCATTTCCTTCTCCAGGGAATCTTCCCAACCCAGGGATCAAACCCGGGTCTCCCACATTGTAGACAGACGCTTTACCGTCTGAGCCACCAGGGAGCTCTTCCTCAAATGTCAAGTTTCCTGCCTTTCACTGTCTTGGCTGTACTTCTCTTAAAGCCCTGGACACTGTTACAACTTCCTGAAAAGTGAGGGCATTGGCGATGGAACGAAGCCCTCCAGGTGGTGGTTGACCAACCACACCCAGAACGACCATCTGCATTTTCTATAATTGACAAAGATTGCTAGGAACTTCACTCATCAAGTGTCCTTTCCCCTGGAGGCTCCTCTCGCCAGCCACAGCTTAGCCTTCTTTATTCTTACCCAGATCTTGTTGTCATGATCGATTTCTTCATTCAATATAAATATACTGACATTCTCTAAGTATTCTGACGCACAGAGTGCATGCCAAGTTGCTTCAGTTGTGTCTGAGTCTTTTGCAAGCCTTTGGGCTGTAGCCCGCCAGGCTCCTCTGTCCACAGGGATTCTCCAGGCAAGAATACTGGAGTGAGTTGCCATGCCCTCCTCTGGGGACCTTCCCAACCCAGGGACTGAACCTGGGTCTCTTCCACAGCAGGCAGCCTCATTACCACTGGGCCACCGGGGAAGCCCCAGGACAAGGAGAGCTGAGTGACTGTGCAGAGACCACGGGGCTGAAAATACTGGCTCTGGTCCTGAAGGATAAGCGTTCTCATCCCTGATCCAGAAAAATAAGAGAGGACTGAGGCGAAGAGGCCGTTCAGAGGAAACCAGGCTGATGGAGGTGACTTGTGGTCTTGGAGCCGGCTGTGTAGACACCTGGGGGAAGAACAGTTGAGGAAGAAAGAAAAGGCAAAGCCAAGCAAACAGCTGAGAGGAGGGAAGTGAGAGGAGGCGGGTCATGCCGGTGTTGTCGGGACGTCACCAGGATGCTATGGCGAGGCAGGTGCAGCTTGTGAGCAGAGAATGAGGCCCTTCTGGGGCTGGGCCCAAAGGCAGGAGATCAGGGCTAGGCTGGAGGCTCCTGCAGCAGGGATCTGGGGCTCAGGCCAGGGGCCATCGGCGGAGGGGGAGACATGGCCAGATTGTGGATCCTGTTTTGAGTAGAGTCAGCGTGGTTTTTCTGATGACCTGAGCATGGATGAGGGAGAGAAGAGTGGGTGATCATACCATTAAAAAAAACTGTCCTAGGCAATAACCTTAAACTGAGAGAAAGGGGCACGTGTAGTTCAAGGGATGCTTGCTCACATTTTACCCTGGTAGCTTTACGTCTCCTCCCCCTCTTGGTGCGGGTCTGTAGTGTAATATACATAAACGATATCACTTGTGTCCTGAATCCCTGGAGCATAAGTTACTTTTGTATGGCTCTTTACTCCTAAATATATCAGTATGTTTTCTAAGACTAAGGATATTCTCATAAATCAAAGAATTAATCTAATTTTTTCCTGGTGGGGCCCACTGTACCACGTACTTGCCAATCACTTGAGATGAAGGATGCATTGAGAAGTAGGAGTTACTCTTAGATGGTAGGAGGAAGCTGGTGGTTTAATTTTTTTTTTAACTTTTTATTTTATATTGGGGTATAACTGATTAACGATATTGTGATGGTTTCAGGTGGACAGCAAAGGGACTCAATCATGCATATAATGTATCCCTTCTCCCCGAAACTCTGTTCCCATCCAGGCTGCCACCTAACACTGAGCAGAGTTTGTGCTCTACAGTAGGTCCTTGTTGGTTGTCCAACTTAAATATAGCAGTGTGTACATGTTCATTTCAAACTCTCTAATTAGCCCTTTGGGGGGTTTAACTTTTGATGTGTGAGATTTGAATCATCTATTCCCACACTCAAGAAAATGTAAAATAGTTAAGTGGACAAGAGTTCTGGGACTGTGGGAAAAATCTAGACCGACCCAGGGATGTTTGTAGGGACTGAGATCTGAGATAGTTTACCAAGCAGTTCCTTATGTCAGATTTTCTTCGCATCCTTTCTCCAGTTTGCTGGGTATCCTAACTTTCAGATTATTACATTTGATGATAATACACGTGTTACCTCTCAAGTGTGTTGGTATTTATTATTGATTTTTACTTTTGGTATCTGTTGTGTACTTATTTTGGAAGAATTATGCAATCTAAGGGATCTTTCTATCCTTAAGATTTCTACTTTTTGAATAAAGCACATCAATTAAAGCATTCTTAAATGTGACGATAAGATCACAAAGTGATAAAAATAATGCTAAATTGTTTGAAAAATCTTTAAAGGAGAGAAGAAGATATGCCTTAAATATGACGTTATTAGTGACACCTGACAAATAGGCACTCTGTCAGCCCCTGGGACTGCTTCGGTCTTCTCTAAGTAGTAGGTGAAAGTGAAAGTGAAGTCGCTCAGTCGTGTCCGACTCTTTGTGACCCCACGGACTGTAGACTACCAGGCTCCTCCATCCGTGGGATTCTCCAGGCAAGAGTACTGGAGTGGGTTGCTATTTCCTTCTCCAGGAGATCTTCCCAACCCAGGGATCGAACCCAGGTCTCCCACATTGGAGGCAGACGCTTTACCAGTAACTAACCTCAAAATTAGAAGCCTTCCTGTTACTGCATTCCACCAGGCCACGCAGAACTTGGCATCCTAAAACTTTCACTTGAACAGCTGGGAAAAGTGAGGCAGGCTTGTTGAGTTGGTTAATCCATTTCAGAGGACATAAAAGAATTTTATTATTGATTATGGAGAATAAAGACCAGGGGGTAAGATTCAATACATACACACTCACAACCAATTACTTTTAGGTTTTAATTTAATTTGGTTCGTTGCTTGAAGCCAAACTTTGTCCCAAACTAACGGACAGATTCTCCACTTGTGAAACTTTTAATTACTTAGGAGTTCTCTCAGAAGAGAATCAAGCTCATGTTTTGCCTCTCATCATAATCCTTGGATAAAGGCAGGCTGGATCCTTTTGAGAGATGAAGCTTTTGAAGGAAAATGCATATGTAATTGGTTGTGTGGTTTGGAAGAGGAGGAAAGAGATTTGAAATTGGTGGGCCTCATTTAAGGTTTAAAATGTAAGTTTTAATCAAGCGCAGATCTTAAAGCATAAGGGTCACTGCCAGTGATTCATTGTAAGGTAATTTAGACTGTATTTCAAGTGTGTTACATTATCTCTCAAGTTCCTCGCTTTAGCCAGGTTTACTGTAACAATGCAGGGGAAAGTATCAATTGAAACATGATACATACTGCAAAGATGTTCTTTTCTTTGTATAAAAATTGAAATGACATGCTGACCTATCCTGATTTTAATTGCCTGTTTTCCCACTGAAATAAATAGAATACTTTCATAAAATAATTACTGTATATAATGAGTTATTATCTCCAGAGCAGAAACTGAGTCATCTTTTGTGAATCAACTAAGATACAATCATTTCCTTTCATGAGTCCACAATGCCATACACAAAGGATGACCTATTCATAGTAAAGTTAGTGTCATTTCAAGATTTATCTTTAAATAGTTCATTCATAAGGCTTAGGACATCATCTGGTCAGTAGATTTCATTTAATAAACATGTATTGACTACTTGCATTTCCACATCCCATGCTTGATGAGGATGATGAGAGCTTTGCCCAAAGTGAATTCTGCAGTCCAGAGCAGAGGGTCTCAACTGGGGGTGACTGTTCAGAGTTGGGGGCATTTGGCGCTGTCTGTAGACATTTTTGATTGTCAGGACTAGGGTAAGTGTCTAGTGAGTAACAATCAGGGATACTATGAAAGGTCTCATAATGGGCTGGACTCTCTCCCACCACAAAGGATTAACAAGTACAAAATGAAACCGGTGCAAAGATTGAGAAATCCTGGTCTAGAAGAGGCAAAACATGAACAGTTACAACTCAGTAAGCACCAACATGGAGCTCTTAACGTGCCTTCACAGCTTAGAGGAGGCGGCATTTGATCTTGGCAATGGTGGATTCGATCCCTGGGTCACGACGATCCTCTGGAGAAGGGAATGGCTGCCCACTCCAGTATTCTTGTTTGGAGGATTCCTTGGACAGAAGAGCCTGGTAGGTTGAAGTCCACGGGGTTGCAAAGAGTTGGACATGACTGAGCTACTAAGACGCACATAGTGGGTAGAGGTGTGGTTATAAGTAAGCTTCCTGAACAAAGTATCTTCTTAGTCTCGGCTTATATGCCGAGCAGAAATTCACGTGACAGATGAAGAGAGGTGGGTTTTCTAGTGGAGGAAACTCTCTATGCAGTCACAAAATCAAGGGACTAGGGAGGTGATTAGGTCATGAGAACATGAATGGGATTCATATTCTTATAAAAGAGGCCCCAGAGAAGTCTCCCTGCCCACCGCCGTGTGAGGACACATGGAGAAGAAGGGCATCTGTGGACAAGGAAGCAGGTCCTCACCAGACACTGAGTCTGCCAGCACGCTGGGCCCAGACTTCCAGTCTCCAGACCTGTAGGCGGCTTGTAAACAAGCGTCTCAGTCCGCGGTGTCCTGTGGCAGCAGCCTGAATAGAATACGCAGTTGGAGTCCACGTAGAAGGTCCTCTCATTAGCGACAAGGATGCTGTGCTGGAGATGGCAGACGCCAGCTTGCTTAGGGTCCACGGAGCTGGGTGATGTAGAGCTCACTGGTCATCTCCAAGAGGGCCTTTCTGAGGGGGGTGGGGGTGGGTGGGTTGACAGTGGGATAAGAGGAGTCTAGGGAGAGTGGAGATGTGAGGGGTGAGTGTGCTGCACTCTATAGGGATACGTGCCTGAAAATGGAGAGAGAGCCAGAGGGGAGATAGCAATGCTTAAAGCTGGCATTGTGTGACAAGGTGGCCCAGTGGTTAAGGCGATGGACTCTTAACCCACTGCGCCGTGCATGTGTAGGTTTGAATCCCATCCTCATCTGTTTGCTGAGTTCAGTTGGACATGAATTTGAGCGAACTCCAGGAGATAGCGGGGGGCAGAGGAGCCTGGTAGGCTTCTAGTCCATGGGATGGCAAAGAGGTGGCGCAACTTAGCGACAGAACAACAGCAAAGCTGGAATTGGTGTGGGTAGGCTTATCTGCTACGTGGGCAAGGCCAGCGGTGCTATCTCCTCCGGTTTCTTTTCATAGTTGACATTGCTGTTTTTGAGATTGGAACTGTTAATTAAGGCTGGATTGAACCATCTACCTCTGCTAGACATAATACGGAGAGCCTGAAAGGATGTAGGCTTGATTGAAAACATTCAATGTTTCAGCTTCGATGCAACAAAAAGAACATTCCTTTTGGATTAGATGAACCTCTGGTGGGAAAGCGGTTCATCCTCAGAGACAAGCGTTTGAGAAGTATGGGTGCAGTTTGTTTTTCGTAGAGGGACGTAAGGGGACAAAGACAGAAGCTGTGAATTGCGCAGCAGGGGGCAAGATGGAGGGGACTTTTTCTTAAAAGTTGTTGCTGGTTTTAACAACAGAGTGGACAGAATGAAAAGCAGGAACCCAGCCCAGAGAGGAACTTCTTGCTTGGCGGGTGGAAAGCTTTTAATTATAAATGTTTGGTTGGATGTGGGAATACTCTGATCAGAGTTTCTGCTGATGCATCTCTATCTAAAATGAGAGAAATGGTTGCAGAGAGGGTCTTTCAATAGGAGTCACGCTCAACTGTCCAAAAGAATCCTATGGCTCTCTGTAATACAGTGATTTGTTACCCATCCTGTGCCGTTTTACTTATTTTGTTAATTACATTGCTGTTAAAGTGCTTCCGCTGACTTCCTAGACTCTAGATATGTAGTCCCATGTTCTTTTCCCAGTAACGCTCCATACTTTACAGCAGCCATGGAGATGCTGGGTACATAACAGCCGGCCAAAAATGGTTTGAAATTGAGCTGAAATATACACACTGGAATCCAGAATGAAAAGAAGGGAGAAGCCATCCAGATATGATAAAATGAATACACACATCTGGTATTTTTACTGGCTTAATTTAATTAAAAGCCTATAAAGCAAGCATCTATGGACTGTTTCAAATCTACTGTCATTAAAAGCTTCCAGAACATCGGTGTTCATTTATTGGGCGCCTTTTAGATACTCTGAAGGAAATAAATCCAGGCTTTAGGAGTGGACTCCACCACAGCAGATCTAAAGAGTAACTCCTGCCTTGCACACAGTCTCTCCTTGGCTGGTTCATCTGCACTGTGGGCAAAGCACACCCTGTTTCCCAGCGATGATGCAAAGGGTGAGTCAAAGTGAGGACCTGTGCTCTTTCTAGAAGGAGGGATCAGGTTGCTTATTTTGTTAAGTATTCCAGAAAACACTTTTCAGAGTGTTTACATCTTGATACAGTAGAGCAGCGGTCCCAAAGCTTTCTGACACCAGGGACCTATCTTGTGGAAGACAATTTTTCCATGGGCCAAGGAGTAGGAATGGTTTTGGGCTAATTCAGGTGCATCACCTTTATTCTGCCCATTTTATTTCTTTTATTATTACATCAGCTCCACCTCAGATCATCAGGCATTAGATCCTGGAAGCTGCAAAGCCCTGCTAAAGGGATCGTGGCGATTCATCACCCTCCTCAGTTGGAAAATAACTATTTCCAAAAGTCACTTAAGGTAACATGCTAAAGATGACTGTTTAGATATATTTAATATAATGACTTTATTATATTTGGTTCTCTTTAGAATTAGGTCGAACCATTTGAAATTATATTTATAGGTCAAAAAGTTGAGTATTGGCACCTTCATCTGGTTCAAAGAGAGCCACCTTCATCTAAAAAATACATTTCAAATTGTCACCTAAAAATGGAAATATTGGGCTTGTGTATATCCTGCTGTGAGCCATTGGCCTGAATAGCATGCTTTCAACATGGAGATAGGTATTTTTCCTATTACTTTGAAAGGGTTGACCGAAACAATGTTAAATTATTGTGTAATCCCTCCATAAACTGGGAACTGATGGCAAGACTTTTTTTTTTTTTGAGTCAAAGTTAGATCAGATGAACATATTTTAAAATACACAAGCAAGGCTACAGGCACTGTTTAGTAAAGCTCATCAAAACGTACAGTGAAGTTTATTCGGAAGTGAGAGATGGCTTTTACACTGCCTGTTTAGAAAAACCTCAAAAAAGCCTTATCTTAGGAGACACTGACTCCTTTGAGAAGTACTATTATCTTTTGCATTAAATAGAACAAATCAAGTTCCAAATGGCATGTTGAAGTTACTGTGTTTTTGCTGTCTTTTTTATTACAAGAAGAAAAGGCTCTGAGTCTTTCTCTTTGCCTTTGAGTGTTTTATGGAGGAAGTCAGGCATTATTTTGTTTATAATTAAAGACCATGTACTAAAGCACAATTTGAATAAGCAACTTTAATTAATCAAGGAACAAACCCCACAACGTTCTATGCCCATGTTTCAGTTTCTAAGAATGAGAGAAAAGGGCTTTCTCCTTCCCTCCTCCTCTGAGGTTAGAAGCAGGTCAGGTCAGTAATTGGAGCTGGCTAGTCATCAGCTGGTTTGACCTGCTAGGCTAGAATTTTCTTTACTATGGTAAAGTGTAATCAGAAAACCAGATGTATCTCCATCCTGAGAGGAAGCATAATGAAAAGCAGGCCGTTCATTTATTTTTTTCCAAGCCTTTCAGATCTTCATTCAGCCATTTGGGGCTTGACTTTGCTGTGGACTGGACTACAGTGGGAGGCTTTATTTTATTGCATCATAAGTCCGGAGATGGAGAAATTGAAATTCAAATGCTTGTGATGTCTCAGATCTTCCGGTTTCCTCAAACGTTGATAGCTATTATGTGCTTTTTGCCTGAAAACAAGTGAGATTTCAAATAAGACTGTGAGGCTGCAGTGATATGCTTGGTCTGATAAGAGCATCTCCCGGGGTCCCTATAGATGATGTCTCAGTGATTGGGGATGGGAAACCCTCCCCTTCTGAGCAAGCGAGGTGGGGGTCAGATACAGTTTGAACAAGCATATTCAGTAGAACTCTTGTTTTCTTGACAAACTACCTCATTCTATATCCGTCTCTGTACATCGATTTATCCTAGTTTTACCCTAAAGTCTTCCACACACTTCCCAATGTCATTCCTCATTAAAATTCATCTGTGTATCCTAGTTTTCATAAAAGAGGTTATCTAAGAGTTAATTTTTTAGGTCAGTTTTTCATAAACACTGTCTTGTACATCATGCTGTTGGAATTTTTTTTTTTTTTTTTTACGTAAACAGGTTTGGACTATTTTCCAAACATTAGCTATTCAAACGCTCTCCCTCAAAGAATGAGAAGACTATTTATTGGAAGCATAAATGAAGAAAGAAAAGACTTCAATTTATGAAGCCGTTAGTCTTGAGGGAGACGTTTTAAAGATTGCAATTAAGGAGAATGCCTTACCACAAACTGCTGGGGAGACTCTCCCTTCGACTCCTGAAGGGCTTCGTCACACGGGGTGAAAGGGTCAGTCCCAGGTTTTACCTCGAAGTCATTTCCAATGAAGCTGGGTCAGAAAACGATCTGAAGAAATCAAAATGCCTAAGTAGCCTCCACATACGAGTCGAAACTGGAATGTGGCCTAGGATACAGAAGAGGAATCTGGGGTTCTTTAGTTTCCGATTGTGACTTAGTGGAGGTGTTGAAGGAAGGAAGTGAAGCCTGGTGGAATCGATTCTTTCATGTGGCTTGGATATGGTTTAAAGAATTGGTTGGGAGCAGGGAGGGAGAGGGTAGAAGAGATCAAGCAAGAGATCTGGAGAAGAAGCAGCCGAAGCGTGTATCCTCCACGTGGTCTCACTCAGATGTCGCAGATACTCGGTTACTGGAACACAGGAAGTGCAGTGGATGAGTCTGTTCATAGATCAAGGAGATAGCCACCTACGGCTTCCCAGGTGGCTCAGTGGGAAAGAATCTGCCTGCCAATGCAGGAGATGAGGGTTCGGTCCCTGGGTCGGGAAGATCCCCTGGAGAAGGGAATGGCAACCCACTCCAGTATTCTTGCCTGGAGAATTCCATGGACAGAGGAGCCTGGCAGGCTGCAGTCTGTGGGGTCACCAAGAATAGGACACAGCCGAGCAACTCAACAACAACAACAACAAAGACACCCACTTAGTTATCGGAATACTGGAACCACAGTGCCCGAGTATTATCTGTGAGATGGGAGGCTCCTTAATTCTCCAGCTCAGTCTTTCTTCTGTATCAGGAGTGGACCCTGGCATAAGACTTTGAAAAGGGGAGGTGGTGAGGACGCCCCAACCATTTTGTTTTGTTGAATATATATTTATTTTTTTGAAGTAGAGTTGACTTACAATGTTATATTAGTTTCAGGTGTACAGCGAAGTGATTCAGTTACACATATATTTTTTCCTATTCTTTTTCCATGATGGGTTATTACAATGTATTGAATATAGTTTCCTGTGCTGCACAGTAGGTGCTTATATACTTAGTCCATATATAGCAGAGTGTGGCTTTTGAACAAATACCCTTTTCTGGTTTGTCAAAAGTACCTTAAGGAAATAAAGGCACAAGGAAATAGTAAAACAGCAGTGAAAAAAGCCAAAACATTGAGATGCGCGCCCGAGTACGAGTCTCACTTTCCATCCATCTTTTCTAGGCTCTTCCCCAGTGATGAGTCGTGGCTTTTCTTGGATTGGCCCTGGGAAGGATGATCATCACATGACGTGTGTCTCCAACCAGCTGAGCAACCGTGTCCTTCTTCACAGAGGGTCCTCCCCCTCCTCTCTCTCAATGTGAGCTCCTAACGTTTCCTACTTCTCTGCATCTTCTTCATCCCATCAGAAAGATGCCTGTTGGGGGCACCATTCCGTCCAGGGCCCGCTTCCTAAGACACCTGCTAAGCCCTGAAATTGATTCCAGCTGAAGTGGCACGAGTCAGATCCCTGGTTCAAATCCCTGGAAAACTCAGAGAGGACTTTTGAAGCCTCTGTCAAAAAAGGGGTGAAAAGCACGCTGCATTTCAGCCCTGCAGACGTCTAACTTGAGCCACTATAATGTCAATTCTACATAGAATTAAATGCTTTTACATACCTGTGGACACATCTCCCTTCTTAATGTTCTGTTTTATCGCATTAACTATTTTATTCCCATTAAGGAAAGCCCATTTTTTACAAGCACATGAAAAGCATGAGTAAGTCATATAAAAATTTTAACCTAAAAATGAGTATTCCGTTTAATATAGAACTGAGGCCTCAAAAGATGGCAGATGTATAATTGAATATTAAAAACCGAGAAAATACCCTCTGCCTCTTAGAGAAACACAAGCAGCTGAATCATGTTGGGTTAAAGCTCAACAGGTCTATCAGATTTGCCTGTTTAAAAATGTTTCAAGGGGACTTCCCTGGTGGGCCAGGGGTAGAGAATTCTCCTGCCAATGCAGGGTATGCAGGTTTGATCCCTGGTCTGAGAAGTCCCCACGTGACTCGGGGCAACTAGGACTGTTTGCCACAGCCACTGAGCCTGCACGCCCCAAGAAAGACCCAGCACAGCTGAAAGAAAATAATTAAAAAAGAAAATGTTTCACATATCTTAAAGCTGAATATTCTTATCTTTCCTGCAAATACATGGTAATTTCAGTCAGAGCCCACATAATATTCTCCTTAAGAATGTAAACTCGTTCTTGTTTGTTCTTAATTCTGTATCAGTGTGCAGTTTTAAAACCAGTAGTATCTTTGGGAAATGATTATTAGAAATTGAAAGGATAACCAAGTAAGGTATAAAGATAGAGGGAAAATCCACAATTCAATATTACGATAGTATGTGACTGAATCTTAGTTTCATGAGAATCAAAGCTTATGAAAAGACATTTTAATATCTTATCCACAGGAAAAACTGACATGGTTCTTTGTCATGATACTTATGTTTAGTAGCTAAAAGAATAAACCTTTGAGCAAAGTACATAAACGTAAAATTCTCGTTTTAAATCCTGTGTATGGAAGAGCAAAGACAAGTCACAGTCAAATTAGAGTACTATTTCCTTTTAGGGGAGTGGATTTGGAAGTTGCTTTTTCTAACTGGAAATGTAGATTTTTTTTACTTTCATTTTCCCTCCAGAATAGTACTGGGGAATTGTTTTGACTTCACTTACGAATCAACATAAATGCTGATGAGTCAGAAGAAATAATGCTTGTCTCATTAGCATTTGAATACAATTATTTTTAATAAAGTTATATAATCTTATATCTGTAATTACATATTATATAATTTAGTGTTCTTAAAATAGAAGGGGGTATCATCACTGTCAAAAGAGAAGGTATACCCAAACTAAATGGTAATTGGTTCCAATGTATACAAAATAAGCATGGAAACCTAAAAGAAAATCATTATAAATAAACTGAAGAAGGCATTGTTGCCTATTTAAATAATAGTTTAGGAACTTTGAGGAAACAAGCTGATCCTATTGAAGTTCTTCTCCTTAGAAAATAAAGTGAAATCCACTCAGTCGTGTCTGACTCTTTGCGACCCCATTGATTATACAGTCCATGGAATTTCCATGCCAGAATACTGGAGTGGGTAGCCTTTCCCTTCTCTAGAGGATCTTCCAACCAAGGGATCGAACCCAGGTCTCCCGCATTGCAGGCGGATTCTTTACCAGCTGAGTCACAAGAGAGGCCCTCTCCTTAGAAAGAAGACACTGCAGCTTTATTTACTTAGCTGTTGTATGTTTTTTAGCTGTTAACACCTCACTGAGTCAGGTGATGTAACATTTTTAAGCATATTCCAACCAGCCTCTATCTCCATCCTCTCATCCCATCATCACCCACTTCTCAGGATGGTCTCCGAGGAACCCACAAGAGGGAGACTTTGGGAAGGGCTGACTCAGGTAACACTGAGGCTGCTCCCAGAGTTCTGATCTCGGGTCGAGTCTAGGGAACCGTGGGGAAGGGCAGGCTGGCTATTTGTTACTGAAGCAACAAGCTGATCAGTTTACTCTACCAACCTCAGTGTGCGATGTAGCTTAACAAATCACCGATGGGAAAGCCTGTGTAAATATCATTGACTGGGTTGTCACATGTTTGCACTAGGATTTACTGAAGCACAGATTTGGAAAGCATGACCTGGATTTGTCATAAATCTTGGGTTTATAGGAGTGGGTAAGACCAATATTTTTAATCTATCTCTTTTTGGCACAGAGCTACTACTCAGTTCAATATTGAATCCTATTTTAATGTTTCAAGGTGTCAACATTTGGTTTTGCTGAGCAGGTAGGTATATGGAAATTATCCAAGGGAAGTGAGGATACAAATGAATGAGTTGAAAGTAGTCAATATATCATGCATGTCTTTGTGGGTAGAATCTGAAGTTTTTCAAACAAAGCCTCAAAACTCATCCATGCAAATAAGTACTATCTTTCAAATACCTTCCTTAAGATTTAGAATTTGTCTAATGATATTACTCACATCTTCTCTGGGAATTGCTTTCAGAGTCAGTTTATGAGCCGAATAACAATCCATCTATTTCTTTGCGGATGGCACCTATTTCAACCAGAGTAGCATTCCACAGCTCGATTATTCACCCTCCTCACCACACTTGGCTCTGAATAGTCATTGTCTTTTTTTATTCTCCTTCCAGAAATAAAGTGTGAAAATTGTCCACTGTTGACAATATTCCAAAAAAAAAAAAAAAAAAGAGAAGACTTAGGAAAAGATTCAGAAGAAATTCCAAACATGGAAACACTTCTGAGAGATGACAGCATCAGGGTCATGACCCTGCCATGAAGTCACAAACAGCCTACAGGCCAGGAGCGGGGGAGGGGTTCCCAAACACTCAGAGGGGAGCACTCCAGAGGGGGGCGGGGCCCTACTGCGACCTAAACCAGTGCCTAAGAATCTGGCATGGCCAGCCGTCAGACCCCAGCTCAGGAGTGCAGGGTGAGCATTGATGCTGTGATGGGAGACAGCCCAGCCCCTCAACTGGTATGACCAAGACGTGTGCTGGCAGAAACTATGGTTTGAGCTGCTAGTTCAGCCTGTAACACTACCTAATGTGAAGTGCTAGTCTAGAACCCCCTCCATGGAACCCTCCAGAAGGCCATCCTGTAGGGAGACGGTCTCTAACTTTCCCTTCCGAATATTAGTTCTACCCAAAGTGTCCACAATGGAGGGGCCAACACGGGGTTTTGTTATTGCTTAGTCACTAAATCATGTCTCACTCTTTTGTGACCCCATGGACTGTAGCCTACCAGGATCCTCTGTCTATGGGATTTTCCAGGCAAGAACACTGAAGCGGGTAAGCCATTCCCTTCTCCAGGAGATCGTCCCAGACCAGAGACTGAACCCCTGTTTTCTGCATTAAAAGCAGGCAGATTCTTTATCACTGAGCCACCTAAAAAGCCCCAGCATGGGCTTATCTTTAGTCATTAGATTGAGGATCAGGTCCTAGATCTAACTATCTAACTATCCAACTCTGTGGGCTCGAATAAGTCACTTACCTGCCTGAGCCCCAGGGCCTTAATCTGTGATACCATCAGACACTCTAGAATTTTCCACTCTTATGATGCAGTGTTATACACTCTGTATGACTGAGTACTTAAGGGTTCTTCATATCGTTTATTTCAAAAGCTCACATAAGGAGGGGAAAAAACAAACTCTTAACTTAAAGACAGCATCTCACACATCATTTCCCTAAACAGTAAATAGCTAGAATGTGAGATGAACCTAGATTAGAAAAACAAAATTAGAGCAAGTGTGCTGCTGATATATTGTGGTAGCAATTTTAAATGTCATAGCTTGCTTTCATTTCCTTTCTAAATGAAGGGATTATGAGATAGAAATTGGGTTATTGTTGTTTGGTCACTCCATCATGTCCCACTCTTTGTGACCCCATGGACCGCAGCATGCCAGGCTTCCCTGTCCTTCACCATCTCCTGGAGCTTGCTCAAGCTCATGTCCATTGAGTCAGTGAGGTCATCCAACCATCTCATTCTCTGTTGTCACCTATTCCTCCTGCCTTTTATCTTTCCCAGCATCAGGGTCTTTTCCAATGAGTTGGCTCCTCGAATCAGTATTGGAGCTTCAGCTTTGGCATCAGTCCTTCCGATGAACATTCAGGGTTGATTTCCTTTAGGATTGACTGCTTTGATATCCTTGCAGTCCAAGGGACTCTCAAGAGTCTTCTCCAACACATAGTTGGAGACAGAATTTGATTCCTAAAAGCTCACAGTGGTCTAAATGGGTTACAGGCACGCCTCACGTGTGGATACTCGGGGCAGAAAAGCTTTCTCTTCAAAGTTTCCGTCTTAAGCCTTTTATGGAGTTCGCATCGTCGGCGGCCACACGTCATGCAGACGGGGGCTTCCTTTCTGAAATATGCCTGGACTGCATACCCTGACATGCTTGTAAACCAAATACAGGAACGGCGCTGCAGAAATAAGGACTTCATGCCCGGCATCCACATCCTATTTCCACTGTTTAACCTCACACACATTGTTCTCATTTCCACTCTTCACAAGACATTTGTTCTTTTCACTGTTCTGTACTTTAAGTGGATGAGGTTCATCTGGTTTGCTGATGTTATGAAATATGGAATTCTCATATTAATGGTCCTAAAATCATATGGGAATACTTTGCACCGTGTCTTTGCCACGATGCAGCATTACCTTGTACCGTACAGAATGAGTTAACATGATATTAAATTACTGCTTTTGGTGTCACTCGTGATTCTTATTTTCTGAGGACCTTTGTCCTGTGGGTGAAAATGCAACCATTCATGGTCATCCTCAGCGAGCTTATGCAGAGTTTGACCTTTTACATAAAACCACGTGGATCAGCGTAGTTGAGGCTTCAGAGGACAGATGTTGAAAGGGGGTATCGGAGGATGTTAAATTATTTCGTTTGATCAATCTAGTCAGGTCTCTTTTAAACCCACTGATATATTTTCACAGGAAATTATCTGAGCCTTTTCAAATAGTGTCAGGGGACTTTTCTAGCATATTAACTTTGCCTAAGACAATGTGGGTCAGGGACCCTCTAAGTGAAAGCAAGCAGCTTATCTTGGTTAAATTATTTTAACCCACTGTAACCTAGTATCCTTAAAGATAACCACACCTTCATCTAAAAGCTAAATGGTAACTGCCCTTATCTTTCTTATTAAAATCCTAACACTTAGTAAAACATGCAGAGGCCAGGGCACTAGTTCTTAACTTCAGTGTACACCCACGCCTGTGCAGGGCTGACCGAGACACACCAGCGTGTCTTGCCCTGGAGCTTGATTCAGTGGAAGGGGGTTGGGACCAAGGCTTTTCGTTTCTAACAAGTTCCCAGGTGGTTCTGGTGCTGTGGCCTGGGGATCGCACCCGAAAGCTCCTGGGAGAACACGGAAGGGAGAAGGAGAAACGGAAGGGCAGGCTGATCATAGCTCTGAGTTGTCACCTCTACGTGCTTTTTCTTCAAGACTTTCTTTTTTTTTAATGTGGACCATTTCTAGTCTTTTTTTATTGAATTTGTTGCAATACTGCTTCTGTTTCATGATTTAGTTTTTGCCAGGAGGCACGTGGGAATCTTAGCTCCCCAACCAGGGATCAAACCCGCACCCCCTGCCTTGGAAGGCAAATGCTTAACCACTGGATTGCTAGGGAAGCCCCTCACTTCTACTCTTGATGTAACTTAAACTATGACTGACAATTCAAAAATGCCAGAACCTGGACTCAAATCCAAATCAGAACTTGAGGATACAGATCTGAAAGCTAAATAATTGAGAATAGAATCTCCCTTCTATTTCCTTCCCAGTCATTCATCCTCATGGTCCCCGAGCAGAGCATCCTCCTGAACCACAGACTCTTAGAACTGGAAAAAACAGAGCCACTGTCTTAGCAAACCTAATCAGAGCCAACAGCTGCTTCAGAGGAAAGAATACAGCTTGGGATCCACACACAAGGCTTTGAAGCTTGACTCCTGTGCTGAATTTCTTAAGACTTCTGGCCTTAAGGGACATAATGCACCCACTTTCCCTTAGAAAAGGAAGGAACAACTTTCTCCTTTAAATGTTTAGCTGCAGTGTCAAGATCTAACTAAGTCAAAATGACCACTGTGGCTTTCTTGGTTACTCAGATGGTGAAGAATCTGCTTGCAATGCGGGACACCCACCCTGATCCCTGGGTCAGGGAAGATACCCTGGAGAAGGGAATGGTAACCCACTCTAATGTTCTTGCCTGGAGAATCTCGTGGACAGAGAAGGCTGGCGGTCTACAGTCCATCGGGTCCTGAAGAGTTGGACATGACTAAGCAACCGATATTTCACTTCAAAGCAATCAGTGGGACTTCTGAGCCTGCAGAATGGAGCTTTAAACTAGATTAAATTCATTTCTGTATATGGAGGAAAGTATTTCTATTGAACAACTGAGTCTGATGAACTGAATCTCATATGGATATGTTGTTAGTGTCCCTTGAAGAGAAGAATGGATGCATGGACATCACCAGATGGTCAATACTGAAATCAGATTGATTATATTCTTTGCAGCCAAAGATGGAGAAGCTCTATACATAGTCAGCAAAAAGAAGACCAGGAGCTGACTGTGGCTCAGATCATGAACTCCTTATTGTCAAATTCAGACTTAAATTGAAGAAAGTGGGAAAAACCACTAGACCATTCAGGTATGACCTAAATCAAATCCTTTATGACTATACAGTGGAAATGACAAATAGGTTCAAGGGATTAGATCTGATAGACAGAGTGCCTAAAGAACTATGGACAGAGGTTAGTGACATTGTACAGGGAATGGTGATCAAGACCATCCCCAAGAAAAAGAAATGCAAAAAGGCAAACCGGTTATCTGAGGAGGCCTTACAAATAGCCAAGAAAAGAAGAGAAGTGAAAGGCAAAGAAGAAAAGGAAATATATACCCATTTGAATGCAGAGTTCCAAAGAATAGCAAGGAGAGATAAGCAAGACTTCCTCAGTGATAAATGCAAAGAAATAGAGGAAAACAATAGAATGGGAAAGACTAGAGATCTCTTCAAGAAAATTAGAGATACCAAGGGAACATTTCATGCAAAGATGGGCACAATAAAGGACAGAAATGGTATGGACCTAACAGGAGCAGAAGATATTAAGAAGTGGCAGGAATACATGGAAATGAAGTTGCTCAGTCGTGTCCGACTCTTCGCAACCCCATGGACTGTAGCCTACCAGGCTCCTCTGTCCATGGGATTTTCCAGGCAATAGTACTAGAGCGGATTGCCATTTCCTTCTCCAGGGGATCTTCCCGACCCAGGGATTGAACCCAGGTCTTCTGCATTGTAGACAGAAGCTTTACTGCCTGAGCCACCAAGGAAGCACAAATATCTTTTATTTTTGTATAGCTCTTCTGTGTATTCTTGCCACTTCTTAATATCTTAACAGAAGCAGAAGAGCTATACAAAAAAGATATTCACAACCCAGATAATCATGATGGTGTGATCATTCACCTAGAGCCAGACATCCTGGAATGCGAAGTCAAGTGGGCCTTAGAAAGCATCATTAAGAACAAAGCTAGTGGAGGTGATGGAATTCCAGTTGAGCTATTTCAAATCTTAAAAGATGATGCTCTGAAAGTGCTGCATTCAATATGTCAGCAAATTTGGAAAACTCAGCAGTGGCCACAGGACTGGAAAAGTCAGTTTTCTTTCCAATCCCAAAGAAAGGCAATGCCAAAGAAAGTTCAAACTACCACACAATTGCATTCATCTCACATGCTAGTGAAGTAATGCTCAAAATTCTCCAAGCCAGGCTTCAACAATACATGAACTGTGAACTTCCAGATGTTCAAGCTGTATTTAGAAAAGGCAGAGGAACCAGAGATCAAATTGTCAACATCTGCTGGATCATCAAAAAAGCAAGAAAATTCCAGAGAAACATCTATTTCTTTTTATTGACTATGACTTTGACTATGTGGATCACAACAAACTCTGGAAAATTCTTCAAGATATGGGAATATCTTGACCTGGCTCTTGAGAAATCTGTATGCAGGTCAGGAAGCAACAGTTAGAACTGGACATGGAACAACAGACTGGTTCCAAACCAGGAAAGGAGTATATCAAGGCTGTATATTGTCACCCTGCTTATTTAACTTATATGCAGAGTATATCATGAGAAACGCTGGGCTAGATGAAGCACAAGCTGGAATCAAGATTGCTGGGAGAAATATCAATAACATCAGATATGCAGATGACACCACCCTTATGGCAGAATGTGAAGAAGAACTGAAGAGCCTCTTGATGAAAGTGAAAGAGCAGAGTGAAAAAGTCGGCTTAAAGCTCAACATTCAGAAAACGAAGATCATGGCATCTGGTCCCATCACTTCATGGCAAATAGATGGGGAAAAAGTGGAAACAGTGAGAGACTTTATTTTTGGGGGGCTCCAAAATCACTGCAGATGGTGACTGCAGCCATGAAATTAAGACTCTTTGGAAGAAAAGTTTTGACCAACCTAGACAGCTTATTAAGAAGCAGAGACATTACTTTACCACATTACCAAGGTCTATCTAGTCAAAGCTATGGTTTTTCAAGTAGTCATGTATGGATGTGAGAGTTGGACTATAAAGAAAGCTGAGTGCCAAAGAATTGATGCCTTTGCACTGTGGTGTTGGAGAAGACTCTTGAGAGTCCTTTGGACTTCAAGGAGATTCAACCAGTCCATCCTAAAGGACATCAGCCCTGAATATTCATTGGGAGGACTGATGTTGAAGCTGAAACTCCACTGCTTTGGCCTCCTGATGTAAATAACTGATTCACTTGAAAAGACCCTGATGCTGGGAAAGATTGAGGGCAGGAGGAGAAGGGGACGACAGAGGATGAGATGGTTGGATGGCATCACCGGCTCCGTGGACATGAGTTTGAGTAAACTCCGGTTGTTGGTGATGGACAGGAGGGCCTGGAGTGCTGCAGTCCATGGGGTCACAAAGAGTCAGACACGACTGAGGGACTGAACTGAACTGAACTGAACTGCAGAGTAGAAGACAGGCTGGGGAACTCCTGAGTGCTGAGTTCCACTGTAAGTGTCCCAGCTGCGGTGCTGGTGGATGTGAGTGTGGCTGAGTAGCCTCAAGTGTTGTGGTCCTAATGATACTATGGGCATGGACACCTTGGTGCCTCTTTGACCGATGCCATGAAAATACCCAATTCTTCCAACTGTGCGGTTCTGAGTCTGTGTTAACAATAAAACATTCTGATTATGCTTCCCCCAATAGGTCTGCCAATTTGAAATATTTTTGGCTTCTGCAACAATAAATCCTCATAGCTAATGAGTAAGTTGCCTCATTACAGACAGCTGAACACACCAACCAATGGTGTCCCCACGCAGTAAGCCTTCTTGATATCTCAGTTGAGAAGGCCTCTGATTACAGGCTGGTTTTTCCTATAGCTTAACCATAGGGACAGAATGTACTGGTCCCGCTGGGTGTGTGTGTGGCAGCTTTATTGCTCTGTAAATATTAAACTGACATTCTTCTTGCTTTATGCTCTAGTCTAATGAGCTTGGGAAATGTGCTTCTGCCCCCAAGTTGCTCCTCGTAAAGCTGAGGGCCAGATCTGAGACGGAGGTGAATTCTCCGCATCCTGCAGGACCTGTGCGTGAGCCGGGATGCTGGCTGGGGTCCTCGGTGGTCCAGACGCGAGCATGTGGAGAAAGTCAGCCTTCCGATTTCTGTACCTCCAGGCTACCATTATGGTACCAGCCACTGGATTCTCCTGGGAGGCTCAGATCATGGGCCTAATGCCTGTTCTGACTGGGGATCTAATAAATGGCATCGTCTAACGCAGGCTTTGTTTCAAAATCTCCTGGGAGAAGAAACCCGTACTTAAGACGGTAAAGATTTCTGCCAACTTGTGATGGATCCTCAGTGCCCATTTAAATCGCTGGAGTTCACCACCATCCTTCCCTTTTCATCTACTAACGCGCCGCCTTTGCCTCCGGTGCTCCCGGCGTCTCCTCGCTCCGGCTCCCTTCTCCTGCCCAGCAGGGTGGGCTTTGTGAGCTTGTGTCCTGCTCAGTCACACAGGGTCCCAGGGTCGCCAGGACCCTGAGCTTCACTTAACGCTCCGTCGGGTCTTGAGTTTTCATTGTCTCTGCCTGAGGGCTGCATGGAGCCCCGGAGACGGCCACCTCTCTGCTGACGACTTCAACCCTGTACCTTGAATCTGAAAGTCACCCCTACCCTCCAGATGACATCTAGATCGCTTCCCAAAGGCCACCAACCTGGGCAGTGACATTTCCACCCTGAAAGCATGCACCTCCTCCAACTCGAGAAGGTGTTTCCCGACTCAGTGGAAGGAGCCCTCTCTTACTCAGAATTCAAATCGGAAATCTCTCGTGTTTCTCCTTCCTTCCACCTGGCCCGGCTTTGCGTTGAGAGGTCAGATAATCCATCCTCCTAAGAAACCTGTGTTGGCAGTCTCTCTTCCCAGCTCTGCTGTCTGTATGACTGTGCCCCAGGCACGTCCTCCTCGGTTACTTGCTTGTGCGGATCTGTTCCTCTCATCCACGGCCTTTCAGAAAGGCACCCCTGGTAATATCGTTCTCCTGCTTAAGATTCACTGGGCTTAAGTCCTCATCTTTCTGGGGCACAGGACATCCACTTGTAACTATTGCCTTTAATTACAGCTTAACCCCTTCACATGGGTGTCAGTTCAAGCTAGACCAAACCAGGGGCACGTTTCCTAGACTTTCTATGATTCCCATGCTCCTGTGGCGGTTGAAATTAACCTGTGTCCATGGAGTGGGATGTCTGTCTCCTAGTCAACTGCATGGCGTTTTGCGTGTGTGTGCGTAGTTGCTCAGCTGTGTTCTCTGTGTAGCCCCATGGACTGTAGCCCACCAGCTCCTCTGTCCATGGATTTTTTTTTTTTTTTTAATTTTCCAGGCAAGAATGCTGGTGTGGGCTTCTGTTTCCTACTCCTGGGGATCTTCCTGGCCAGGGAGCGCATGCCAGTCTCTTGCATCTCCTGCACCAGCAGTCAGGTTCCTCACCACTGGCACCACCACAGTATGCTACAATCTTTTTTTTTCTTTTTTCCAAGATGAAGCTCTCCCTACAAAGCCACTTCTGATCTCTCCCGGGTGGTCAGTGATGCACTTTTGCCTGGGCGCTTATAGTTCCACGCTTATCATTTCCCTGGCATGCTTACCTCAATGAACTAAAATGTTCTTGCACTTTTTTCTGACCACACCATGTGGCATATAGGAACTTACTTCCCCAGCCAGAGAGCAAACCTTCACCCTTTGTATCAGAAGGACAGAGGCTTTTTTCTATCATTTTTAAAAATGTATTTATTTATTTAGCTGCGTCGGGTCCTGGTTGTTGGACGTGGAATCTTCACCGTATCGTGTGGAATCTGTCCTTGTGGCTCATGGACTCTCTGCTTGTGACCCACGGGCTCCAGAGTGCACAGGCTTCCCTGGCGGTGCCCTGTATTATATACTTCTCTCACTCACGGTAGTGGTTTAGTCACCAAGTTGTGTCTCCCTCTTGCAACCCCGTGGACGGTAGCCCACCAGGCTCCTCTGTCAGAATGCTGGAGTGCGTTGCCGTTTCCTTCTCCAAGGGATCTTCTCAACCCGAGTCTCCTGTGTCTCCTGCTTTACAGGCAGATTCTTGACCAACTGAGCCACTAGGGAAGCTTCTCACCTATATTGCACAGCAACTATACTTTGATTAAAACAATAAGTTCACGAGTAGAGACCAGGGGCTGAAAGGTCAATGATATGAAAATGTTATAGCAATTGGAGTATGAGGAGAGGGCATGTTTCGGGCCAGATGCAGGGGAATGATGGGGAAAGAATGCCCAAGAAAACCGAGTGCACAATGGCGGCCGGGCTCGGGATTAAATCAACATATGCATTGAGGGGAAGGCCTTGAAAGTGTTCTGGGGTGAGATGAAGAGTTCCCTACCCCTGAGTTGACCGACGCCACGTCCTGGTTCTGTTAGAGGTGATGAGTCCGGGGGACCGTGTGTGCCCTGTGTGGTGTGTGTGCATGCCGGGGCTGTGTTGTTGGTTTAAGGTGGTTGGGGGTGGGGTGGGGTGTGCAGAAGTCATCACCTAAAGAAGCATGATGTTTCTCCAAAGAAGTCTCCTTTTATAAATTCACATAAAGATCATCTGTGGATTCTTTGAGATAAACATGATGTGCCTTAGAGTGACTGTTGGCTCCTGAACTCAACTTGGGTAGAAAAGGCTTTATTTTCTATAAGACAATTTTAGAGCCCCTTCTTGCAGACCTGGCAGGATGTGTTGGCCTCAGAGTTTGATTCCTTCTCCCAACCTAGTCAATGCTAAAGGAAATCAACCCTGAACATTCACTGGAAGGACTGATGCTGAAGCTGAAGCTCCAACACTCTGGCCACCTGATATGAGAAACCGACTCACTGGAAAAGACCCTGATGCTGGGAACGATTGAGGGCAGGAGGAGGAGGGGATGGCAGAGAATGAAATGGTTGAATGGCATCACTGACTCAAAGGACATGAGTTTGAGCAAGCCCTGGGTGATGTTGAAGGACAGGGAAGCCTGATGTGCTGCAGTCCATGGAGGTTGCAAAGAGTAGGACAGGACTGAATGACCGAACTAGAAAACCCGCCTTTCCAGATCTGTATTAAAGGAGTTTGAGCAGGGTGCATGGGCAATCATGTTTACATCAGCTTCTGCCGTCAGTCCCAAGGGTTGTGCCCACAGGACACACCAGTGGACTCTGGGCTCCCACGCATGAGGTTACCTGAGCGCCTTCTCTGCTTTACCCGTGCTGTCCCCTAAGTGAACGGTCCCCACTTGCCTGCCCTGGGCCCTCCCAGATCTAGGCTTCGGCCTCTGACAAGAATTCAGAATTTCTAGAACCCTCTGTCACCAGCTCCCCTCCAGCCAGCCAAGAGGATCTCCTTAACTTCCTCTGTGAGTGTAGTTGCAAGGATATTTTGTCTACGTTGAGCATTTGGTATTTTTAGAAACAAAATGCTTGTTTTCTTGCTAGAATATGAACTTGTGCAGCCCTTAAGAAATAAACTTAGCTCACACTATCCGGTTGAGTGGTGGGAAGAAAAGGAATCTGAGAGGAAGAAAAGGAACCTGATGGAGAGGGATTAAAAACAAGGTCATCTAATTAAAAATCGAAAACCTTGACACAAACATTTTTCTCACATCTTCCAGGAAGCTGTATCATGCTTATCTTGTAACTTTGATTCCATCTCCCCCAAACAATCCCATGTCTCCCATTCAGATATTTGTTGAGCACCTCTTAGGTACCAGGGATTGTTCTAGATACTGCAAAGACTTTGAGAGAAAATCATGGCCCGGGGGATTTATAGTGAGCTCTGAGAAGCAGTGATCAAGAAAGGGTGGGCTGGTGGAAGGGGCCTGACGTCGGCTGTCAACACTTCGTCACTTAAGGGCCTTTACAGTTTTTCTGAGGTTGAGCATCGAGCTGAGCCTGGTTTTCTTGTGATTTTCTTTCTTCTTCTTCTTTTTTTAAACAGCTAATGAGATTTTTGAGCAGTATGATTACTGGGTAATAAAATTTTGAATTTGAAGAGAGGTCAGACCACAGACTACTTTTCAAGTCTTTCCTTTTTTTTTTTTTTTCTGGTTATTAGAAAACTTCTGTGAAATAATAGCTAGGAAAATACTTCTTTGAGTCCAAGAGAATTGTCTTTGTGTTTTTTCTTCCTTTTTCTTTCTTTTTTTCTTTTTTTACCCTGGGGGCCACCTACTTGAGTTTCCGTTTTGCAGTGTTTGCTAAGCGGTTATTGTTATGCATTGCTAATGCAGCAAACACAGCTTTAAATAAAACAACAAGGAACCTCTGAAAGGCACTGAATACAAAAATAAGATATTCTCCAAGCACCCTTCATGTAGATTTGCTCTGCCACGAGGGAAACGGACTTTAAAATTAGATCATCTGCTTAGAAACCCAAAGAAGCCAAGTTCTTTCTCTCTCGCTCCTGAAATGGAGAAGTAAAAATCTAGGCCATTTGAAACCAGCAGGAACAGGGCGGGGAGCGGACAGGCCTGTAACTCAGAGTGACAGGCGGTCGGTCAGGGCAACAGGGAAGGAATCCCCACCCCAGGGTGTGTGTGGTTCACAGAGAGCAGCCCCAGCTTTCCCGGGGCAAACTTTGCCCTTTCATCTTCTGCTGTTCCCCAGGCGCTGGCAAGGCCCCACAAAAGAGGGTTTTCTCTTTTCTGTGCTTCAAGGGGCTCTTTTCTGCAATCTCTTTCCCTTCCTGCCCTCCCCCCCCCATCCCCTTTCAGCTGGTCTGTACCCCCCTCTCCATGCCCCTGGTATGCCAAGGGTACCACTGAGATGCACCCCTAAGCGCACTCTGGGGACAGACTCAGATTCCGGGTTAGTCACTCACGTGTTTGTTGGGTCCATCTCTAAACTGCAGGGAAGAACTTACTAGAGGACGGGCAAGATCCCCTGCTCCATACCCTGCCTCGACCCCACCGGGGACGGGGTCGAGGAGTGGGAACCTAGGAACCACTTGCTCCGATCGGGTCCTCTTTCTACCTTCTCCGTGGAAAAGGCTACATTCTTTAGATAGAGGCGCACTGACATAAGGCTTGTTGGTGTTTAGTCACTAAGTCTTGTCCAGCTCTTTGCCACCCCATGGACTGGAGTCCACCAGACTCCTCTGTCCATGGGGATTCTCCAGGGAAGAATACTGGAGGGGGTTGCCATTTCCTTCTCCAGGGGATCTTCCCAACCCCGGGATTGAACTCAGGAACTCAGGTCTCCTGTACTGCAGACAGACTCTATCATCTGAGCCACCAGGGAAGTGGGTTAAATGAGCGCCATAAGTTAAATCATTAAAAACTGCGGTTGGAACCACGCCTGACAAGAGTCCAAGGATACAGGTCCTTAGCCATTGTCATCACTGCCAAGTTATCATTCTCAAGTGCTCGGGTTGCTTGAGATAAGCTTCAAGTTCACTGTCCAGTTTAAAAGGCATCACCAATTAAAAAAAAAAAAAACAACCCTAGAACCTTTATTCCTTAATCATATCTCATCCCCAACACCTGATGTTATCTGCAGGCTGGGCTGCAAGCAGAGGGTGCCCTCTGTACCCTCACCTCGGCTGCCCCTGCCCCTGCCCAGCCCCTCCTCCCAGCAGTCTGGCGGCCTTGTTCCCTGTCACAGCCGGCCGGAATGCAAAATGATGAAAATTAATGCTATTATTAAAGGATTTTTCAATTAAATGTGCAGTTTAGAGCCAGATGCTGCTCTCTTAAAGGAAGAGAAGTTTAAGCAAAAAAGCCTGACAGATATTCGTTCCATCTAGCGTGGCAGAATTTATAGTAGATTACAGTCTTTGATTTCTGCGGGCTAAGGTTGTCAGGTCCACTTGCAAATGGGCTGTGGGAACTAGTTGCACTTTTGCAATTTGAAAACATATGGGACATATGGTAAATATTATACCCGTAACTGTTACGGCGCTGGGCTTCCTTTCAGGCCCTTTCTTCTTTGCCTCCAGTGGGCTATTTGCAAGCACCCCATTACCTTTCTGCCTCTATTTTCCCTCGAAGTACAGTTTGGTTTATTCTGATGCTTCAGCATCCCAGCAGAAAAAATCTAGAGATTAGGTGATTTTTTTTCCCGCATGTGACAACGCCGTGTTCCCCAGTCTCTGATCCTCTCTGAGCCAATGTCCATCCCAACTGTCATCCTTCCGTGCCAAGATCTACGCTGTCTTACTTTTTATTTCTTGGTATCTTACTGAAGTCTGTGCATATTTCAGTCACATGACACATTTTTAAAAAATGGATCAAATCAAAAATATAACAATCAACTCACAGGCATTTAAATGATATTTAACAGAAGGGATGTAGGCTGTTTTAAAAATGAGTTTGGTTTATCCAAACCACTGATGGTCCAGTGGTTAAGACTAGGTGCTTCCAACGCCAGTGGCGTGGGTTTGATCCCTGATCAGGGAACTGATTTCCCACGTGCCACATAATGTGGTCACACAAAGACAAACGCTGAGTTTGGGTGGTGTGTTTAAGTGGATCAACCAAGTAGTTATCAGTTATTCTTGGCCAAAAAGCACAGGACACAAGTTTCAGGGTTTAAGGAGCTCTGTATAACTAATAATACAGTCCAGTGCACTTTAAAATATGTTGAGGCTAGATCTGCTAAATGTTCTTGACACAAAGTACTATAACAAGCACCCAGAGAAGAACACAAGGAAACTTGGGGAGGTGATCTGTTTTGTACCTTGATAGTAGCGATTCTGTTATAGGTATACAAGAATGTTCAAACTCACATATGTGTATATATATATATGTGTGTGTGTCTGTGTGTGTATTTATGTGGGACTTTCAAGGTGGCACTAGTTCTAAAGAACCTGCCTGCCAATGCAGGAGATGTAAGAGACATGGGTTCGATCCTTGGGCCAGGAAGATCCCCTGGAGGGGGGCATGGCAACCCACTCCAGTATTCTTGCCTGCAGAATCCCATGGACAGAAGAACCTGGTAGGTTATAATCCATGGGATCACAAAGAGTTGGACACGACTGAAGCGACTTAGCACACATATATATTTGTGCATACATATATATATATGTTAAATTTTTGTATATCATAATCTGGAAAAGCAGAGATTACTATAGGGCCCAAAGTTCTAAAGAGAATTCAGGGGAAAGGGAAATCATGTCTGATTAGCGTGATCAAGAAAATCTCTGTGGAAGACACATTTGGGCTAAGCCTATTAAGGGATGTTGTAACAGGCCAAGGTGGAGAATGTTTTACTGGGAAAGGCTCCTAGATGAATTTGTTTGCAGGCTGATATGTGACATCTCCCCCTGTGAGATAGCCTATTGAGTTTCAAAATTGGAAGGGTCAAGAGTAGACCATGATGGACTGGTGATGTCCTAGAACATACCCTCATCAGTTACATCACTACAACAAATACAGGAGGCTTAGCATGGCGGCCGGACACCCCTCCAGCTCCTCTCGTGGGCTCTATGGATCAGCTTGATAAGCGTTGGAACTAAAGCATATCACACTTAGGAGCGCTGTCCAGGCCTCCTGACTATAGGGTCAGGCTGTCCACCTAAAGGGCCCTCTAGGCCATCACCGTCTCACCGAGGTGACTCTAGCTATGGGCTAACGTGTCTGTCCATCTCACCCAATCCCCTTTCTCCACGGAATTCAGGGTGATTTTTCTAAAGTGACAAGTCAACTCATAGAACTTCCGGGGTTAAAACGCTTCAGAGTTGCCACTGCCTCTAGGAAAAAGTCTAAGCTCTAAAACATGACCCATAGGACGCTCACGATCGGGTTTCTGCTTGTTTCCCGATCTCTTCACTCCCCACCCGCTCCTACACAGATGCAGGTACGCTGGAACTTTCCTTCCATCTCAGCCTGCTCCTGCGGCTGTGGTTCCAGGGAACCTGTTCTTCCCCCCATCACTCACCTGATTCCTTCTCCACTGGATGCCTCTTGCTGAAGGAGACCCTCCCTGACATCACAGTCTAGCCCAGAAGCCAGCCTTTTGTAATCGCATAGCAATTCCTGTACTTTTAAAATAGCTCTTTGTTTGTCTGTTACTTACTAGACAGTAAACTTTATGAAAATGAGAGTTAGCTTATCTTCCTCAACCTTGTATTCCTAGAACCTAGTGCTGTTTCAAGACACAGAAAGCTTCCTACAGATGTTGAAAGAACGATGAAGGAATGAATGAATGCATAAGGGAAATTGAAAACATCCGTCTTGAGGTTTGGCAATAAACAAACAGAGGAATGGGTTTTACAAACAATAAAAAGAGATTCTAGCAGGACTCTCCGGCTTTTGCTTGATAGAGTGTAAACAACCAGTTTCTTAAATAGAATTTTTACAAGTTGGCAAGATTATAACTAAATTACATCACAGAATATTATTTTAAAGTGGTTTTTGTTACTGTTGGTATGACTCTTTTCACTTATATCCCTCATATTCCAAAGGCATTCCTTTAGGTACCATTCCAGTTCTTTTTTTAGATCTAAAGAATTTTAGATATATTTAGAAATTATTCAAGAATTAAAAACTAATATTAACTAATTACCCACAAATAGTTCACAAAATACCTTAGAAACCAAAGTAGTCTGCTAGTTACAAAATGCTGTTTTATAATAAAGGTTAAAAGAGAGTTTCCTGAATTTTTTAGAACTCTAGAGGTGAGCTATAAAGCTCCTGATGTTTCAAGAGCTCTCTCAATCATGCCAACTGTTTAATTTTTTATAGTCGTATATGTTTTAAGTGACTTTAGAATTTTTTTCTCTTTTGCGTTTACATTTCTAATAGCTATAAACATACCCTGAGGTCAAGGACTTTTAACTAAGTTCCAGCTATGCCCTAGTTGTCCCATCAGTGGGTCTGAAGGGAGGGAGTGTTTCTGCGAACCTTCTGAAGTTATATATAAATGTTTGAATTTACTTATGTGCTTTGCCTGCAGGAAGGGTCCATAAGTTTCACGAGCTTTTCATGGAGATGTCACAGGCACCTTGACGGTTGAGTTCTGAAATATGTTTAATTTATTCTAAAACATCTGACCACAAGGTAAACATGTGGTCAAGAAACAGGTACTGTAAAAGCGAGTGAAGCTGCAAAGACCAAAGTACAGAGTCCAGGTTTTATTGCTTCTAATGGCTGAGGGGGTGATAAGGGCAAGTGAGTGTGGATTGGCACAGCAGAAGCAAGCATTTTGCAAGGTTCACGGTCAAATTCTTAAGTAGCTCACCTTTTGAAAAATACTCTGGTGCTATGAATGATAAAAGTATAAGACAGAGACCCCTGTTGTTGTTGTTTTTTAAAATGGTTTATTTTATACTGGAGTATATATAACCATTAAAAATGTTGTCCAGTGTTGGGTACATAGCTGAGTTATACATGTATCCATTCTCCCCCAAACTCCCCTCCCATCCAGGGAGCCCCATAACACTGAGCAGAGTTCCTGCTTTTGAAGGAGTGTGTGTGGTGTGTGTGGGCGACCCAGGTGACTCTCAGTGGTAAAGAATCCCCCTGCCAATGCAAGAGACACCAGTTCAATCCCTGGGTCACGAAGATCCCCTGGAGAAAGAAATGGCAACTCACCCCAGTGTTCCTGCCTGGGAAATCGCACGGACATAAGAGCCTGGCAGGCTACGCTCCATAGGGTTGATGCAGATTTCCATAGGTCCATACAGATGTCAGTTCAAAATGCTGTGGGGGCCTTGAGCATTCATAACAGAAGAAGAGGTGGATTTCAACCGGGAGATCTGGAAGGGCTTCTGGAAAAGGTGGGATTTGAGCTGATTCCAAAACAGGTAAACAGAGGGAGAAGGACCAAGGGCAAAAAGCATTGCGGAGAAAGGGGGTCACTTAGTATAAGATGACAGGAGGAAAGCAAGGTCATTTCCGGGGCAGGGAGTGGCGTATTATGGCAACAGAGGTGTTTCTGAGAAGGGGAGTATAACGCAGAACAATACTCCAAAGATAGGTAGAGGCCAGATAAATATTTGAGTGCTGGGCTGGGCATTTGTACTTTACTCCCTACCTGGTAGGGAGTCATCGAAACTGTGAGCATAGGGTAGTCTCAGATTCTTGTTTAGGAACATGGTTTTTGAAAGCAATGTTTAGGATAGATCAGAGGCAGAGAAGATGGAAGAGATCTATAATCCAGAAGACCACATTGAAATAGTCCAGGTGGGACATTTTAAAGAGCCTTGCAAGAGGACTTCCTGGATGGTCCAGTGGTTAAGACTTTGCCTTTCAGTGTAGAGGGTGCAGGTTTGATCCCTGCTCAGAGAGCTAAGATCCCACATGCCTCGTCGCCAAAAAGCCAAAACATGAAACAGAAGCAATATTTATAACAAATTCAATAAAGACTTGAAAAAAAAAAAAAAAACGATCTACATTAAAAACAGAGAGAGAGAACCTCACGAGAGGGTATCAATGGAGGAGAAAGAGAGGAGGGTATAATTCCGTAGAGGAAGTTGCAGGATTTCATGTACACTTGGATGTGGGTGTGAAATAGATACATCAAAGATGATTGTGAAGTTTTAACTTTAACTTCCTGGGTGGTTGATGATGCCATTGACTCAAGAGTGGAATAGTTAAAACACTTTATTTTGGAGACGAGGCAGCTGTGTTCTATTTTGAGTGTGTTTTCAGGATTCATTTGGAAACTAACTTGTCTAGTCCACAGCTGGAAATGTGAGCGTGGAGAGATGGGAACTTGAGACATGGACCAGGGAGTTATCTGCAAACTGGTTGTAGTTGAGTCACATAATAAAAATCTCAATAAAAGAAAGCTGAGAAAAGAGAGCCAGGGGTAGTGGGTGTTAAACACACCTAGGGAGGCTTGCCTGGTAAGAATGGGGTGGTGGTCTCTGTGCCAACTGGGAAGTCACTGGCTTGTTTTAGGGCTTCCCTTAGTGGCTCAGCTTGTAAAGAATCTGCCTGCAATTCGGGAGACCTGGGTTGGGAAGATTCCCTGGAGAAGGGCAAAGCTACCCACTCCAGTATTCTGGCCTGGAGAATTCCATGGACTGTATAGTCCATGGGGGTTGCAAAGACACGACAGAGTGACTTTCACTGGCTTGTTTTACTTGGAGAGTTTCAGTAGAATTGAGGCCAAAATACTGATTGTATGCAGTGTAGGGGTAATGAGGAAGTTGAAGTAAGGAGCATGGATAAGTCCTAAAAGAGAAAGTTTAAAAGGAAGAACAGCATAATAAGGACTGTGAGATTGTGAGTGTGCTATGCAGGGCTGGATTAAAGTAAGTTTTGAATGTGTGGGGACCAACAGAAGAAAGTCAGCAGAAGAGAGATTGGAGGAAGAGGAGAGGAGAGAAAAATCGATGAAGTAAGATGATAGAGCATCGTGGGCAGGGAGAAAAGGATGGATGCAAACAGTATAAAGAGTATAAAATGGAACAATGACTTCAAAAGGCAAGAACCAACAACTCCTTATACATTCCTGCAGACTTTTGGCTGAACTTGACAGCAAGCAACTTCATTGCAAAGCAATGTCTTGTTCATAATTTACAAGCGTTACCACACCAAAGGCTTCCCTGTGGCTCAAAAGGTAAAGACTCTGCCTGCAATATAGGAGACCTGGGTTCAATCCCTGGGTTGGGAAGATCCCCTGGAGAAGGAATTGGAAACCCACTCCAGTACTCTTGCTTAGAGAATTCCACAGACAGAGAAGCCTGGCAGGCTACAGTTCATGTGATCACAAAGAGTCGGACATCACCACACCAAACTTTGCTCCTTGTAAAGAGAGATGGTGCCAGGTCAGTTCTTACTGAGATAGGGCATCCGCTTTATAAGCATAGGTTCTTCTAGCATTTCAGCGTGGATCACTGGGTCATGAACCACCCTACAGCTTTAAAAAGTAACTTTTAAAAATCGTAGACTTCTCTAGACTAATGGTATAACTCTGCCACGGCTTTTATTGGCAACAGGGACTCAGAGTCTACACTTAAACACCACCTGTTTTTAAAAATGAAGCTTTTCTGGGAACACTGGATTTATTTCCATGAACACATTTCACTGAGTCTAATAGAGCAAGTTCCCAGCTTGGGTCCCCATTGTGGACAGTGATTTGCTGAAGATTAAAGAAGGCAGCCCCTCTGCTCTGCTGGCATTCTTTTCTGCCTAAAGGATCCCTAAAATCTTCAGCTAAGAGATGGGCTTCCCCGGTGGCCCAGTAGATAAAGAATTTGCCTCGCCATGAAGGAGACACAGGAGATACAGTTTTGATTCCTGGCTCAGAAATATCCTTTGGAGGAGGAAATGGCAGCCCACTCCAGTATGCTTGCCTGGGAAATTCCATGGACAGAGGAGCCTGGAGGGCTATAGTCCACGGGGTCGCAAAGAGTCTGACATGACTGAGTACTACACAAGAGAGGTCTAAAAACACAATGTGGAATTTTTAACAACTTAATTTATCTACATAAACATACTAAGCGCTTGTTATAAATAAAAGACTGTGCTAAGAGCTCTGGGTCTACAAGATGGCACTAATACCCCAGGGAACACTGACTTTTTTGACATCTAACCATTGGGCTTCCCAGATGGCTCAGTAGGTAAAGAATCTGCCTACAATACAGGTGCTGCAGGAGATGCTGTTTTTATCCCTGGATCAGGGAAGATCCCCTGGAGGCGGGCATGGCAACCCACTCCAGTATTCTTGCCTGGAGAATCCCAAGGACTGAGGAGCCTGGCGGGCTACAGTCAGTGGGGTCACAAAGAGTTGGACATGGCTGAAGTGACTGGCACAACCATGGGTGAGGCATGACTCTGCCACTTTCTTGCTTTGATACCTTGGATAATCGATTGATTCGGTTCTCTCATCTGAAACACAAGGGCAGGCAAGATTTCTGCTTCCCATTTTCGACGGGCCATCGACATTGGCTAAAGTTTTCTGGGTATTTTAATATACTATTTCAAAGTGTCACTATAAATTTCATTGCAAAAACGCAGCATTGTCAATATCTATTTGAATGTTGACAATATGTGAAAGACTCATGAAGGCTGCCTTTCAACATTTTCTTCATCTGTCTTCAGGTCTGCGTTTGGAAATGTTCTGGGTAGGATTTTCTCAGTTGAAGAGCAGTTGGTTTACCAGGGGTAATGGCATGTGGACCTTAAAGCTGCTTTGCGTTTGACTGTATTCAAACTCTGAATAGGAAAGGTCACGCTGCCGCTTGGGTCTTGACTCCCGGCGGGAGGTCTCTTGCACACAGCGAGGAAGGAGCCCGCTGGAAGTGGACATCCGCTCCCTGGTTCAAGGCCAGCTGTCCTGAGGAGCATGCGCAGTGGCATCCACCTAGCCACGCCCCTCCCTAGCCGCCTGCATAGCACATGGCGTTCTGAGACAAGCTGGGATTAATTTAGGATCAAAGTTGCCCCTCCATCTGCCTCTTTTCAGTGATCAGTATGGTTTATATAGTGCTTTGTTGGTTCATTGTTCAATCTGGTTCCAAAATCTTACCCCTGTTGGGGAGAATTTGGGTTCTAATGGGACGCTGGTGTAACTTTGGCGTTAGGTCGGGTTTGTCCTCTTAGCTGGTAAGGTCTAGGGGGATTTCAAATCTCTCTGTGCCCTTTATAAGGAAGATACATTCCGGGAGATGGTACACAGCTCTGCTGGTAGCATCTGCGCTACAGACTTTAATTGACGTCCCTTCAGCCTGCCAAAGTAATGTATGTTACTTTACTTACTATAGTTAAATTATTTTCCAAAATTGGGTGATTCAGCTACTTTAAGATTTGAAATCCTTCTGCATGATGGATCTTCCCTTTCCTCTCTGAACTAACACTCTTTGAAATAGGTCTGATGTCTTTGTTGTTTCTCTTATTGTTAAGTGGCATTTTAACTGCTAATATATTTTCTTGAGGCAAGCAATTGCCAAGCAACTGAAAGCATAAAGGGAAATTTGTACTATGCAAATGAGGGACTTAATGCATTAATTAGATGGATTGGAACATTGTATTTCCATGTGTTTCATGCCTTAATTCTCTAACCGGGAGTTGGAACCGCTGGGAGGGAGGGCTCTGATGGAGTTCCAAGTGGAGTCTGGAAACCAGAATGTCAAGAGTTTTTGAAAAGCTGTGTGGTCATGGTAGGAGCCAAATGAAGAAGAAGAGAGTGATGGCTTCTCTGGAAACTGCGCTGTTAGGTTATAACGAGACAGTATCGCAGAGTTCTAAGTGCTATTTGGTAGACGTGATCTCTAATAAATGAAAACTATTTATTTTCACTTCCACGGCGGTAGGACGAACCAACAAACCCCTTTTCTCCTTCCTCCAAGGGAAGCCCAGAATCAAGAAAAATTAATCAGAGCTGGCATCCTGAAGCTGGCACAATTCCTTCTGGATAGCAAAGACAGCAACCAGTGACAGCTCCCCAAGTGTCTCTTGTAGTACCGCCAAGCCTCGGTCAGGACAAGGAGCCAGCGCTTCTTAGTCTAATACGGTGGAGGGGTGTTGGCTGGGGGAGGGTTTTTCCCAAATGGCAAGGATGAACTCATGGTAATAGGAGGCATATCTTCCTCAATACTTTTTTAAAAATTCATTCATTCACTCTTTACTTAAAACGTTTATTGAGCACCTACTGTATTTTGTGCTGAGGCGCTCACTGGTGGCTCAGATAGTAAAGAGTCCACCCACAATGTGGGAGACCCCCCCCCCCCAACTCCCTAGGTTTGATCCCTGGGTCAGGAAGATCCCCTGGAGAAGGGAATGGCAACCCACTCCAGTACTCTTGCCTGGAGAATTCCAAAGACAGAGGAGCCTGGTGGGCTGTAGTCCTTGGGGTTGCAAAGTGTTGAATGTGACCTGGCAACTGAACAACAACATGTTAAATGCTAGGGGATTGACTGGAGAGCTAAACAGACACAGCCCTTTCCCAGTGGGTTTTAAAAGTCTAACGCTGAATCCCATTCCCATCGAAAGTGTTGTCACAAAAGTTACTCTCAAGGAGAGGATGGAATTCTATGAGGATATTTCTAAGGAATCTCGCAAGGGTGTGGGACCTCAAGGAAGTATTCTCTGAGCAGGTGACCAGAACAGGAGCTAAGAAGTGAGTTCAGGTCCAGAAGTAACCAGGTGAAGTGTTTGGAGTAGATGCTGCTGGTAAGTTCATGGCAGGGAAATTGGCAAAGCCATTTTGAGAAACAGACAGAAGACCAGTGATGCTGGCGTTTAGACAGCAAGGGGCAGGGCAGCGAGGCTGGAGAAAGGAGGGCAAGGCTGCAGCCGTTATTCCACGCCAAGGGCTTGGGTCTGTGCCCAGAGAGCAAGGGAACACATGCTTCGTGTAGAAGAGATGTGTAAGTCCGGGACTTAGCTTTTATCGCTAAGGGAGAGTCATTCTGCTTTTGAAGTTTCCTGCAACGTGGGAAACCTGGGTTCGATCCCTGGGTTGGGAAGATCCCCTGGAGAAGAGAAAGGCTACCCACTCCGGTATTCTGGCTGGAGAATGCCATGGACAGTATAGTCCTTGGGGTCTCAAAGAGTCAGACACAACTGAGCAACTTTCACTTATTACTTTTTTTTTTTTTGAAGTAGGAAATGGCAACTCACTCCAGTATTCTTGCCTGGAAAATCCCATGGACAGAGGAGCCTGGCAGGCTACAGTTCATGGGGTTGCAAGGGTCGGACTCGACTGAGAGCCTTAACCACCATGCTTACAGATGTTTCATCTGTAGAGAGCTTCGTCTTGATTAAGCTGGTTAGTTGGAATTGGGTGTCTCTTCCATGAGCATCTGTGGAAACAGCAGTGTACCTGGTTTCCAGGCTGTAAACCTGGGAGTCAGCTCCCCATCACCCTCTCCTTCACTTAGTGAGGGACTAAGTTGAACAATGTCACCTGCCAAACGATCACAGACCTTCCTTCCCTTCTCATCGCCACACTTGCTTCCTGTTTGGTTTCATCACCTTTGTGGAAGCCTCATTTCAACCACCCTATTCTTCCACAAGCACACATTAACCGACGCAGTCATCTTGACACTGATAACGTGACCAGATCCGTTGGGCGCAGGTCTTTCGGCCTGGGGACAGGTTGGAGAATTGCATCGTCTCCTTTTGCTCCTGAGCTCTCCCTGCCCTTGAATCTTGCGTGACCATCCATCCCCTCCCCTCCCACCCTGCCCCTCACCCTGACTCCGAGTCCACCCGTGCTTCACCCCAGGGAATCTTACTCATTCCTTTTTTTCCATAAAACTCATCCCTGCCCCAAAGACAATGGCGCCTCAAAATCTACAGGGTGAATTTCACACTCTCGCAGTTTTGAGAATCTCTCTCCTCGGTTCTCCTCATCACTCATTGTTAAGCTACGTTTTACCTGCTAATATGTCTTCTTAAGGCAAGCAGTTGCCAAGCCACTGGGAGCATAAAGATCAATAGCCATAAAAATGGACAGAGTGATGGTTTTAGTTGAGGACAATCGCCTTCAGTATGATTCCAAGTATTAAACATCTTTTGTATGGTCTTAATTATTTTAGGTGGTCAGAGTATGATTCTAGTGAAGCTATGAAATACAGTTTCAAGTGTCTGGGCTACAAGGCAGTAGAAAATGAATATTGAAATTATAGTTATACATGGCATGAAATCTCACTTAATGCATATCCTCGGTAATCATCATGATGGCCTAGTTACCCACTGACATTTCAGTTAGGACAAGGATCCCCTGTCCTTAGGAGCCGCCCTCCCACGCTTTACATGTTATTCCTTCTGCCTAGTGACTGTTGGTCAAGGACACAGCTCATTCATACTAAAATTAAATAATTCACTTGCCTCAGAGTCAGGGGGAAAAAAATCTTATCTTCTTCTTAGACATAAATAACTTTAGGAAATTGAAAAGCAGAATTAAAAATTAAGACCGCGTGAATTTGATACTGGGGATCTATTTCTTTTCTTTTTTTTGGTGCAAGACATCGAATTCTACATGACTTTGGTGAATTTATTGTTTTGTGAGTTTCACACTGAACGCCGTGCTTTTCGGCTCCAACGCTGCTCTTACTGCTTTGCAACAATGCCGGAGCCAATCCGTTCAGTGAGAGAATGAACGACTAGATAAACTATTGTTTTAGGTTAAAAAGGAACAAAGCATTTTTGACCTTGTCACTGGGTCATGTCATTGTCGTGTAGACAGCATTTGAAGGTCAGGTTTGTGGGTTTGCGGCGCTGAGTAAGGAACGCAGAGTGGGAACAGATGTTTGCACCATCTTTGTCATATTTTGTTCTGCCTAAAATAATATGCCCTTCAAAATAGCGAAGCATCTAGCTCATTTTATTCCTTGTTAGCAAACCTGGCTGTAATGGATTTGCTGGCTTACCCATCACAAAGGGAAATCATTTGTAACATTTTGTTAATTGAACTTGTGTGGGTCCCTCCTCCTCCCAGGTAATATTTCTCTCTGTAAAATGTTAAACCTTTAAGATCTGACTTAATCACTCGTTAAGGATATTCTTAAGAATTATTTGAGAAGAGTAGTTGGGAAGTGTGCAAACTGTTTTCATCAGAATTGATGTACAAACCTGATTAGATCATGGGAATGTGAATTTATTCAAGAATAGAAGCAATCCTTTAATTTTTTTGCTCAGAAATAAAGAGGTTAGCCCATCACGTTTGATATATTAGAGGCAGAGTAGTTAGAAATTTGAGGGGTTCCCTGGTGGTGGTGCAGTGGTAAAGAATCCACCTACAATGCAGGAGACGTGGGTTTGATGCCTTGGTTGGGAAGATCCCCTGGAGAAGGAAATGACAACCCACTCCAGTATTCTTGCCTGGGCAATCCAATGGACAGAGGAGCCTGGAGGGCTATAGTCCATGGGGTCGCAAAGAGTCAGACACGACTAAACAATGAACAAAAAAGGTAAAAAATTCAGCTCCACAGACTCCACCCAGCTCTGAAAATGAAGACCGTGGGGTTCAGGCCCAGGAATCTGCATTTTATTTAAGGGTCCCAGGGACCAGTTCCCTGCATTGCAGTTCGGGAACCCCTAGCTTTACAGAAATTCACAAACTCAGAGCTGGGTATCTAGACAGTCCCAGTAAAGGGTGTTTCTGGTTGAAATGGAACTCCAGTATCTGCTGAATCAATAATTTTCACTTGGCTTGGTTTTTTTTTTTTTTTTTTTTTCAATTTTTATTGCTACCATTGTAGATTTTTTTTTTACTAGATATATTTCGTTTTTTAAAAAATTTAATTGGAGAATAATTGCTTTCCAATGTTGTGTTGGTTTCTGCTGTATAACACCATGAATCTGCCATTGTGGTTGTTGCTTAGTTGCTAAGTCGTGTCTGACTCTTTGTGACCCCATGGACTGTAGCCTTCCAGGGTCCTCGGTCCATGGGATTTTCCAGGCAAGAACCCTGAAGTGGGTAGGCATTTCCTTCTCCAGGGGGCCTTCCCCAATCAGCCGTAAGTGTACATGAGCCTCCTTCCTACTGCCCCCCACCCCAGCCCTCTAGGTCATCACAGCGTGCTAGGTTGAGCTCCCCGTGATACACAGCCTTGTTCATTTCTGTTGTTCAGTCCCTAAGTTTGCATCCCCGTGGACAGCAGCACTCCGTCCTTCCCTGTCCTTCACCACCTCCCGGAGTTTGCATAAATTCAAGTCCATCGAGTCAGCGATGCCATCCATCCATCCTCTGTCGCCCTCTTCTCCTCCTGCCCTCCATTTTTCCCAGCATTAGGGCCTTTCTAGCAGCTTCAACAAGCATCTTCAACCAGATGCCCCCGGCAGCCTGGCAGATCCAACCCCTGGGAGGCAGGACGCTGCTCGCCCCCTCTGGCTCCCTCTCACCTGCCCCTTTTCCTGCCTGCCCCACCTGGGGAGGGCCCCGATGCCACCCTGCCTGTGGCCGTTCCTGCGGTCAAGGTGAGAGGCAGGTGTGTCCCGGCCTCTCCTCCCTCAGTGTGCCCCAGTCTCTGAGCAAACACCTTATCGCCTCGGTCAGATTAGCTCTGTGGAATCAAAGTCCCATTGTCACCCTAAGTGGCTACGTGGGCATGTGACCTCGCCCTGCTGGCCACTGGGACTGGAACCCAAGCTGCCGGGCCAACCTCTCAGGAGGAAGCTTTTCCAGCCTCTCTGTCCTTCCCCTGTTTTAAGTTCTACCTTCATCGAAAAGCCTCCTTGCCGCTCACAGATTAAAAAACAAACAAACCTTTTTTTCCGCCTATGATGGGAGCTGTGTGTGTGTTTTGTTACAAGTCCATTTTCATCAGTGCCGTGAAAAAGTAAGCAACAGTCAATTTTCAAACCTTGAAATGAACAGTAAGTTTTTCAATCATGAAAGCCAAGCAGGTGTCTGGTGGCTTCTGACATCATATATTGAAAACCGGCCTGGCTCAACTGGGAGTAATAGCCCCCAGCATTGTCAGTCAGAAGAGTCAGTGTCTGTGCTGCAAATACAGGGAACTTGAACTTGACTGTGCAAAAGTGCGCCTAAGAGGAAGTTGTCAAAGGTCCTTCGTATAAAATCTGTGATGTACTGTCAAATATTTACCCACTGGCCCTCCCCCAACAAAACAGCCAGCCCTGACTTCTGTAGCGTTTGCCAGTTTCTGTTGTCTAAATATCCCCACCATGGTCGATTGAGACTGTCAACGTGACTTCAGTTGGCTTGTAAGGTTTCTGAATATTTAAAATCACTGCCCTTGCTGGCTGGTAGGAACCCATCAGTGGGTTCAGGGAAAAGGAAACACAGACGCGATGGAACTACAATAGGCTTCTTTTCAAAGGCGATGCGGGATCAAAGGTGGGGACTCCCCCTAGAACCCTGTGCAGAGCTGTGGTCTGAGTGGGGACGTGCTGCCTCCTGCAGGATTTCGCTTCTCGGGAACTTTTTGGGGGTGGGGGGTGGGGTGGAAGGGCTAGGATTTTTGTTGTCCCCATGAACTGGAGGGGTCTTGATGCAGACAGATAGAAGCCAAGGGTATTAGGCATTGTGAAAAGGTCAAGTGCATACTACACACCAACAAATTACTCAGAGTTTTGCACAAATTTGTCTTATCAGATAATCTGATAAATCTTATTTGTTTAAAAAATCTGCTTAAAATTATCTGAGCCTAAAACTCTGTTTTTATGTCTTCTATTTTTGATGTGTCTCTAATGGTGGGTTTTCTACAAATGCAGCTCCTGTGTAAAATGAGGTATATTTGCATTTCTTGGTTCAGAATCTTACCAAGAGCCATTTACCATGCAAATCACAGGTGGTAACACACTCCTGGGGCCTGAGTCTGACATAACACAACTGTATCCATGAGGATGTGTAACTGTTGGAGCCAGCACACTTCTATGTAGAATGGAAACATGCTAGACACTCTTAACAGTAATTATTACTGTATATTATGGGATTTCCCGGGTGTCACAGTGGTAGAGACGGCGACTTTGACCCTGGGTCGGCAAGATCCCCTGGAGAACGAAATGGCTACCTGCTCCAGTATTCTTGCCTGGAAAGTTCCATGGACAGAGCAGCCTGGTAGGCTACAGTCCATGGGGTCTCAAAGAGTCAGACATGACTGAGCATACATACATGTGCTAATACATATTATACTATTAGTAAGAATACTACTGGCCTCTTTCAAAAATTGCCTGGATGCGTGCCGGAGCTACTCATCCTGAAACCACCTCAAAGGTCAGCTGGATCAGGGGCAGCCAGAAGATCCAATGAAAAATTATGCTATATTCCAAGCTTGAGTGCCAAAGCTTGGTTATTACCCAAGCGCCTCAATTTTTTGAATATGATGTAACGCAAACTTTGTACACACATTTTGTATTGCTAGAAGGGAGTATTTTGTATCCCTAGAAGGGAGCTTCCCAGGTAGCACAGATGTAAAGAATCCACCTGCCAATGCAGGAGACACAAGAGACACGGGTTCAATCCCTGGGTTGGGAAGATCCCCTGGAGAAGGACATGGCAATCCACTCCAGTATTCTTGCCTGGAGAATTCCATGGACAGAGGAGCCTGGTTGCAGACCGTAGGGTTGCAAAACAGTTGGACATGACTGAATAAGCATAGAAGGAATTCATGGTCACTATTTATCATAGGGAAGTAAGATTAAAGATAAGATTAAAATGGATATATGAACCAGGGCAAAAACTAATAGAGTTTTGCCAAGAAAATGCACTGGTCATAGCAAACACCCTCTTCCAACAACACAAGAGAAGACTCTACACGTGGACATCACCAGATGGTCAACACCGAAATCAGATTGATTATATTCTCTGCAGCCAAAGATGGAGAAGCTGTATACAGTCCACAAAAACAAGACTAGGAGCTGACTGTGGCTCAGATCGTGAACTCCTTATTACCAAATTCAGATTTAAATTGGAGAAAGTAGGGAAAACAGCTAGACCATTCAGGTATGACCTAAATCAAATCCCTTATGATTATACAGTGGAAGTGAGAAATATATTTAAGGGCCTAGATCTGATAGATAGAGTGCCCAATGAACTATGGAATGAGGTTCATGACATTGTACAGGAGACAGGGATCAAGACCATCCCCATGGAAAAGAAATGCAAAAAAGCAAAATGGCTGTCTGGGGAGGCCTTACAAATAGCTGTGAAAAAGAGAGAGGCAAAAAACAAAGGAGAAAAGGAAAGATATAAGCATCTGAATGCAGAGTTCCAAAGAATAGCAAGAAGAGATAAGAAAGCCTTCTTCAGTGATCAATTCAAAGAAATAGAGGAAAACAACAGAATGGGAAAGACTAGAGATCTCTTCAAGAAAATTAGAGATACCAAGGGAACATTTCATGCAAAGATGGGCTCAATAAAGGACAGAAATGGTCTGGACCTAACAGAAGCAGAAGATATTAAGAAGAGGTGGCAAGAATACATGGAAGAACTGTACAAAAAAGATCTTCATGACCCAGATAATCATGATGATGTGATCACTCATCTAGAGCCAGACATCCTGGAATGTGAAGTCACGTGGGCTTTAGAAAGCATCACTACGAACAAAGCTAGTGGAGGTGATGGGATTCCAGTTGAGCTATTTCAAATCCTGAAAGATGATGCTGTGAAAGTGCTGCACTCAATATGCCAACAAATTTGGAAAACTCAGCAGAGGCCACAGGACTGGAAAAGGGCAGTTTTCATTCCAATCCCAAAGAAAGGCAACGCCAAAGAATGCTCAGACTACCACACAATTGCATTCATCTCGCATACTAGTAAAGTAATGCTCAAAATTCTCCAAGCCAGGCTTCAGCAGTATGTGAACCATGAACTTCCTGATGTTCAAGCTGGTTTTAGAAAAGGCAGAGGAACCAGAGATCAAATTGCCAACATCTGCTGGATCATGGAAAAAGCAAGAGAGTTCCAGAAAAACATCTATTTCTGTTTTATTGACTATGCCAAAGCCTTTGACTGTGTGGATCACAATAAACTGTGGAAAATTCTGAAAGAGATGGGAATACCAGACCACCTAACTTGCCTCTTGAGAAATTTGTATGCAGGTCAGGAAGCAACAGTTAGAACTGGACATGGAACAACAGACTGGTTCCAAATAGGAAAAGGTGTATGTCAAGGCTGTATATTGTCACTCTGCTTATTTAACTTCTATGCAGAGTACATCAAGAGAAACACTGGACTGGAACAAACACAAGCTGGAATCAAGATTGCTGGGAGAAATATCAATCACCTCAGATATGCAGAAGACACCACCCTTATGGCAGAAAGTGAAGAGGAGCTAAAAAGCCTCTTGATGAAAATGAAAGTGGAGAGTGAAGAAGTTGGCTTAAAGCTCAACATTCAGAAAATGAAGATCATGGCATCCGGTCCCATCACTCCATGGGAAATAGATGGGGAAACAGTGGAAACAGTGTCAGACTTTATTTTTTTGGGCTCCAAAATTACCGCAGATGGTGACTGCAGCCATGCAATTAAAAGATGCTTACTCCTTGGAAGAAAAGTTATGACCAACCTAGATAGCATATTCAAAAGCAGAGGCATTACTTTGCCGACTAAGGTCCTTCTAGTCAAGGCTATGGTTTTTCCAGTGGTCATGTATGGATGTGAAAGTTGGACTGTGAAGAAGGCTGAGCGTTGAAGAATTGATGCGTTTGAACTGTGGTGTTGGAGAAGACTCTTGAGAGTCCCTTGGACTGCAAGGAGATCCAACCAGTCCATTCTGAAGGAGATCAGCCCTGGGATTTCTTTGGAGGGAATGATGCTAAAGCTGAAACTCCCGTACTTTGGCCACCTCATGCAAAGAGTTGACTCATTGGAAAAGACTCTGATGCTGAGAGGGATTGGGGGCAGTAGGAGAAAGGGACGACCGAGGATGAGATGGCTGCACGGCATCATGGACTCAATGGACTTGAGTCTGGGTGAACTCCGGGAGATGGTGATGAACAGGGAGGCCTGGCGTGCTGCGATTCATGGGGTCGCAAAGAGTCGGGCACAACTGAGCGACTGAACTGAACTGATGCACAATTATATGAACATTATGAAAATTACCATAACATTAGGAAAAGTATAAAAGAAAGCAATTTGGTATTATAAAACTTGTGCAAGTCTGTATATGTGTGTGTGTGTTTATAAATGATTCCATGAGCTCTTTTGTGACTAAAGTCCAAGGGTATTTTGTTTGGGTCCTTAGCAGTTGGTGGAGAAGGCAATGGCACCCCACTCCAGTACTCTTGCCTCGAAAATCCCATGGACAGAGGAGCCTGATGGGCTGCAGTCCATGGAGTCGCTAAGAGTCAGACTCGACTGAGTGACTTCACTTTCACTTTTCACTTTCATGCATTGGAGAAGGTAATGGCAACCCACTCCAGTGTTCTTGCCTAGAGAATCCCAGGGACGGGGGAGCCTGGTGGGCTGCTGTCTATGGGGTCGCACAGAGTCGGACACGACTGAAGCGACTTAGCAGCAGCAGCAGCAGTTGGTAAGTGCCTGGCGCAGAGCAGAAACTTGAGCAGTGTGTCCTACATTCACGTGTATTTGAATGAATGTTAGAATTGAGGAAAACAGTGCTTCAATGTCATGGACGTGTAAGCGGCAGGTTGTTGTTGTCGTTGTTCAGGAGCTCTTTGTGACCGCGTGGACTGCAGCACTCCAGGCTTCCCTGTCCTTCACGATCTCCCAGAGTGTGTTCAAACTCATGTCCACTGAGGCATGATGCCATCCAACCATCTCAGCCTCTGTCACCCTCTTCTCCTCCTGCCCTCAATCCTTCCCAGCATCAGGGTCTTTTGCAATGAGTTGGCTCTTCGCATCAGGTGCCAAATTATTGGAGCTTCAGCTTTAGCGTCGGTGCTTCCAATGAACATTCAGTTTTGATTTCCTTTAGGATGGACTCCTTGTAGTCCAGGGAACTTTCAAGAGTCTCCTCCAGCACCACAGTTTGAAGGCATCAGTTCTTCGGTGCTCAGCCTTCCTTATGGTTCAAGTCTCACATCTGTACGTGACTCCTGGAAAAAACCATAGCTTTGAGTATATGGACCTTTGTGGGCAAAGTGATGTCTCTGCTTTTTAATACTCTAGTGAATAATGAATGCAACTACTGTAGGGCAGGATTTCCTCAAATTTTAAAGTGCATAAAGTCTTGTTAAATACAGACCATGACCCAGTAGGTCTGAGATGAGACCAGAGGCTTTGCATTTTTACTGAGCTCCGAGATGATCTCCCGGTGTTGCCTCTGTCCACACTCTGATTAGCAAGGCTCAAGGTTTCCTTTGGAGCATCTGTTGCTCTGCACCTGCAGGTCAGGGCCAGCACTTCCAAGAGGAGAAAAATTATGTTAAACAATGGATTTCTTGGGCTTTCGGTTATTACGTAAAACTTCAGAGGATGTGAACGTGCTCCAGCTTACCCACTGGGGTGTTACAAAATCTTTGTGTTGCTTCCTCTTTTTTCTTTGTCCTCAAGGTCATAAAGACACATGTACTTGTCTCATACACATGAGCAAGCGCTTTTCTCTCTGAAAACTTGCTGGGTTCTAAGGAAAGTAAACGTTAAAAGTGTAGGTCAAATTGTGTTTCAAAGTGATGGTAAATCCTATTTCCAACACTGCTAGTATTTCCTTTGGTCTGTACACTGTGAACCTTAATATTGTCAAACTTCATACATTTTGCAGTCTAAGTGGTATGGAATAGTGTCCAGTTGTCTTACATTTCAGTGATTACTAATATGTTGGAGAATCTTTCACACATATTTGGTGGTCATTTGTAGGGAAGGTTGTTCATGCCCATTGCTATTGGTTTCTTTATGGTTGTTTTTTCCTTAGTGATATTTTGGATTCTTTTCTACATTATAGACACTACTACATATTTTTGGTTATGCATATTATAAATATCTCTCAATTTGTCTTCCATTGTCTTTCTGATGACTTCTAATTTACAGAAGTCAGTGTTATTTGAAATCTGACTTTAAAGGGAATGCTTCAAAATGTTCATCATTAGGAATTATATTTGCTGCAGGTTATTTGTGGGTACAATTATCTTGTTAAAGGATCTCTTATTTCTCATTTTGTAACAGTTTTGTGCCAAGAATGGATGCTATTGCTTCAAACAGATTTTCTCCGTCTATTGAGATACATGTGTGGTTTTTGCTTTGATCTCTTAATGTGAATCATATTAATTTTTTTCCTTATTTAAAACCTCCCTCTTTGCTTTCCCAGTATAAACTCAGTTTGGTTATCTTTTTTTTTTTTTAATTTCATGGCTCAATTTGGTTTACTAATACATTATTTAGGAATTTTTCTTCTATATTCCTAAGACAGACCATTCCGAACTTTTACCATGCCCTGTCCTGTCTGCTTTGGGGTCAAAACAACAGATACAAGCCTCAGGTTATGGTGACTCCTATTTTCTGGAAGACTTTATATAGAAGTAGGATGATATGGAAAAATCCTATAAAACCATCTAGGCCAAATGTTTTTTTCTTGAGCAAAGATTTTAAATTACTTAAGAAAGTTTTTCAAATAAGCGAGAATGCTTCAGGCTTTCTATTTCTCCTTGAATCCATTTTGAAAAAATGCATATTTCTAATAACTTGTCCATCTAGTCCATTTTCCAATTTGTGGGTATAGATTTGTCCATAATGGCCTTATTATCCTTTTAGTCTCTTTACCTGCGGTTGCCTCTCTCTTTTCATTAATGGCGTGGGCTATTTCTGCCTTAAGTTAATAGTTACCATTCTCACCAGAAGGTTATCCATTTTACTAGTTTTCTTGAAGGGCCAAGATTTTTTTGCTTTTCTTGATTCTCTGTATTGCATATATGCTTTATTAAGAGATCTATCCCATCCTGTCTTTTCTGTCATAAAAATTTAAAGATCTAACCATTGAAATACTACTTTGGACCCTACCAGTGTTAATGTCCATTATTATTTTTTACTTCTGTTTTTATAAATTGTGTCATATTTTTCAAGTGTACGGGGATTTTAAATTTACTTTTCTTAGCGTTATCTTATTTTTCTTTGTGACGTAAGTCCTTTACTGAGACTTATGAACTTGTTTGACAATTGACAAAATTCCTTGTGTGCATGAGAAAAACATGCATATTTTCTCTGCAAGGTTCTAGGTAAATTCCTTCCAATAAGTTTTTTATTCACTTTGCAAGTTTTTTGTCTTTACTAATACTTCTATCCTCTTGACCCATCAATAACTGAGATATTCCACTGCTGTCAACTTGCCAGTATCTTCCTATGGTTCTTTTAATTTTTCCCTTTTTTTTTTTTTTAAAACCTGGCTATAGGCGTGATGTCTTTACCAGGCTTCTAAAGTGTGGGGGTATAACTTGTCAGCCTCTTATCCACTAGAGTGGCAGCTGATGAATGAACAAATGAGTAAATATTCTGAGGAGGCCGAATGGATTTATTAATCTGATTTTTTTTTTTTCTTTGTACAAAATGGAATGCCACACTCACAAGAGCTCATCTGAAAGACTTACAGGAATGGATTATGTCTGACAAAGCTTTCCATCAACTATCACTTCACAATAGGCCAGAGATCTTGTAACATTAGGAAAGGACCTTCTATCAAAGCATGTTGACCATCATCCTGGGCTAGGTTTCCGATGAAAGTCCTGGGGGTTCTAGAGCTGGGAGTCATGCCTGTTGGTTAAGTGAAAGGCATTTCACACGTCTGCTCTTATCAGTTTATTCATGCTGATAGGTGCTTTTAAAGGGAATTCACAGCTCCTGAAAGGCTCAGAATGAAAAGATCCAGGGGACAAAGTCCTCTGTTGATCTGTAGAATGTGCCTTAGGAAGGATATTAGCTGCCCCACAAATTTCTCCTCTTGTTTAAGCACAGAAATGGATGAAGACTAACCACAATTATTGCTTTTTTTTTGTTGTATAGCCCCTTTAGATTAAATCAGTATTTGGGCCCATACACAGCTTCAAGGCACAATTACCACTGAGGCTCATTTTATAGGTGAGGCCGATTCTTAGAATCATTTGATGTATGTATAAAGGTTTCAGATATACACTTAACTCTGATCCAAGTTAAGATTATGGTAATTCCCAACATGGCTCAGTTTGAAAGTTTCAAATTAGTTACATGACTGGTTAAGAAATGAAAAAGTGACCCTAGGTTTATCATGCTTTCTTGGGCATATATGTATGAACAATCTTACAAAATCCTTAAATATAAGATGCCATGTCTCAGAATTCTTCTCATTTCATTCTCACAGGTCAGCAGTCACTGCTTTATTGATTTGCTGTTAGATGTCTTCTTTTGATACCCATGCATCCCCAGACCTGTTCTTTATTCTCGCCTTGAAGGAAGGGATGTTTTAAATACTAACATGAAAGTTACTCAATATAGGTATTCAGTTCAGTTCAATTCAGTCACTCAGTCATGTCTGACTCTTTGTGACCCCATGAATTGCAGCACGCCAGGCCTCCCTGTCCATCACCAACTCCTGGAGTCTACCCAAACCCGTGTCCATCGAGTCAGTGATGCCATCCAGCCATCTCATCCTCTGTCGTCCCCTTCTCCTTTTGCCCTCAATCCCTCCCAGCATCAGGGTCTTTTCCAATGAGTCAACTCTTCTCACGAGGTGGCCAAAGTATTGGAGTTTCAGCTTCAACATCAGTCCTTCCAATGAACACCCAGAACTGCTCTCCTTTAGGATGGGCTGGTTGGATCTCCTTGCAGTCCAAGGGACTCTCAAAAGTCTTCTCCAACACCACAGTTCAAAAACGTCAATATTTGGGGCTCAGCTTTCTTCACAGTCCAACTCTCACATCCATACATGACCACTGGAAAAACCATAGCCTTGACTAAATGGACCTTTGTTGGCAAAGTAGTGTCTCTGCTTTTCAATATGCTATCTAGGTTGGTCATAACTTTCCTTCCAAAGAGTAAGTGTCTTTTAATTTCATGGCTGCAGTCACCATCTGCAGTGATTTTGGAGCCTCCCAAAATAAAGTCTGACACTATTTCCACTGTTTCTCCATCTATTTGCCATGAAGTGATGGGACCAGATATCACGGTCTTGGCTTTCTGAATGTTGAGCTTTAAGCCAACTTTTTCACTCTCCTCTTTCAGTTTCATCAAGAGGCTTTTTAGCTCCTCTTCACTTTCTGCCATAAGGGTGGTGTCATCTGCATATCTGAGGTTATTGATATTTCTCCCGGCAATCTTGATTCCAGCTTGTGCTTCTTCCAGCCCAGCATTTCTCATGATATACTCTGCATATAAGTTAAATAAGCAGGGTGACAATATTGGTATTAGCTTTATGCAAATTCTCTTTTTGAATGAGAAGCAACAAGTAGTAAAATGTAGCTGAGAACTATTGTTTTATCGATTGTTGCTCTCACCCTGGGGAAAAAAAAACCCACCAGGGTCCCTAGAATTTTCTTTCTTCTGCTGAATTTTCAAACTATGATTGAAAAAGAGAGAAGGGATTGCTGACGCTGTATTTGTAGAAAACGCTGGCATATGTGTCTGTTCTAATTCTGTTTCTTCAGGGAGATGCAGGCTTCTGTTAATTCTAAGTTTATTTTGATGGAACATGCACCAGTTTGGTTGCTACTTAATGAATTATGAGGGTTTCTTACTAGTAAATGGTAACTAATCATGATAAGCAACGGGATTCTGGCTTTAACATCTGTTAAATCTCTGGCTTCCTAGGTGGCGCAGTGGTAAAGAATGTGCTGGCCAATGCAGGAGGTGGGGGTTCAATCCCTGGGGAGAGAAGATCCCCTGGAGGAGGAAATGGCACCCCGCTCCAGTATTCTTGCCTGGGAAATCCCATGGACAGAAGAGCCTGGAGGGCTACCGTCCATGGAGTTGCAAAGAGTTGGACGTGATCGAGTACCCACATGTGCACACACAAATCCTTAAGTGATCTGAAAAGCAGAATAGCCTTAGAAGACCACCACCTCACAGAGACAGGGAAACAAAGCATACTTTATTTTTGGTTGGATAGTAATCAGATATTTTTAAATGATTCTAATATTAAAATCAGAATATGTACCATATACATTATTTATTTTAAAGTTATATATATACACTATTCTAAAATACTGTGGAATTCTAAGAAAAAAATATTTAAAATCTTTAGGCTAATTTGGAGCTAATTCCATAAAACACTTATATAATGCTATCTTAATTATTTACAACCTTTTTCCTTGGAAATATTAAGTGATTTGGGGGCCATCTTTTCCAAGCAAAATTTTTAGAAGATTTGGAGATACTTCATACAAAATTCTAGCACAATTTTTAAACAAAAATAAGCATAGATTATGTCTTTCACTTAGCCTTAAATTGTTTTAATCTTTTTAAAGGTTATACTTTTATTTTATGGCCCAGGATATACACAAGCTTGGGTTGAACTAAATCTGCCTGAACTGACAAGGAATTTATATTACCTGCTTTAAATCATGAGCTTTTTCTTATGTGTTAATTTTTCTTCTAATTCCTACCTGTAGGAATATTCATCTTTTTTTATTTCATCCTCTGCTTATGTGAGTTGAGATTATTCCTGATTCTTTGGTCTTATCTCATTTCTGATGTGTTTGCTATTGCAGCTGGTCCTTGGAACATGAATTCGCAGGGCAGTAACTGTCTGACTTTTAAATTTCTGTTCCTTCCTCCCCTCTATGTTGACACATCACCCTCTCTTCATGTGTGAGACCACCTTTTCATTCATACCCTCCCTACTCTTTTCCCTCCAAACTTTGATCCTGCAGTTTCCTTTCTTAATTGCTTTCAGAAGTGTCTCATCATGAACCATTTCTGATTATTTTTAAGTGCTTTCCCACACCTTGTATTAGAACTGGCCTATATCTCACTTCTCAGAAGACTGTGAGCAGATTAAGTTGTGAGAATATCAACTTAATGCAAGGATTCATAAACATCAGACTTCACATTATTTTTCAACTTCCACCTTATTATTAATACAGCTAATTTTTAAATGTTCTGCTTTTCTGATACACATTTCCTTGACTATAATGTGGTCTTCCACTTATAAAGGTCTGACTTGATATAATTTGAAATGTATTCCCATCTATTTAAAACATGCATCAACTTCATGTCTCACTTTTGTCAATACCGAGATATTAATATCTCTACAAAGAGACCTGCATTGGTCATTCCTCACTCTTTTTCCTGGATTCTTCATGGATGTGTAAGAGGTGGATTGACTTGGGCAACATAGAGGACTGTCATAGAGGAACACAGGGGTCCTGATCAGGAGAGGCACACAAGAGATTGCTCTGCTCAGCTCACAGTAAGAGTTCAGCGATTAAGTTCATAGTCAGTACCATGATGGTCATATAAAGTCAATCGTCTTTCCCCATGGTTCATACACTGTTGACTTTTAAATTAATGCTATTAAAATTCCATACACTTTAAATCAGAAAGTCAGAGTCGATTACACAGAAGCCAAAGACATTATATCCCAAGGAAAGGGCAGGCGTTTTGATTCCTCCTTAAAACAAACAAGGAAACAGGGAAGCAGATAAGATCTGAGCCTTATCTGCGGTTGCATAATTGGGCAGAGCAGGATCTGATGTCGGGAGTCATTTATTGATAAACTAATTTGTCCTGCCCACGTTTTCTCTCGGTACAACAACTTCCACACGCCCTCCTTATCCCCACCCCTAGATCCATGAGGTAACTAGACTCTTTCTGAGGACTTAGGCTTTGTTCTGATCTCAGAGTTTTAAGACCTCAAAGGCAACACTGTTTAAATACAACCACCCTTCCTATCTTAGCAACTGGTTTATTAAAGTGAGGAAGTTAGGGATAAATGCTTTTGATGGCCATTAGAGGAAGCTGTCCCCGCTCAGGCTGGAGAGAGATGAAAGGCAGAGGTCTCCTAGGTGGACTGAGGGAGTACAGGACCCCACATGGGGTAAGAGATCCATGTGTTCAGCAGCCCTGCCTCTGCCCAGCCTCGCAGGCTTTCCAAGGACCCCCAGAGCCTCCACCATGGCTGAGAAGTGATAGAGCTGCCAGACCCGGAGCGCCAGGCAGAGGGAGATTCTTACGACTTAGTGATAATAACAGTGGTGTCGGAGCCCTTTCCGAGCCAGACTCTGGTCTTTGGTGATGCATGGACCTCTGGAACCTAAGGAAATCAGAGAGGAATTGCAGCAGTCACTAGAATTAAGCTCCTTGCCCATGCATTCAGGACCTCCCCAATGGCTCAGTGGTTAAGAATCCACCTGCAATGCAGGAGACACAGGAGGTGCGGGTTCGATCCTCGGGTTGGGAAGATCCCCTGGAGGAAAGCATGGCAATCCACTCCAGTATTCTTGCCTGGAGAATCTCATGGAGAGAGGAGCCTAGTGGGCTACAGGCCATGAGGTCGCAGAGAGTTGGACGCGACTGAGCATGCACGCATGCCAGTGTGTTCAGATGCAGGGACAGGGGACAGGGACGCGAAGGATGGTGTTGGGTATAAGCTTATTTAAAAAGAAAAAAAACAATATTTTTCTTATGGGAGATAATTGACTAGTAAATCTTCCGTTTTCTCTGTGGCATAGCTTCTGCAGAAAGCATCACACCTGATCTATTAACAGCCACGTTTCCTGATTCACCACAATTTCTTTAGAGCCGGACACACAGGTTAGGATCTATTGGTATATTCTTAAAAATCCTCGGCCTTGAGATTTCTTATGAATGAAAGTTTCAGGCTACGCCATATGTACTTTTGTTTGGTACCAACGTGAAGTCTAGCACATTCCAAGAGGGAAAAGCTTTGTTAGGTTGACATTCTTGAGAATGCACTAGATTTGTAGGCTACAGTAGCATCTGATTCTTCCAGGTGGAGAACACTTTTATGAGCAGTAACTTGTAATATACAGAAGACTTCTGTAATCAGAACGTTGGGAGGACAGCAGGAGGATTAGTAGACAATGACCCGTCTCATGGATCAGGGACGCTGCATGGAGGATGTCTGCCTTTAAGCACAGCTATGTGGCCTCCAGAGAGCAGCTGCTATGCTCTGCAGTCCTGCGGCTGCAGTCCGTCCTTGCCAGGGGTTCCTCTCTTGTCAGTTGTGATTCAGAGAACATGCTCTTTCCCCAGACTCTCTCCCCTCTTTGTGGTCTTCTCCATTAGTCTTGGATTGCCCGCCCACTTTTTTTACCTTAGTGTCAAGGCATTCCGTGATCTCTTTCTTGATCGAAGTTCCGCTCCTTCTGATAGAGTCTTCATTAACTTTATTTTACAGTAATTTGCTCTTCCCCAGTATGCTCAGGCATCTCAGTACTTTTCAAGAGGCTGCCTCTCCTCCAGGTACACTGTCAACTGTCCCTCCTGTGATGGGAGAGGAAGCAAGATGAGAGTCCTGAATTCGGTATCACGAAGAGTCCTTTCTTAGAAAGACAGGGATTCTGCAGCACTTTCTGTGTATCCTTGCAAACCGGCCCATCTTATATTTAAACCTTCTAATCTCAATGGCACCCCACTCCAGTACTCTTGCCTGGAAAATCCCATGGACAGAGGAGCCTGGTAAGCCACAGTCCATGGGGTCGCAAAGAGTCGGACACGACTGAGCGACTTCACTTTCACTTTTCACTTTCATGTACTGGAGAAGGAAATGGCAACCCACTCCAGTGTTTTTGCCTGGAGAATTCCAGGGACGGCGGAGCCTGGTGGGCTGCCGTTTATGGGGTCGCACAGAGTCAGACACGACTGAAGTGACTTAGCAGCAGCAGCAGCAGTCTTAATTTCATCTTTCCGGCATAATAGTTGGCCCTCTCTTCAAGCTTCCTTTGAACCTAAAAAGATATCCTATCAAGAAATCAAGTGGTTATAAAACAAATCAATGAATCAAGTTGTATATGGGATTACCAGAAGAACATAGATTTCTTGGTATTTGTCAGTAATGTCTTACAATAATTTAAGTCTACTCAATCAGGGTTTCTATATTCTGTAATTGTAAGAATTGTTGCTATTTTTTAAAACAAGCAATACTCAGTTCTCTCTCTCTGGCTTCTAACAGTTCACATCTGATTCCTGGACCAGGTAGAATGTGGCAAATCCCCTCTGCAGATGTAATCATTTGCAACTACTTTTTCAGGGACAAGTAAATAGGGACTTTATTCTATAAGATCCGCAATGGTTTTCCCCCCCAGGCACCATCTAATACAGGCCAGGACTCAGAAATGCCCGCCCCTCCCCCGCTCCCCACCCAGAGAGAGAAACAGCACACGCTACAACCAGTAAGAATGTCCTCAGTTAGTCACACGCAGGGAGGGGACGAAGAGCGGTGGAGGAAGGGCGATGTATGAGGAAGGCTTTAGGCTTATCTATCTAAATGGCTTCACCACGAGGTAGAGCGGAGAGCCAACAGTTATGCTCTCGGAACCTGCTGGCTTGATGGGTCCCGAGCACCCGCTGGACTCCCTTCCGCTTTCTCGGAGTGGATCTGGGCCTAGATCCCCCGGCTCCTGCTTGCTTGCAGCTTCCGGTCTCCATCGCAGAAAGCGCGGCTCAGCTTCCAAGACGCGTCCGTTGCTCCTCACTTTCTAGAGAAAGTTGAAAAGTGCCGTGATTCTCGTTCGCCCCTCCCCGCTTGTTCCATCTCTTCTGGCATCAGTTTTATTTGTAAGAGATGCTTGCACGCGGCTCGTGGGTTGTCTCTGGCTGCGTGTCACACGTGGAGCCTCGAATCAGTGGCACTTTCGAGGTGTGGAGTCACGCAGAGGAGGAGAGTGTTTGGGAAACGGCTCACTTGGAGTATGTAAAAAAAAAATACTTTAACTGCGGCCTCTGTGTTGCCTTGATTACAATGTAGAGTGTGATTTTAAATATGATTTTGTGTTCTTGAAACTGGCCGTGATCTGTCTACTCAGGGTCACGCAAGCCCTGTCAAGGTCCACGGTCAGATGACAGTGAATCCACGGGAGTCTGCTTCTGCAGGTTTTCTCAAGTTCAGGGACGTTACTTCTCCCCAAATATGACAATCCACTTTTTGTTCCTCTTGGCTCTGTAAGCCAGAGCGAGGGATTTTCTTTTTGTTTATATCCAAGGAGGAAATTCTAAACTTTTCCTTTCTTCTTTCCTATATATAAACATATTTCTTGATTCTAATATTTGTATAAAGAAAGCAAAGGAAGCTGATTCGGAAATAGACATAATCCAAGTATTTAAAAGTGTTCAGAATGTTTCCCCTCCCCCTTTTTAAACAGGCACATGTCACAGTTTTTACTAGGTGCCTAAATTAAGAACAAAATACTTGGAAAAATAGTAGCAGAACCATTTACGAGTGGCTTATGTGTGCCTAGCTTTGGGGCAATGAACTTGCTTTTTTATTCTCTGGCTGATTCAGGTAGAGGGACCAGCTTCATTTATTCTTTTTCTTGCTCTGTTCTGAATTTATTTCCAGCCTTGAGGTTTTGCCTTCTTAATAGTCTTGGAGCGTGGTGATAAATAGAAGTTCTATTTAACTCTGTGGTTTTGTATTAGGGTGGCAGTTCCTGACGAATCTTGTCACCTCTGTCAGCATGGAATTTTTGTTTCCAATTATAACGATTCTCTAAATAATTTGAAAGAACAATAATTAGATCTGAGTTTATTTTTTACTTGCTGTGTGTGGTCTTATCCTGTAGTCTTCTAATTTAATCAAGTTAAGTTATTTCTAAGCTCCTAATTTGTACTTTCTCTGTGCTGAAATGCTGACATCTTATTGACCTGATTCTGTAACTTTTGCCATCACGGGCTTATCTACCTTAGACGTTGTTTTTTTGTCCTGTCATTTTCTCTGCACAGCTGGTCCTTTCTCCAGACCACCCATCTGGACTTAAGGTTTCGGATTTTCTGTCCCATAACACAGTCTTGGAAACTGGAATGGACATTTAATTGGTAGGCTCCAAGATATTAGGTCTGCCTCATTAATTAATCCATTCAAATATACTTAAATGATCCCTGGGCTGACCTCTCCCCCACTCCAAGCATCATTGGATATTTGATTATTTTACACCTGTCAACAGGAGTCAGGAGGGAAGAGCTGCTGAGTCCATCAGCTGGGCAGGTCTCCAGGCCGCATGGCTTTGAAGCAACAGTGAAACCACATATGAGACTCAACACTGAATGTGGACTGAGTTACCTGTGATACCCCTTGGGTAGAAGCTCATCAGTGTAGGCTTTTCTTCCGGTCTCTTCTTGACTCACCTGTTGGCGATGTATTGAGAGGCAGTAATGCATTCTTTTTTTTTTTTAATCTGTCAAATAAGGACTGTGATATCCACTTTGCTCAATGGGTGGCTATGAGAAATTACAAATAATATGTAAAATAGATAGCTAGGGAATTTGCTCATCGCTTCTTGCCCTTAGCATAATGTTTTCAAAGTTTATTCATGTTGAACCTTTTCACTGTGTGGTACTGGCTTCCCAGGTGGCTCAGTGGTAAAGAATCTGCCTGCCCATGTAGGAGATGCATGCGATCCAAGTTTGATCCCTCGGTTGGGAAGATCCCTTGGAGACGGAATTTGCCACGTGACACAGAGAACTCAACCCAGTGTTCCGTGACAACCTAGAGGGATGGGATGGGGTGGGAGATGAGAGGGAGGTTCAAGAGGGAGGAGACATATGTGTACCTGTGGCTGAGTCATGTTGATGTATGGCAGAGGCCAACACAATGTTGTAAAGCAATTATCCTCCAATAAGAAAATAAAACAAACAAAAAAGAATATAAACATAGCTCTCAAATAGTCTGAGTTTCAATAAAAATTCCTGAAAGCAATATTAACACTTTCACTGAGATTACGATTTTTACATCATACAATTCACCATTTTAAAGTATACAATTCAGTGATTTTCAGTACTTTTACAAATATGTGTAATCTCACCACGATCTATTTTAGGTCGTTTTTATCACCCTCCAAAGTAGCCCCACACTGGTTTGCAGCCACTCTCCAGCCTCATGCCCCAAGTCTTTAGCAGCTACTAATCTTTCGTCCCTGTGGATTTCCATATTTTAGACACCTCATAATCGGAATCATACAATTTGTGATCTTTTGTGATTCGCTTCTTGCACTTAGCATAATGTTTTCAAAATTTATTCATGTTGAGCCTTTTCACTGTGTGGTACTGGCTTCCCAGGCGGCTCAGTGGTAAAGAATCTGCCTGCCCATGTAGGAGATGCATGAGATACAAATTTAATCCCTCAGTTGGGAAGATCCCTTGGAGGAGGTAATGGCAACCCACTCCAGTGTTCTTGCCTGGAGAATCCCAGGGACAGGAAGCCAGGTGGGCTGCTGTCTGTGGGGTTGCACAGAGTTGGACACGACTGAAGCAACTTAGCAGCCAGTATTCTTGCTTAGATAATTCCATGGACAGAGGAGCCTGGCATGCTACAGCCCATGGGGTCACAAAGAGTTGAACACGACTGAACACACACACACACACACACACACACACACACATATCATTGTTACAGACATACCACAATTTGTGAACCCATTCACCTACTGATGGACATTTAGACTCATTCCAGTTTTTGGCTATTAAAAGTAAAGCCACTGTGGACGGTAGTGCACATTTTTTAATAGGGTCAAATGCATACAATTCTCCTAACTAAATACTTAGAAGTTAACTGGCTAAGTTAAATGGCTGTGTGTTAGTCGCTCAATCATGTCTAACTCTTTGAGACCCCAGACTGTAGCCTGCCAGGCTCCTCTGTCCAGGGAATTCTCCAGGCAAGAATACTGGAATGAGTTGCCATGACTTTCAACAGCGGAATCTTCCTGACCCAGGGATCAAACCTGGGTCTCCTGTACTGGCAGGCAGATTCTTTACCATCTGAGCCACTGGTGTATTAAATGGTTAATACATATTTACTTACTCAAGAACTGTAATCTCAACATATTCACAGATCTAACCCCCACTTAAAGAGAGGGAATTATACAGAGCACAAACACCAGGGAACTAGAATGTTAAGGACCATCTCAGAATTCTTGTCTAACATAGGCAAGATGTATCATCCTTTTAAATGTTTTGATGGATTCCACTTGCTAAAATTTTGTTTAGAATCTAGGCACCTATGTTCATGAGGTGTTTAGGCCTATTGTTTTCTTGTGATAACTTTATCTTTTTCTTATAAAGGCAATTATAGTCTCAAAGAATTACCTGGGAAGTACCTTTTTAATTCCTTCCTCTTGTCCATTCAGGAATGTTTTGGGTAAAACTAGAGTTATTTCCTTCTTAAGCATGTGATCAAATTCACTGGTGAAGCCACCTGGATTTGGAGTTTTCTTTGTGGGGAGACATTTAATTACACATTTAATTTCTTTAATGGATATGGGATTCTCTAATTTATCTGTGTGAGTATGAGAGAGAATGAGCGTAATGTGCTTTGGTAGTTTATCTTTTTCAAGGAATTTGTCCAGTTCATCTACTTTGTTGAATTTATTGGTATAAATCTTAGGTAAGAAATACTTATAACGCTAGTAAATGTAGAATCTATACTGATAGCTCTTTTCTCCCATATCGATATTAGTAGTTTGTCTTTTCTCCTGATCAGTATGTCAAACACTGATTTTTCTCAAAGAAATAGCTTGCAGTTTCATTGATTTACTGTGTGGGTTTTCTGTTTTCTATTTCAATAATCTCCACTTTGATCTTCATTTCCACTGCTAACTTTGAGTACTCTCTCTATTTCACTCTCTTTAACATTTTAGTTGAAGATGGAAGCTTCAGCTCTTGATTTGAGATTGACCCCTTTCTTAAAATGATAGTTTTTGTTATCAATTTTTCCCTGAGTAAATCTGTGTCATCTCAGACTCTGATATTTATTTTCCTCAATTCAATAGTATTTTCTGATTTTACTTTTGATATCTTGGAAGTATTTTCAAATATCTAGAGAGTCTTCAGATATCGTTCTCCTATTGACTTTTACTTTGAGTATAATGGAATTAAATTATCTCTTTATGATTTAAATCTTTTAAAGTATAATGAGACATGTTTTATAGCCCAGAAAGTGATCTATATAGGTAAACACTTAGCGAACACTTAAAAAGAGTGTATATTCAACCAACACGGCCTACTGCACATGCAGTAATAGTATGACTCTGCTCAGTGTTATGTGGCAGCCTGGATGGGAGGGGAGTTTGGGAAAGAATGGGTACGTGCACATGTATGGCCGAGTCCCTTCATTATTCACCTGAAATTATCATGACATTGTTAATCAGATATACCCCAATATAAAAGCAAAAGTTTTAAAAAAAGAAAAGGAAGAATGTGTATTCTGATGCTGTTAGCTAGAGTGTTCTACAAATGTCAATGAGCTCAAGTTGGCTGATAATATTAGGTAAATCTTCAATATCCATTACACATAGCTGTTCTATTCATTACTGAGAAGAACATTCAAATCTCAATTACAGTGAGAGATTTTGTTTATCTCATTGCAGTTCTAGGACTTTTTGCTTCATATATTTTGAAGCCCAGAGCAAAGTCTTCTGTTATAATTATAGCCTCCTCTTTACTATGTAGCCATCTTCTCTGGTATTGCCCAGTCTGAAATCAACGTGTGAAATGTGTTATAGACTGGTCAGAATATAGGACGAAAAAGGCGGTGAGACTTGAGGAGTTCTTGTTCTCCAGATATACTGTTCACATAACCAAACCTTCATTCCCTGTATCCACTACACTTGAAATACTTTTCTTCTTTTTTTTTTTTTTTTACATTTGTAGCCTCTATCTTTATGTATTATTTTTTTGGTTCATAACACATCCGATTAGTGACACTGATCACCCAATAGCAGATAACGAGAGTTGGATATTCAGGCTGGATATGTTTAGATGTTCATGCAAAATAGTGGGGAAAAGGTCACATTCACTCACTGCTTCTTGCGACCTGAGTGGCCACTCTTCTAAAGCAGCACTTCAGGCAGATTGTTTAGTTTAGTTTTTTTTTTTTTTTTAATGATTCTAGTTGCTGTGACAAATCTCTTCTGCCTCACAGGCCATCTCCTGGAAGGTCCATCTCCTGGAAGGTCCATCTCCTGGAAGGTCCATCTCCTGGAAGCTTCATCTCCTGGAAGCTTCATCTCCTGGAAGGTCCATCTCCCAAAAAGCATGATGAAATACATCACCGTGCTTGGAAAAGAAGCAAAAGTCTTTATTAAGAACTGTTTAAGATTATTTCTTACCAATGTGTGTACAGGCTGAAAAGGAAATTTTCAGAAATAAGGACAGTTAAAACGGAAACCAGTGTAGTTATATATATATATATAACTATATACGTATATATATACATACATATATTTTAAGAGTTCATTTCTTGGGGCAAATAATTTTTCTTTATTTCAACTGACTTTTCAATTTATGATTTTAACCCAGAGTATAGATTTAAATTTAATTGAAATAGTGTACACACTAATTACTTTTCTGCATAACATAACCTAGAGACATATCTTGGAGGCAAATTACCAGGAAACTGGCAAAAACCTTCTTTTTTGGGACAATAAAGATTAGCTTTCTCCGAGTAGTTGATCTAGACTAATAATCAAGTTCAAAGATGACATAAAAATAAGAACATAAGGAATTACTTGGAGGTGGTTTTCGAATGTCTGTGGCTTGTAGGAATATTGCATGGTTTGTCACTGCCAGCGGGACGAAGGAACGAATTTAAGGTCACTTAAAATTGTATTTTAACTGAGATGGGTAAATAGGTAGGAAAGTTGTTTTGTGTATACAGATAGGCATAATTGATCTGATTTCCTATCGTCTGATCACTATATGGGAAAGGGGCTTCCCAGATGGCGCTGGTGGTAAAGGACCCGCCTGCCAATGCAGGGAACATAATGAGATGTGAGTTTGATCCCTGGGTCAGGAAGATCCCCTCGAGGAGAGCACGGCAACCCACTCCAGTATTCTTGCCTGGAGAATCCCATGGAGACAGGAGCCTGGCAGGCTACAGTCTTTGGGGTCACAAAGAGTTGGACACAACTGAAGCGATTTAGCATGCACGCATATGGGAAAGATATTTATCTTAAAGTCAATTCCATTTTTAATGTCACTTATGCTGATACTCAGAGAAGGCAATGGCACCCCACTCCAGTACTCTTGCCTGGAAAATCCCATGGACAGAGGAGCCTGGTAGGCTGTAGTCCATGGGGTCGCTAAGAGTCAGACACGACTGAGCGACTTCACTTTCACTTTTCACTTTCATGCATTGGAGAAGGTAATGACCACCCACTCCAGTTTTTTTGCCTGGAGAATCCCAGGGATGGGGGAGCCTGGTGGGCCCCCGTCTATGGGGTCACACAGAGTCGGGCACGACTGAAGCGACTTAGCAGCAGCAGCAGCAGCAGCATGGTGACACCATCAGGAATTCTATATCCCAATATCTCATCATTGTTATCTTAGCTTCAAAACATAGTTGTATTTTTAATTTGCTTTGGCATTCTAAAGTAGTACTGGGAAGATAATGTTACCAATATCAATAGCAACGTTAAAACCAATGATATATAATCTATTTGAGTGACCAGAGACCATAACCTAGAGACTAATGAGCCATTCCCTATAAATCAAACAATGTGTCTCACTGACATCTGAGCAGAGCTCAAAATGAATCAGCTCTGTTGGTCACTAACCGATGTGCAACTAACACTAGGCACGGTGGTGAAGACAAGTCTTAGGGAGGCCATGATCTCCCAAAGCTGCTTTTTGGGCCCAAGAAGCCAGCCAGTTATTAATACTTGACCATGCATAGCGGATGCAAATAACAAGGTTCCACAGGGCCCGATGTCAGTAACATATCCAGCGGGACTTTGCCAACTAAGCTTCGTCTAGTCAAGGCTATGGTTTTTCCTGTGGTCATGTATGGATGTGAAAGTTGGACTGTGAAGAAGGCTGAGCGCCAAAGAATTGATGCGTTTGAACTGTGGTGTTGGAGAAGACTCTTGAGGGTCCCTTGGACTGCAAGGAGATCCAACCAGTCCATTCTGAAGGAGATCAGCCCTGGGATTTCTTTGGAAGGAATGATGCTAAAGCTGAAGCTCCAGTACTTTGGCCACCTCATGCGAAGAGTTGACTCATTGGAAAAGACTCTGATGCTGGGAGGGATTAGGGGCAGGAGGAGAAGGGGATGACCCAGGATGAGATGGCTGGATGGCATCACGGACTCGATGGACGTGAGTCTGAGTGAACTCCAGGAGATGGTGATGAACAGGGAGGCCTGGCATGCTGCAATTCATGGGGTCGCAAATAGTCGGACACGACTGAGCGACTGAACTGAACTGAACAGAGCTCAGAGACTCAGATTACCCTGGAGTTGGATGGTGAGCGTTGGGAGGACACTGGAGCTCCAGGAGGGAGCAAAGAGCTGGGCTTCGAAGGGTGAACAGTTAAGGAGTTCAGTGCGTCTGACGTGGAGGTTTGGAGGACAGCGAGATGCAAAGAGGCAGAGATCCAAGCAGAGGGCCAGGATGTAAATGTGCTCAGATGTCCACATGCAAGGTTTGAGGTCATTCTCCCCCAACCCCACCTCCACCTTGGAGGGCAGGGACCGCCCCCCCCCCCCCCCAGCAACCAGAGACGTGCTGGTGCGGTGGGGTGGGGTGAGCAGAGATGCAGTCCCCATTGGCCCTCAAACAGGGGTGGAGAGGACAGAGAAGCCTCAAACTCAGGGGAAGTTCTGAAGTCTTTGACTCCAGGGGATGAAAGATGGCAGTCAAGGGCATGAGAATCAATAGATTTGTTACCTGAGTGTTAGGAAATAATAGACTGCTGCTGCTGCTAAGTCACTGCAGTCGTGTCCGACTCTGTGCGACCCCATAGATGGGGGCCCACCAGGCTCCTCCATCCCTGGGATTCTCCAGGCAAGAACACTGGAGTGGGTTGCCATTTCCTTCTCCAATGCAGGAAAGTGAAAGTGGAGTCACTCAGTCGTGTCCGACTCTTAGCGACCCCATGGACTGCCCACCAGGCTCCTCTGTTCATGGGATTTTCCAGGCAAGAGTACTGGAGTGGGGTGCCATCGCCTTCTTCAGGGAAATAGTAGGAGACCAGCCTAATTTATTTTATCTTAAAGGAGGAGGGGGTGAAAGAACCAACATAGTAGATTTCAGCGTGCAGCCATGAGGAGCAGCAGTATTAAGGCCTGATGTTTTGGAAGACTGGTATTTTACATCTTAAATACCGATTATCCAAATCACGGGTCCACAGACTTAGGCCAGATAGGAAATATTTTAGGCTTGGTTGGCCAAGGGCAAAATCAAATATGGGACATGAAACAAATTTGTAACATGAAAGAAAACACATTGGTGCAATTTTTTTATGAAATTCAAAATATAATTGAGTATGGTATTCTGTAATACTGGTCTGCTTATGGGGAGGGAATTATTTTTGAGGGCATGTTTTTCCTACCTGGAGTTAGTGTGTGCTCTCAGCAAATCAAGAGCAGACGTTTGTCTCTATGAACTGTTCTTAGAAACAGGTGAAAGGATGGCTAGATTTGGTCCACAGGCTGTCGTTGCTGAGTTTGTTGAGCCAGGTACAAAAAAATAAAAGAGGTTTACCTTATCAGCACATTTCCTAGAATGCAATGAATAGAATGAGATGACATTATTGGTAGAAATGAATTAAATGTGATGGGGGCAAGTTGGGGTAATAGGGTAACGAACCCTCACAAAGAAATAGCAAAGCCTTTTTAACCTTCAGGTTGATTCCATGAGAACCAAGAATCAGAATAACTGTAAGTTCCCCTTGATACTAAATTGAATTTTTACTTCATCCTCAGTAATCATTTTAATAATTGATTGCATTTTACATGTACCCTTTCATGATTCTTAAGTTCCAAGAAAGTGCAAATAGTCGCAAATTTCATTGACCTTCTTCTTGGTACACGGAAAGAATGGAAAGAGTTGTCTAAATGCTACAATTTTTAATGGGATACATATTTTGACTGTTGAGTTACAAATTTATTTGTGTGTATTGGGGAGGGACTAGAGCCTAGAAAAGTGAGGAAGAAGCAGAGTGTGAATAACAACCACGTAATGAAATGGGGTGGGGAATGCTGGGCAGAGGCTGGCTTGAACTTGAGGCCATGACACACCACATGCGGAAACTGCACTGAAATGTGTAGCAGGTCCGACAGCTACACACCTGTTAGGACCCTTTCATGCTTCTGCGCCTCACATCAGCAGCTTTGTACACATACACAAAAGTGAGTATGTGCAAAGAAGAGTAGTGCGTTTATCATTTATGCCTTGTGCTATCCAGTCTGTTCATCCTTTTTCTTAAAAGACGAAAATTCTACTTTCACTTATATCTTTCAACTCAATAAATTAATCTCTCCGGCCACACTCATGTTTATTTCAGTGTCATGTAGCACAGTGCTCTTGCCTGGAGAATCCCCGAGATGGTGGAGCCTGATGGGCTGCCGTCTAAGGGCTTGCACAGAGTCGGACATGACTGAAGCGACTTAGCAGCAGCAGCAGCAGCAGCAGCAGCAGCTCAGTTAAAGGGCTTCCCTGGTAGTTCAGTTGGTAAAGAATCTGCCTGCAGTGCAGGAGACCTGGGTTTGATTCCTGGATTGGGAAGAGCCCCTGGAGAAGGACATGACAACCCACTCCAGTACTCTTGCCTGGAGAGTCCCTTGGACAGAGGAGCCTGGTAGGTCCCTAGTCCATGGGTTGAAAGAGTTGGACACGACTTAGCGACTAAACCACCACCACCACCTGCACAATAAAAACTTCTCATTGCTTTAATCACTGTCTTATTTTTGTTCTCTGGTTTTCCAGTTTTGGTTTTCTGGTTTTCAACTTCGAGTGATATGAAAGAAAAAATGTGTATCAGAATTTGAGAACTTATAAGGAAGCTAAAAAGTCATCAATTTCAACTTCCCAGCCAACTAGGAATTTTTGTTCTTTTAACTCCAGCCATAGTCATTTCCCATTTTTATAATTGTGACTTCTTTATATTGTTCTTTCTTTTCACCTTCCACCTGCACTTTCTGGTTTAAACAATTACAGAGAACAGAATAAATGTTTATCATTTTTTTTCTCTCCTTTAAACTTTCTTAACCCCAATAGACTTCTCTCCAAGAAGATAATTTTTAGGTTCTTTACTTCTTTGTTTCCTACACAACAAAGATTTAGATTTTCTCCAATGATTCCAGTTTCTGAGTCTTATACATAGAAATTGGAGAAGGAAACGGCAACCCACTCCAGTACTCTTGCCTGGAGAATCCCGTGGACAGAGGAGCCTGATGGGCTGCTGTCCATAAGGTCGCACAGAGTCAGACAGGACTGAAGTGGCTGAGCATGCATGCATGCATTGGAGAAGGAAACGGCGACCCACTCTAGTATTCTTTCCTGGAGAATCCCAAGGACGGAGGAGCCTGGTGGGCTGCCGTCTATGGGGTCGCACAGAGTCAGACACGACTCAAGCGACTTAGCAGCAGCAGCATACATGGAAATGTATCAGTATAAAGATTGGTAGATAGATTATAAGTGAAGATGTAGATAAATGCTTATCAGTTCAGTTCATTTGCTCAGGGTATCCAACTCTTTGCGACCCCATGGACTGCAGCACGCCAGGCTTCCTTGCCTATTACCAGCTCCTAGAGCTTGCTCAAGCTCATGTCCATCGGATCAGTGATAAATGCACACGTATTCACATGTGTTCCTCTGAATTTTGCTTGCTCCGAATTCATGGCTGTATTCCGGATGTGTATGAACTTTTTTTTTTTCCTCCTTCATATTCTAGTTGTTAACAGATAACCTCCTTACTTATGTTTGTAGGGAATCAGTCTTTGAAAGCAGTTACATTGTTCCCACAATTAAAATAAATCACATTAATGACTTTTCTTCTTAAAGATTTCTCTTTTTTTTTTCTTGTATGACACCAAAGGAGTTCGTAACCAAGAGTAGTCACGGGCCCCTAGGATGGATTTCAGGGTGTCTGAGAGATCTAGAAATGACAAATATTTCCTTCTTTATATTTACTATTGGGTGTTCTTATCAGCCTCTTGAAATCCATTTTGGAATGAGAAAGAATATAAGTGCATAACCAATGATCTTGTTGAATATTTCCAGTAGTAGCTTGGGAGTAGTTCTGAGCGTTTATTAAGTTTTATTTAATAAGGGTTATAGGATAGCTCGGTTGGTAAAGAATCCGCCTGCAATACAAGAGAGCACGGTTCAATTCCTGGGTTGGGAAGATCCCTTGGAGAAGGGAAGGCTACCCACTCCAGTATTCTTGGGCTTCCCTGTGGCTCAGCTGGTAAAGAATCTGCCTGCAGTGTGGGAGACCTGGGTTTGATCCCTGGGTTGGGATGACCCCCTAGAGAAGGGAAAGGCTACCCACTCCAGTATTCTGGCCTGGAGAATTCCATGGACTATGAGTTGGACACGACTGAGCGACTTTCACTTTCACTTTTCACTTTCAGTTTCAGTCTCAATACAGAAACTTTGGGGCTTGTTAGTTTTTTTTAAAAGACAATTGGATTACCCTCATGCCTGAGATAATCAGAAAATAAGAAGAATAGTATTATCCTCACGTATTTCAAAATTAAGGAACATAATGAGAGTGGTGTTGACCCAATGAACTCTCCTTATTTATTTATTTTTGGCTTAATAAATACTCCACGCTAGACTCTTTTCCAAGTCCTTTACAAGTTTTCATGCATTAAGTGCTCATGGTTCCTGCCCCATAGGCTTGTTACCATCATAATTGAAACAGAAGAGGGGAAATGGAGGCATAAGCAAGCCAGGAGTCTTGCCCAGGCTCACACACACACACACACACACACACACACACAGAGGGAAGAGCTAAAATTTGAATGCTTCTGTTTGTAGAACTCATGGGTTTTTTTTTTTTTTAAAGACCACACTGCTGTCTTCTGCTACTTAATAGCTGGAGAAACAGTTTGGAAAGAGGACCTGTGAAAAATGGGCAAGTCGGGTTTTCCATGCCATCCCTAGAATGGACTCCCAGGGGATTCATGGGCAAATTGTTATTCTAGAGCTGGTGGTCCCACAGCTGCTGGCCATTGAGCTTCCCTGTAACCTTCTAGAAGTGTCAGAGAGCAGCTGTTGGAGAAGCTGAGCTTCCAGCAGCTGCTGAGTGAACACTTCCCCGCGTGCAGTGGGGTGACTGCCTTCAGTAGGCCAGCATAGGCATATCCTGGGTGGCGAGCCAGGGGCAGACCGTCTCCTCCCATCTGGGACTGGTGGTTCCAGGGGAAGGTTTGGAAGCAATAACTGATTCTAAAACACAGGAGGGTGTTAAGGCATCTTGGTGTTTATAAAAATGACACCCAGAAGCACATGTGTGCTCTTCCAATGGGGATTTAATTCAGAGCTGGTGATTAATGAAGAACTCAGACTCCGTGTATGTGCAGCCATCATGTAAACTCGATGCAGGGTGAACAAAACAGTCATTAATTTGCAGATACATTTTCTTTCTCCGTCAAACTTTTCAATGTTTCTTAAGCATGTTGTTTATATAAAATTTATTTATAGCGGATTTTTACCCTCCCTCAGTAATCACTGAAGAGAGAGATATATAAACAGGAAATGTCTCCCTTTAATTCCAGCTAACACCTTTGTTATTTATACTAGCATGCATAAGTCTCTCTTTATGACATAACATCTGTTGCTGGAAGAACGGCTTTGTTGGCAGAAGTGAGTAATGTCCTTTGAACCAAGAAAAAGAAGAGATCAGTCACAGAAGAGAAAAATAATCTGGTTCCATACATTGGCTATAATGCAGACCAAACGTACACACTTGCACACAAATTGACATGGTGATATAAAGCTCTTCCTGGATTGCTCATGGGGGGCAACGTGAGCTGAGAATTCGGCTGCTTGTCCACTCTTGCAGATGCACTTGCGAGCTTTTAGGGGCTCTGTGCTTTCTCTCATTCCTGATGAAGACATTCCTATTTATGAGAAGTTTGCATTTATGACATTTTATATTTGCCCTTAACCATTTTCTTTCTTGAAATTGTCAGTATGTGCAATGAAATTATAATTTAATTCTTATTGTAAATTAAACGTCTCCTGAGTTTACTTTACTGAATAAACTCTGTTTCTTAATAGAAATATATATATATATATATACACATATTTTTTCTTTAGCTGTATTTTTGCTAAAATGAAGCAAAATGATATTAATGTGGTTTGGAATGAAAATCCCAGCTTATGCAAACAAGTATTCACCTTTCTAAAGATAAGGTTTATTTTAAACATTGTGAATCTAATATATGCACTCCTGAAAATTTGGAAAATGTGTAAAAGCAGAAAGAGAATGTGCTTATAATCTACTACTTGGGATTTCCACTCATATTGGTGATCCAGCATGGGATCTTTGGAATTGCAAAGAATGAAAACTATAGAATTACTTGGAATAAAGTTTTACTCTTTGAAAGAAAAGCTATAGCAAACCTAGATGGTGTATTAAAAAGCAGAGACATTATTTTGCTGAAAAAAGTCTGTATGGTGAAAGCTGTGGTTTTTCCAGTAGTCATGTATGGATGTGAGATTTGGACCATTAAGGAGATTGAGCACCAAAGAATTGATGTTTTCAAACTACGGTGCTGGAGAAAACTCCTGAGAGTCCCTTGGACAGCAAGGAGATCAAACCAGTTAATCCTAAAGGAAATCAATCCTGAAAATTCATTGGAAGGATTGATACTGAAGCTGAAACTCCAATACTTTGGCCATCTGATGTGAAGAGCTGACTCATTGGAAAAGACTCTGATGCTGGGAAAGATTGAAGGCAGGAAGAGAAGTGGGTGACTGAGGATGAAATGGTTGGATGGCACCATTGACTTGATGAACATGAGTTTGAGCAAACTCTGAGAGATAGTGAAGGACAGGGAAGCCTGGTGGCTGCAGTCCATGGGGTTGCAAAGAGTTGGACATGAGTTAGTAACTGAACAATGCAAGATATTGAATATACTTCTCTGTGCTATACAGTAGGTCCTTGTTATCTACTTTATATATAGTAGTGTGTATCTATATAGTTACAGTGTATCAGTATAGTTAATCCTACACTGACAGTTCAGTTCAGTTCAGTTCAGTCGTTCAGTTGTAACCAACTCTTTGCAACCCCATGAACTGCAGCACACCAGGCCTCCCTGTCCATCACCAACTCCCAGAATTCAACCAAACTATACTTATCCTATAGTTAATCCTATACTCCTAATTAATCCTGCCCCCTCCTGTCTCTCCTCTGGTAACAATAAATGTGCTTTATGTGCGTGAGTCTGTTTCTGTCTTATAAATAAGTTCATTTGTATAATTTTTTGATTCCACATAAAAAAGTGATACATAAAATACTTTTTTTCATTGACTGACTTCACTTAGTGTGATAACCTCTAGGTCCATCCATGTTGCTGCAAATAGGGTTTTCTTTCTTTTTATATAGCTGAGTAATATTCCAGTATGTGTGTGTGTGTTTGTGTGTGTGTGTCTTCTTTATCCATCCATCTGTTGATGGATGCTTAGATTGTTTCCCTATCTTGGCTATTGTGAATGGTGCTGCTATGACCATTGGTGTGCATGCATCTTTATAAGTTTGAGTCTTCGTTTTTTTCAGATATATGCCCACGAGTGGGATTGCTGGGTCACATGGGAGCTCTATTTTTAGCTTTTTGTGGAGTATCTATACTGTTCCTCATAACTGCTGTACCAACTTACATTCTCACTAACAGTGTAGGAGGATTTCCTTTTCTCCACACCCTCTCTGGCGTTTATTATTTGTGGACTTTTTGATGATGGCCATTCTGACTGGTGTGAGGTGGTACTTCACTGTTTTGATTGCCATTTTTCCAGTAATTAGTAATATGGAGCATCTTTCCATGTGAATGTCGGCTCTCTGTGTGTCTTCTTTGGAGAAATGTCTATTTAGGTCTTCCGCCATATTTTGATTGGGTTGTTTGCTTTCTTGAGATTAGATTGTATGAACTCTCTGTGTATTTTGGAAGTTAAGCCCTTGTCAGCTGCGTCATTTGCAAATATTTTCTCCCAGTCCATAGGTTGTTTTTTGTTTTGTTTATGGTTTCGTTTGCTGTGACTCAGAAGGTAAAGTGTCTTCTTATAATGAGGGAGACTTGGGTTCGATCCCTGGGTTGGGAAGATCCCCTGGAGAAGGAAATGGCAACCCACTCCAGTATTCTTGCCTGGAAAATCCCATGGAAGGAGAAGCCTGGCAGGCTGAGCTCCTCACTTTGAGATTGTTAGATTAATATGACTTTGAACAGTAAAGTGAAAGTGCAAGAAAGTGAAATTGCTCAGTTGTGTCTGACTCTTTGCGACCCCGTGGACTGTGTAGATTCTCCAGGCAAGAATACTGGAGTAGGTTGCCATTTCCTTCTCCAGGGGATCTGCCCGACCCAGGGATTGAACCCAGGTCTCCTGCATTGCAGGCAGATGCTTTAACCTCTGAGCCACCAGGGAAGCCCTTAACAGTAAAGAACTACCTTATTAAATATAAATACCGCACCACAGAACTTGGCTTAATGAAAAAACACAAAACAAGGTTTCTTTTTGCTTGGGAAGTTGAATGTGCCTCATTTCCCAAGTCTTGATAGATAAGCTGGCGTCCATCCATCTCATCCTAGTAAGTGTGTGCTAACACGGGGTAGAAACGTCATTCTCTTCACTCTGGAATCCAGCATGTCTTTACTCACATATCTCTGTAATATTCGTTGCGCGGCTGTTAGGAAGATGTCAGATGGGATTTCTGCCAACTGAGCATCTGAGAAGTTGAGTCACAAAGCAGTTCGATGACTTGCCTAAGGTCGTGACCCAAATCCACAAGAAAGCAGAGAACATACTTTAAAGTCGGTGTTAACCATTCCTCACAGGAAGCCATCACTCCTGTTTGCAGTGGTATGGTCACTGTAAAAACATGGCTGGGGAGCGTTTTCCCTCTTGCGCAGGCTCTATTACTTGGGCTGATGGCAGCTATAAATCTTAGTGGTTCTCTCAGAACAGAATCTCACTCCAGCTTCTATAGAATTTGCCATTGCAGGGTACCTCTCATCCGTCGCCGCTTACTCACGTATTTTGACTGATAATATTTGAAATGGGGGGAAAATTATGCTGGGGAAGAATAAGAAAGATTGGGGGACTGTGTCACTCTTTCCTGCATAAAAAGGCAAACTGCAACAAGGAGAAAGAAGAAAGGAACATTGATTGTTAATAGATGCTTAAAGACTCTGGGGTCATTGTTGAACGGAGTTTTGGTTTGCACGTGCAATGTCGTCTCTGAGATTCATTCAAATGAAATGTGTGAGCGTGTGTGTATGTACGTGTGCACGCACGTGAGATGGATGTGTACATCAGTTTATGCAACCATCTCTGTGGCTTTTCTTGGTGTTTGGAATATCTTAATAAATCAAACTGCTCTGTCACTTTATTATATAAACCAAACCATAAGTGTAAGCGATTCCACTTCAGTTTATTTTTTTATATGGAGGTGAAGCATAAAAAATAATTAACCTAAAGTTAATTTGAAGGGTATAATTGCCATTTTAGGCAACAAATGAGTGCTTATAAAACTCACAGGCTCTCTTTCATAAGAAGCAAATTAGAACATTTGAGAAATCTAGTTTTTTTTAAAAAAAACCAGAATGAAGAATTTGTGAGTTACCATTAAGATCTGATCTTCCATCGCTTAAAATGGAGAACACTCGAAAAAAGTGAATCTTGGGAGAACAGTGAGAAAAATCAGACACTCTGACTTTAATCTTTAAATAGTGAAGTATGCGGAAATACTGGTGATTTTTTTTTAATTTTTAATTCTTTCATTGGAGTGTAATTGCTTCACACTTTTGCGTTGGTTTCTGCTGTGTAACAGGATGAATCAGCCCTAAGTATACATATACCACATCTTCTTGAGCCTCGCTCCCAGCCCTCTAGGCCATCACCGAGCCTGAGCTGAGCTCTCTGTGCTCAGCAGCAGCCTCCCACTAGCCGTCTGTTTCACCCACGGTGGCGTTTACATGTCAGCGCTACTCACAATGTGTCCCCTTCTCCCCTGCTCCGGCTGGGTCCATAGGCCCATCCTCTATGTCTGCATCTGTCTTCCTGCTCTACAAATAAGTTCATCGATACAGTGACATTATTTACAGTCTAGTTTTGTAAATGCTTTGGAGGAAATTCAACATATCCAAAATTAATAATTAGTAAAGCCTATACTTTGAATGCAGAGAGGGCAATAGCACCCCACTCCAGTACTCTTTCCTGGAAAATCCCATGGACAGAGGAGCCTGGTGGGCTGCAGTCCATGGGGTCACTGAGGGTAGGACACGACTGAGCGACTTTCATTTTCACTTTCATTTTTCACTTTCCTGCATTGGAGAAGGAAATGGCAACCTACTCCAAAGTCTTTGCCTGGAGAATCCCAGGGATGGGGGAACCTGGTGGGCTGCCGTCTGAGGGGTCGCACAGAGTTGGACACGACTGAAGTGACTTAGCAGGAGCAGCATACTTTCAATGGGCTTCCTCAGTGGCTCACTGGTACAGAATCCGCCTGCAATGCAGGAGACGCGGGGGACTTGGGTTCAGTCCCTGGACTGAGAAGATCCCCTGGAGGAGGACATGGCGACCCCCTCCAGCATTCTTGCCTGGGAAATTCCATGGACAGAGGAGCCTGGCGAGCTACAGTCCACAGGGTTGCAAAGAGTGTGACAGGACTGAGCACACACAGCTACATACCTTGAAAGGCAAATGATACTTTTGACCTGTGCTTTTTTGATTGTGGTGAGTCAAATTTATTTCCCTATGCTTGCTATTTTGGTATAGGATTTTATTTATACTGGGGTTTGTGCATGACTGTGGTATCACTATAATTGCAATTTAAATACAAAATTGCTCAGCCATATCCATCTTGTTTGCTTTCCACGGTCATATGAAGGAGGAGGTGATGTCCTCTATTTTCCCATTCCTTAAGTATAAACAATGACTCTTGGTCTTTGAGTTGGTTAGTAATTGAATGCAGGTTGGTTTGTTGTAAAGGCAAATCTAATAGTGTAATTTTTAAGAAATGAAAATCCTTGTAGCAAGTATAAGTCATTTGCAGTATATTACAATCAGAGGGTTCCATAATAAAGTGCTAATTGCAACTTGGCTGTAAATGTTACATTTTGTATGCAGATTGGTCTGCAGGGAGTTATTGTTTGGTGTACCATTGGTAAGAACACTAACATGAGTTTGTAATTTGTTTAAAGTGGCATGCCATTATTACTAATATATTACATGTAGTTTTAGAAAAAATATTACTTCCTCGTGGAAGAGAGAAATATTTTGTTACTGCACTTTTTGAAGTTTTTATTTGATATGGACCATTTTAAAGTCTTGATTGTATTTGTTACGACACTGGTTCTGTTTCATGTTTTGATGTTTTGGCCACAAGGCATATGGGATGTTAGCTCCCGGACTAGGGATTGAACCCACACTTCCTGCATCCGGAAGGGAAAGTTTTAGCCACTGGACCACCATGAAAGTTCCTGTTACTGTGTTTTGAAGAAAAGCAGAGCAAGACCACTCAGACTGAGAACCTGAGCATTTCATATAGACAGCAGAGAATGGAAATCTATAGCACATTATATAATTAAAATCTTTATTCACTCTGAATTATGTGTTTCGTATTCTCATAGCAAAGGCTGCTTCTATTTTTGCGAGCAAATTCTGATGCTGGTATTTTTTTTAAATATCTTTTTCCTTCTGATATGCAAAATACAAACAGGTAAAATGGCCTTATCATCTTAGATGGTCAGCTGAACTGATGTTGTCTGAACTGTAGTAGTTTCATTGAGAGTTGCCTTGTGGGTAATTATCTGGGTAAGTGATTTGAAGTGTGCATACACATTAACTATTTGGCTGTAAATATGACAACTGATTACTTGCTGTTACTTGATTGAATACCAGGTAGTGCTGCCCTGGTGGCTCAGTGGTAAAGAACATGCCTGCCAGTGCAGGAGACACAGGAGGTGAGAGTTTGATCCCTGGGTCAGGAAGATCCCCTGGCAGAAGAAATGGCCACCCACTCCAGGATTCTTGCTGGAGAATCCCAAGGAGAGAGGAGCCTGGCGGGCTGCAGTCCACAGGGTCGCAAAGAGTCGGACACGACTGAGTGACTCAACGACAATCACAGTGCTGGTCTTTTGCCTCCTCAGCTAGGTTTATTCCTAGGTATACTATTCTTTTTGCTGTGATGGTAAGTGAGACTGTTTCCTTAATTTTTCTTTCTGCTTTCTCATTGCTAGTGTATAGGAATGCAAGAGATATTTATGCATTAATTTAGTATCCTAGGAAAATGGTACAGATGAACCTATTTCCAAGGCAAGAATAGAGACACAGATGTAGAAAATGGGCACGTGGGCATGGAGGTGGGGCAGGAGCGAGTGGGAGGCCTGGGAGGGCAGCAGCGACGTACATACACTGCCGAGTGTAAAGCACCTGGGGAGCCCCATGGACAGAGGAGCCTGGGCCACAGTCCATGGGGCCCCTCGGAGGCAGACACGACTGAAGTGGCAGCGCACACCCATGTGCAAAACAGCTACCGACCCGGGGGCTCCTGCATTGCAGGTGGATTCTTTACCAGCTGAGCCATCAGGGAAGCCCCATGAAATAGGCAGCTAGTAGGAACCTCCTGCATGGCTCAGGGAGCTCAGCTTGGTGCCCCGTGATGACCTAGAGGGGAGGGAGATCCCCGAGGGAGGGGGTATATGTACACATACAGCTGATTCACTTCATTGTACAGCAGACAGAGACTCATGCAACATGGTAAAGCAATTATATTCCAATTTTATAAAATGTGTATTATAGAGAAAAATAGATTAATATGGGCTGTGTAGCAAATGAAAAGCAATACGGTGCAGTCACGTGTGGAAAGCAGTACAGACAGAACAGTGGTGAGTCATACCTGTCTCTCTGTCCCGAGCCTGTTTTTCCAAGTTTAAGTTTAAGGACTCGTGCTATTCCTTGATGACAATGACTTGGCATGCCTGTGAAAAGATACAAAACAACACCAGCAACTGTCTGAAAGAGTCCAGGACTTTTCCTAAAATGAGCCTGAAGGCGCAGAGGGTAGGAGTTTCTCTTCCCAACCCAGTGGATAAATTAAATTGGGTCAAAAGTGTTGGGGAGCAAAGCGGGATCCCAACACTTGACCTAATTGAACTTAGTCCACCACCACTGGACTTAGTCCATCGCTCTTGGACTTAGTCCACCACCACTGGACTTAGTCCACCTCTCCTGGACTTAGACCTCCGCCACTGGTGAGACCTCCACTTCACTGGAATCAAGTCTCTGCTGGACATTTGGAAGTGCTCATGTCCTAGGTTAATGCGTATGTTGCTTCAGTCATGTCCGACTCTTTCAGACTCCATGGACTGTAACCCGCCAGGCTCCTCTGTCTGTGGGAATCTCCAGGCAAGAATACTGGAGTGGGTTGCCACTTCCTTTTCCTCAAGAGGTCCAGAGATGAAGTAAAGCATGAAATACTTTGCAAATACAAGCCAGGGAAGACTGAACCCATGCAAAGTGCTTTCATCGGCTTTGTTTTGTTTTCATATAATATACAGTACTTATTCTTAACTGTTCAATCGTTGATTTTATAGTTTTCATGAGACAGTGTTTTGATATGACCATTACTTCTGAAGATTTACTCTCAGATAGCTAGGATGCAGGACAACCAGGAGCGCCATTTTTAAGCGTGCTTTTCTTTGCTCCCCTAACAGGTTTCTGCGATCTACAGAAGCACGTGATCAGGCAAGCACACCCGGTCTTGTGTCTGTCACGGGCTTTCTTCAGGGGATTGTGGGCTGTGCGATGTTCTTAGCCAACAGGCAGGAGGCAGGGGAGTTCAGAAGGGTAATTGATTTGGAGAATAAATCAGCAAGTTCACACTGGGGCTAGAAAACACAGCCTCCCTCAGCATTTTAATAGATAGACAATCATTAATTTTACCCCAAATTACAAGCATGCTTATAATGTTTCAACAGCTGTTGATTAATTGTCAGACAGCAATAATGCGAGGATGAGAAAATCTTGCTGATGGAAAGTTCAGAAAGGTCAGCAAATTTACGTGGAACACAGCTGTCCCTTCTAACCTCCAGTGAAACTGTCAGACCATCCATCGCCCTGCCTGGAACCGACTCTTCTGGGCTATAGGATGCAGATTTTCTTTCTCTCAAAAATAAATTGTGCTGATTTATCATTAGAGTATTAAAAAGCTGTAAGGCTTTCAAATGTGAATGCACTTTGTAATTTTAATTCAGGAGGGTTCAAAAAGCAGAGAAAGATGGTGAATCTATGTTTCTTGTGAGAAAAAGCCCAAGGCCATGGGCCTCTGCGTGTTGCTGCTATTGGACAGCACATTTCAAGAGGGTGCATGGGTGTTCTACCTACTAGGTGGACATTAAAATAATATTTTTTTTATCTTCTTTGAGCCTGAGTTTCACTATCTTTAGGATAAGAATAAGAATTTTTATTTTGCCATGATATTGGAATACTTGAAGAATGTGCATATGATGTCCAAGTGTTGGTACTCACCCACTAAAAATATGCAATGAATATTTCTCTTGGAACTTCCCTGGCAGTGTAATGGTTAAGAATCCACCTCCCAACGCAGGGGACACAGGTTCGATACCTGGGTGGGAAATACCCAACAAGCAGCAGGGCAACCAAGCCCATGTGCCAAAACTAAGACCCAATCCAGCAAATAAAAAAATAAATATTAAAAAAAACCAAGGAAATAGAGATGTAAACACAATATAATCTAATCCTCAAAAAGAAAAACATTAATAAAAAATCCTCTCACCTTTCCTTTCTTTGCCCTTCCAAAGTGAATATGAAATGAGAGATTGGTTTTAACTGTTGAAAAGCAAAACAAGTAAACAAGTACCTTTAATTCTGAGTTGGATAATTTCCTTATCTGCATGCCATTCTCATCTTAGGACAATTTGAGGTAAATTATACATGATGTATGGCAGAATCCAGAAATACATTTTGTTGATTTTTTACAAGAATAAGATGTGTACATACATGTTTAGGACACAGGAATTCTTTTCATGCAATAAGGTTGAATCTGCACCTGCCAATTCTGTATTATTGTAAAATAATAAATATGAGAAAAAAATCAAACCTAGAAAGAATATTAAAAAATTGCCATAGCTACATCAACAACAGTGCCTGGCCAACCACCGTTTAGAAATACTTGAACTAGAAAACAGAGCAGCTGAAAAGTAGCAGGTGGCAATGTGACTTTGAACTTGACTAGGATAGAAAATGATTCCCTCTTGCCCTGTTTCCCTAGCTCCCAGTGACCCCTGCCTGACAATCACAGATGAGTCTCTGCCTATCAGAGCCAAGCTTGTTTGTGGGGTGGTGTGAGAAAGCATAGTCATACCCTGTTTTCATAGCGTGAAAGTCACAGTCACACCATGACTACGCATCGTCATGAAGGCGGAGTCAGGCTGGTGGCCGCTGCGGCAGCTGCGTCACAAAGGAAGAATGTCCTGGTTATTGTCGATGCCGTAAAAGTGGGAAAAGAGCAGGGATGGAAAGAGATGAACAGAACTGGGCTATCTTCTTCCTCCGGAATGAACAGGGCTATGTGTTACGCTGCGGGTTGAGGAGAAGAGAAAGGACGTGACCACTGGGCTCGGTGTGCGGCGTCAGGGGTAAAGCGGTACGTTAGAGCATGAACCCACGGAAGGCTGTGGGTTCAGACCGCACAGTTGGTACCCTAAGCGGAGATGTCACGTGGGCCCAAAACATGATTCTGATCGGAAATGAACAGAGTCTGGAGCATAGAGTTTGTTCATTCTTGGCTTTCTCCCCTTGCTTCTCTTCTGGGCTTCCCGCTTGTTCAGTGGGTTCCCCAGCAAGGGGATGGGCCCTGGTTATGGGATGAAACTGTCCTTGAGGACCACCGCCCCCCCCGCCCCCCAATTTTTGCTGTTCCACCCTGACCCAGCGCTGATCTCACTCTGAGCCACTTTTTCTTCACCTTTCACATTTCTTCAGGATCCTTAAACTCAACTTTGCCAAACTCAAACTGCAATCCAAGAGAAGTCCATGTTGCAAAAATCTAAGCCAGGGACAATTTTTTTTCCTCTGAAAATTCTAGCTTTTGGAGGGTTACAACAGTTCCCACAGAAGAAGTACAACTTTGTTTCAAAACAAAACTAGCTTTAACTTTGTTCATCTTAAAATAGCATACATTCATAGTAAAATGTAAGCAACATAAAACATTATTTTAAAAATATTATCCCAAATTTCCTGATCCTAAAATAATCACATCTTTGGCATTCATTATTATAAGTATTTGTTTAACCATATATAAGTCCTGATCTTGTAATTTCATTTTCTATTAACAATGACAGTTTAAATTATTTTATATTTATAATAAATATACTTTACATGGCCAGTGTTCATGGCTGTGCTTTTTTAAACAAGTTGCTTAATTATGGACTTAATATTGCCTTAAGTTTTTTAGGATTATAATTAACATCCTGAACATCCTTGTACATCTTAAGAAACTTTCTAATTTATAAGTTGTATGATTAAAATTTTGTTTAAAAGCTATGATTGTTCAAAAGATCATGCAATTTATATAGGTCTTTCTCCTCGCATCCTTAGTAATACTAGTCAATACTTTTAATTACATTGTATCTGTTAGATAAACACTATTTTATTACTTTTACTTAATATTGGGATTTTTAAAAAACCTACTTTTGATCTACTTATTGGCTTTTGAGTTTCTCATTTTCTAACAATAGCTTTTAAAAACTTTTTGTTTTCTGGTCCGTTTTTTCCAATGGATTTTTTTTTTACTTTTTTCTTTTTATATGAGCTCTTTGGGACTTCCCAGTTGGCTCAGTGGTAAAGAACCCACCTGCAAAGCAGGAGACGCAGGCTTGTTTCCTCTGGAAGATTTCCTGTAATGGAAATGGCAACCCACTCCAGTATTCTTGCCTGGGAGAGCCCATGGACAGAGGAGCCTGGTGGGTGGAAGTCTTTGCGATCTCAGAAGAGCTGGACACGACTGAACGACTAACCAACAACAGCAAGCTCTTTGTATATCAAGCCACAGAAAGAATATTGTACCCAGTCTTTCTGGGTTACTTGTCAATCTTAATTGTGCGCATATTTTTTGCTATAGAGTTGTAAGCATTACGTGCTTATCTCTATTTTATCAACAGTCTGGTATGTGGGTTCCTGTATATTAGTATTTTTGCATAACCTGCATTTAAATCGAGGTATTTTGCTTCTGCACTTCCTCCAGTAGCTTATACCTGACCTATTACATTATTAAATACAAGCTCTTTAAATGGAACTGGTTCTCTATAATGGCATTCCAAGTGTGATAATGGTTGGGAGAAAGAATATAAGAAAGAGAAGCTGGAAGCTTTCCATGATCGGTGCTGAAAGGCTTTCTGTACTACTGTGAGGGTGGAGTGGGAATTTGAGACATTTAGAAGGGTGGTTTCATTGCAAATTTGACTGTGCCAAGAGTTTATGATGGTAGGGAGCATTGCCTGAGTATTGACCAACATTGATAAATTAACCAGCTCTCCTGTTTTACATATGTTTATTTGGTGATGAAATTTAATTGGGCACCACTGGAACTGCACAGTGTTTTTACAGAGGATGAGAAGATTCTTAGTTTATTGCCATATCTTGAAAGCACCTTTATGTTGCACCCACCGTGGTTAATTGTTTGGTATTATCACCATCAGCTTCACTCCCAGATTATTCTATAGACGTGTAGGAGGGAAGCTAACCAGACAGCGACTTCTACCTTTGCTCTCCCTGAATACTAATTGTACTTTATAAGACATTCATATAAGCTGTCAGAGAGACCTTGATGATAGGGTTTATGATTGGGTGGTTATTAATATTATTATTAAGGAGGATTTAATGAGCCAGACATTGTTCTAGGCACTTTACGTGAATTATCTCACGGAATCACTGTTTCTCAGATAAGGAAACTGAGACTGGAAAAGTGTACCTTGATTCAAATCATCTAGGTAAGAAAGTGGCAGAATAAAGACTCTAAATCGTAAATTGTGAACTCTTAGGCTTTTCTGAAATCGAAGACTGTGTTTCTGAGCACTGTGGAAAGAATTCAGAAGTGGGGGCAGCTTTGAAACCATAGCTATCTTTGCAAAACCTGGAAGAAATAGTCCAAAGACTGAAAGTACTGTATTATCTACATCCATCAGGAATTTGTAGCGGCTACTGTATGAAATAAAAGCTAGTCTCGGCATCAGAAGATCCACCAGAAACTCGACAATATTTCTGACAGAATTTTCCAGCTACAAAATAGGAAATATTTCTCTAAAGCACAGCACTTGGGAAAATGTGACATGCCGCAAGGAAACTGGCCAAGCAACAGTCACCCAGGCGATTCAAAGTGAGGTAAAGCCTGCCGATGTTGATGCTCAGAGTCCGTGCAAGTCTACAGTATTGCAAAGTCAAAGTGGCAACTCAAGCAAATGCACCCGAATGTGTATTTTCCATGTGAATCCCGTGTGTGTGTGTGTGTGTGTGTGTGTGTGTGTGTGTGAAAATGTCTCCCTCCTCCAAAGGTAGGAAGGAAAAATAAGAGGTCCAAGAGTATATTAAGCCAAGAAAGACAGGTGCATCAACTTTCAATGCTTTTTGGTTAACCCCCTTGGAAGCGTGTTGTTTTGAGGTCTTGGAAACTGTCAGATCTGCTGTGGGTATTTTAATTTATCCATCTCAGTAAGTCAGAAAGAGAAAAACAAATCTCATATATTAACGCATATGTGAGGAATATAGAAAATGGTACAGATGAACCTGTTTTCAGGGCTTTCAGAGACACAGGGGTAGAGAATGGACATGTAGATGGGTGGGGAGGAAGGGATAGGATGGACTGGGGGACTGGGGCTGACATGTATAAACACACCCCACCACGTGTGAGCCAGCGGGCTGGAGGGAGCCGGCTGTAGCCAGGGAGCTCAGCTGTGCTGACCTAGAAGGGTGGGATGGGGGGGTATATATGTATGTTGCTGTTCAGTTGCTAAGTCGTATCTGATTCTGTGATGCCATGGACGGCAGCACGCCAGGCCTCCCTGCCCTTCACTGTCTCCTGGAGTTTGCTCAAACTCATGTCCACTGACCCGGTGACACTATCTAACCATCTCTTTGCTTTGTTGTACAGCAGAAACTAACACAGCATTATAAAACCACTGTACCCCGATGAAGAAAGAAAAGCTGCATGGGGATGATGTCATCATCTCATCTTGCTGTAGAACACAAAGAATTTGTCTGTGTCCACAGTTGCAGAGAACGGCTTTTTAATAGACAATGCCGTCTGACCTCTGTCCACTCGAATGATGTACATCAGACAAGCTAGCCATCTATAAAATTACTCTTGCCTATTTTTTTGTTCTTATTTATTAACTTTGCAATGATACATAGATGTCTATATATACTTTCAATCCAGTATATTTCATGTGATAAACAGTGGATAACTATATTTTGCTAGGAACTATAAGAGATTTCCAGGTCTTTCTGATATCCATTATTTTCTTAGAAGTAAATCTGACAATTGAATACTGAGTCAAAACTGAACTTCCTTTATTTATGGTGGAATTTAAAACTTAGATGAATGCTAATGTTTGGATGTAGCTCCTTGAAAAAAAAAAAAAACCTTCACAAAAACGGATTGCATTATATCAATTTGGGGCTCATGTGCACTTCCCCCATAAAAACACTAGAAAGACAAGAAGCTATAAAACAAATGAAAAGTGAGCCACAGGCATAAATTATAAAAATGGAAATATATGAAAATATCTTACAGCTTCTTTTAGCAATTATGTTGGAACCAAATCGAACACTTCAGAAAAGTGTTGGAGGATTGTCAAAAGTCAAATTGGAGGATTTGGAAGTGTCGGTTTTCATGAGGGATTTGCACCTCTGCACTGCCGGCTTAGATAAAGCCTGTGTTTGGATAGACCCAAATGGGAGTAATGGACTCAAAGGGGAGTAAACAAAAACCATGTCTGCAAACCACTGTATCAGCGGACATCACAGTAGAGACAATTGCTGAAGAGCAAAAAGCTCCTGATGCACTTGTCCCAGAGATAACCTTTCAAGGCGGAAATGCATTTGCTAGGGTCTGGCAAGAAGCAGCTCCCTTGCTCGCTTTCTGATAATCAAAGAAGACTCTGACAAAGTCTTTGACAAAGACAAAGATAACCAAAGACTATCCACAGTTGTCAGTTAGTTTCTTTAGCTCTGACTTCTGTTCTTAACACCACTTTCAAATCTGTGTTCATGTAACATGTTTGATCTGGGTTTGCTTAGGAAGATGGATGGTAATAAAAAAAAATGACGTTTTATATTTTTATCCAAAATTTACATTTCTCTAACAGAAAACTTCAATGCTTGCCTCCTTGACTTTTTTTTTTTTCTATTATTTACTATTTTTCTTAGAAATTGTGAGTGTGGTCTCCACTAGGATTTCAACTGTTGTTTGCTGATGCTGTTTGGTCACCATGTTGCGTCCAGCTCTTTGTGACCCCATGGACTGTAGCCCACCAGGCTTCTCTGTCCATGGGAATTCCCAGGCAGGAATACTGAATGGGTTTCAGCTCATTTCCTTCTCCAGGGGATCTTCCCAATCCAGGGATCAAACTTGCATGTCCTGCATTGGCAGGCGGATTCTTAACTGCTGAGCCGCCAAGGAAGTCCATTATTTCAATTCTTTTTAGTTAAATGCTATTCGTGTTTACAACTTTGTCCTAAACGTCAAAATCTAACATCAAAAAGAAAAGTGTGATGATCTAGAATAAAAACTGGTTTTTTTTCTTCTTATAATTCCAAATGAGATAAGCAAAAGGTAGCAAAGAGGTTTTTTTTTTTTTTTTTTTTTTTTAATTTACTCTGGTCCCTTCCATGACCTGCTTTTCTTCTCAATCATGGCTTGAAAATTGGTAACAGAGGTGAGGCAGCTCCCTTCAGTTTTAAAAGACTTTATCTCTTTACCATGTGGGCAGTTTTAGGTTTCTGATGAAATTGAGAGGAAGGCGGGGGATCTCCCATACTCTCCCTGCTCTCATCATTTTTCATCCTTTCCTTGGCTCATCCCTCATCCCCAGCGTTAGACGATCCACAGGTGAGAGGTTCATTTGAGACCAGCTTTGGGGAATTCAGCCACAAACAGTAACTGGGAATGAGATTAGGGGACAGTCAATGTGCTCCCTCTCCTGTGGGTGGTGGGGAGGGGGATTAAAAACAAAAGAAACAACTATTGAATCTTTGATCCGAGTTGGAAGTTTGAATGCAATGAGTACTGATAAATCAGTTCAGCGTGTTCTCTGCAGGAAGCACAAAGCATTTCATGTCTAGCACAGTTAGACATCCTCATCCAGGAATGGATCTGTCTGCTTTTTCATTCCTACGCAAATATTTCAGATGGAAACTTCCAAGACATTAGAATGTCATACGAATCATCGATGTCAAGGCTGCTTTCCAAGAAATTCTCTTTTACTTAATGTTTGATCCCCATTTCATTCTCTTCTCCCCATCTGGCACTTGTCACTTAGGCAGATGGCCGCCAGCTGGAAGGGCAGGCTGTGTGTCTCCCCTCCACATCCGGGGGGCTCAGAGACATGACGTGAACTGTACTACGTCACTGCATTAGGGGACCGCAAGTGCAGACACTGCCTTGTCAACCTGTCACCACCTGAGGGCTCCCAGAGGGAGTTCCTTTATGAATCTGGGACCTTAAGTTGTGTTTTGTGATGTCATGATACCCCATATTGGCTTCATATAAGAGAATGTAGCTAGTATAGCTTCATAATCCAACTCTCCCAATTAAGGGGGTATGCAGGACAGCAGTGAGCTACTTCAAATGAAAAGATGGAGAAAGACAAGTCTTTAAAGAAATCCCGGCTAAAGTCAGGCATAGATTAAGGATCAGATTTATTCTACCCTAACAAATATGCCCATATTATTATGACCACTTTGTGCCAACACTAAGATTTTTCAGCAATTTAAAATAGCTCAATGATCTATGAGTGTGGTGGCTGTAATATATGTGTTTTGCTCCTGGGTTTCTGAAAGAAATGCCCTCTTTTTTCAAAGACATCTTGTTACTCTGCATTCTTACTCCTTTCTCACATGTGAAAATTAGTCCTGGTTAATTTCACTGCTGGGCTTCCCAGATGGTGCTAGTGATAAGAAGCCTGCCTGTCAAGGCAGGAGGCCTAAGAAATGCTGGTTCGATTCCTGGGTCCAGAAGATCCCCTGGAGGAGGAAATGGCAACCCACTCCAGTATTCTTGCCTGGAGAAGCCCATAGACAGGGGAGCCTTGTGGGCTACAGTTCATAGGGTGTCAAAGAGTCAGACACCACTGAAGTGACTTTGCACGAATGCATTTCATTGTTGCCACTGTACTTTGAGAAGCTTCTTGCTGTGTTGGTCTTGGTCCCTGAGACTTTGAGTCAGCCAGAAGATACATGGTTCTTCAGAAAAAACTTTGATCTATTTACAAATGCCTATTTTTTTCCTCTTCTTCATCAAGGCCATGTTTTTCCAGTGGTCATGTATGGATGTGAAAGTTGGACTGTGAAGAAAGCTGAGCACCAAAGAATTGATGCTTTTGGACTGTGGTGTTGGAGAAGACTCTTGAGAGTCCCTTGGACTGCAAGGAGATCCAACCAATCCATTCTAAAGGAGATCAGTCCTGAGTGTTCTTTGGAAGGACTGATGCTAAAGCTGAAACTCCAATACTTTGGCCACATCATGCAGAGTTGACTCATTGAAGACTCTGATGCTGGGAGGGATTGGGGGCAGGAGGAAAAGGGGATGACAGAGGATGAGATGGCTGGATGGCATCACTGACTCGATGGACATGAGTTTGGGTCAATTCCAGGAGCTGGTGATGGACAGGAAGGCCTGGCATGCTGCAATTCATGGGGTTGCAAAGAGTCGGACACGACTGAGCGACTGAACTGAACTGAACTTATAGATGCATGTTCACAGGAGAGGAGGGGAACAGAGGATGAAATAAAACAAAAATGCAGAGTTGCTCACTACTTGTGTCTATTTGTATTACCTGTACGTATCTGCAAGAGACACACACAGAACTGTTGTGCTCATGTTGATCTAAATCTGCACCAAACAATGTTCTTTTTTCCATTTATTCTCATGCCGAGAGCTTGTTATATCTCAAAACACCCTATGATTTTTTTTTTAATGGCTGCACACTCTCTAGTTTATGGCTAGACCATACTTATTTAACTGCTCACTATTAGACATTTAACTTTCTGATTTCTTAACCTTTTAAAATAAAATACTCAGTAAAGTGTTTTTTTCTTTCTTTCTTTCTTTTTTTTTTTTAGCATATGCTTGAAAATTTAGTTTCTAGAAGGGGAATTTCTGAGTCTAAGGATGTGTACAATGGTAAGCCTCACATTTTTATCCTCTGAAATTTCTCACGGAGGGTGCATCTCCCCACAGTAAGTGAGGGTGTTTGAGAATACTGTCTGGTTGTTCTGTGGGAGTCCAGCTGGCTGCTCTCTGTTTGTCTCTCATCTCGGCCCCGACACAGCTCTGAAGCTCTGTCTTGGGGCAGCCGTGGGATCTCTGCTTCTGCCCTGGATGGAACTCCTAGATCTCAGCAGCTCAAGGTCAGCTCATGGCATGGGATCTCTGGGGGGACTTGCTGCTCTGTTGTCTGCACACACAGAAGCCAGGGTTTGATAAGAAAAGCTCCCCTGATGGTAGGATGCTCACCGTAAGGTAAATCCAGCGTTCGACTGTGTCTGGTCACAGTTGATGAGGCTGCTTTAAGGTGTCCATTGACCTCTCTGCCAATTTCTCTGCCAGTACAAGCAGGATGACTATTTCATAGTGACATGTGTCTACTTCCTAACACGTAGCACGATGTAATTTTAGATTTATTCAAGTTAATGTTAAGTCCTCTTACACAAACTGCACGCTCAGTGACCGAGGGATGTCTGGTCTCCTTTCCCATTCTACCCTCAGCAGCTGACACGATGCCTGAAAATCCCTGCGGTTTCATAAGCGAATGTGCTTCGTCACTCAGTCCAACTCTTTGTGACGCCATGGGCTGTCGCCCGCCAGGCACCTCTGTCCATGGGGATTCTCCAGGCAAGAACCCTGGAGTAGGTTGCCATGCCCTCCTAAAAGGGGTCTTCCCAACCCCGGGATCGAATCCAGGTCTCCTGCATTGCATGTGGTTTCTTTACCAGGAGAACTAACTACCAGGGAAGCCCAAAGGCCAATGAATGATTGCATAACTCCCTGTTGCTGTTGTTCAGACACTCAGTCGTGTCCTACCCTTTGCGACCCCATGACTAAGCATGCCAGCCTTCCCTGTCCTTCACTATCTCCCAGAGTTTGCTCAGATTCACACCATTAACTCCCTGCATTATAAAAATTGGATAAAGTGAATATTTTTGAAAGCACTTTAAATAGTTGAGAAGACTCTAAGGTACATATGACTGTCCCCCCGCCCGGCAGTGGTCCTCAAATGTTCGCTGGATGTGCATCGGATTAACTCAAGGAACTTTGGTAACAAAGTCTTACCTCCTAGAGACTCCGATTCTGGTACAGGTGGGCCCTTGCAGGAGGTTTCTAAATCTATTTTAAGGCCTCCCAGCCTGCACTCTTTGTTTTTGCTCCATTGCTGTATGATGTATTTGGTGCATCAGTTTCCACGTACAATTTTGACATTGTCCGAGATGAAGATGTGCAAGAAGAGCGTAACCAATCCCACTTACTAAAGAAGAAATTATGGCTTAGGAAGTTTGCCCAATGTCATTCAAAATTCAGAACCAGGATATGTGACCGATTTTACAGATTTCAAAGCCCCAATTCTTCTGATCACTGTAGACTGTCTCACACCTTCTATTGTTTAGAAGTCTTTCAGTAAGTCTTAAATGTTAGTCATCTGATTATTGGCTTAAAGTGTAAAATATAAAAAAAATATAGCTTTCGACAAGTGAGTTAATTTATGAAGTCACTACACAAATAATTGTTGTCTGTTACTACCAGGTCTTAGAGGCATTCCCTAATTGCTTAATATTGCTAAGTCACTTCAGTCCTGTCCAGCTTTTTGCAACCCAATGAACTATAGTCTGCCAGGCTCCTCTGTCCCTGGGATTCTCCAGGCAAGAATACTGGAGTGGGTTGCCATGTTCTTTTCCAGGGGATCTTCCTGAGCCAAGGATTGAACCCACATCTCTTATGTCTCTGGCATTGGCAGGGGGTTTCTTTATCACTAGCACGACCTGGGAAGCCCTTGTTTACTATTACACAGGTACAAGTTATTTCCTCTAGTTTTCTTTAAATAGACTCTTTTTTTCGTCTTAGTGTTCCACATTTTTGTTCTATCTTTGAAATCTACCTATGCGTCAAAGATTTTCCTTCTTTTTAAAAAATAAGCAAAGTATTTCCTTTCGGCCCTGCTGGCTTCCTGCTGCTGCGCCGGCATCTCCAGTTGTGGAGACTAGGGCTGCTCTCTAGCTGTGGTCCCCACGCTTCTCCTGCTGCAGAGCGCGGGCTCTAGGGCTTGATGGCTTCAGAGGCCGCAGCACGTGGGCTTTGTTGCTCCATGGCAAATGCGATCTTCCTGGATCAGGGATTGAACCTGTGTCTGCTGCATTGGCAGACAGATTCCACACCATTGAGCCACCAGGAAAGCCCAGAGATTGTTGTTATAAAGTTCACTTACTGTTTACGAAATATTTATTGATCATCATTGCCTTTCTTTGGGATTGAAATGAAAACTGAACTTTTCCAGTCCTGTGCCCACTGCTGAGTTTTCCAAATTTGGGCATATTGAGTGCAGCACTTTCATAGCATCATCTTTTAGGATCAAATTGCCAACATCCACTGGATCATAGAAAAAGCAGGATAATTCCAAATAAACCCATCTACTTCTGCTTTATTGACTATGCCAAAGCCTTTGACTATGTGGATCACAACAAACCCTGGAAAATTCTTCAAGAGATGGGAATACCAGACCACCTTACCTGCCTCCTGAGAAATCTGTATGCAGGTCAAGAAGCAACAATTAGAACAGGACATGGAACAATGGGTTGGTTTCAGATCAGGAAAGGAGTATGTCAAGGTTGTATATTGTCACTCTGCTTATTTAACTTATATGCAGAGTACATCATGTGGAATGCCAGGCTGGATGAGGCACAAGCTGGAATTAAGACTGCCAGGAGAAATATCAATAACCTCAGATATGCAGATGACACCACCCTTATGGCAGAAAGTGAAGAGGAACTAAAGAGCCTCTTGATGAAAGTGAAAGAGGAGAGTGAAAGAGTTGGCTTATAACTCAACATTCAGAAAACCAAGATCATGGCATCTAGTCCCACCACTTCATGGCAAATAGATGGGGAAGCAATGGAAACTGTGACAGATTTTGTTTTGGGGGTCTCCAAAATAACTGCAGATGGTGACTGCAGCCATGAAATTAAAAGACATGAAATAAAAAGACCTAGACAGCATATTAAAAAGTAGAGACATTACTTTGCTGACAAAAGTCCATCTAGTTGAAGCTATGTTTTTTCCCAGTAGTCATGTATGGCTGTAAGAGGTGGACCATAAAGAAAGCTGAGCGCCAAAGAATTGATGCTTTTGAACTGTGATGTTGGAGAAGACTCTTGAGAGTCCCTTGGACTGCAAGGAGATCCAACCAGTCCATCCTAAAGGAGATCAGTTCTGAATATTCATTGGAAGGACTGATGCTGAAGCTGAAGCTCCAATATTTTGGCCACCTGATGCGAAGAACTGACTCATTGGAACAGACTGTGACACTGAGAAAGACTGAAGGCAGGAGGAGAGGGGATGACAGAATGAGATGGTTGGATGGCATCACCCATTTGATGGACATGAGTTTGAGCAAGCTTTGGGTGTTGGTGATGGACAGGGAAACCTGGCATGCTGCAGTTCATGGGGCCACAAGGAGCTGGACGAAACTGAGTGACTGAACTGAACTGAACTGATTCATCATCAACTGTCACAAACTGGGGATTCACATATGAATAAAAAATGCTTTACTTCTCATGACTTCCTGCTTTAATCCCTGAGTTTGTTTCCTTGGTCCAGAAAAAACTTCCAAGGACCAGAACAAGAAGATCCTACCCCAGAAACATGGGTAGATGTAGAGGGGTGGAGGAAGGGAAGGACACTGGTGACACTGGTTTTAGCCCTGAGGGTCTCATGGCACCCCAGGTGGCTGTTTCTACCAACGGCTGGATGCAGAGGGTGGGGTGGGAGTTGAGACTAGGAAAGAGATCTCGACTACAGGTGAAGGTTTAGGAGTCACCTCTGGGCTTCCTGGGTGGCTCAGTGGTTAAGAATATGCCTGCCAATGCAGGGGACATGCGTTCAATCCCTGGTCCAGGAAGATCCCACGGACAACTAAGCCCGTGCTCCATAGCTACTGAGCCAGCACTCTAGAGCCAAGAGTGGCAACTACTGAGTCCACACAACCTGGTCTGTGCTCTGCAACAAGAGAAGCCTGCACGCCATAACTGGAGAGGAGCACCCACTTGCAGCAGCTGGCGAAGGCCCGTGTGCAGCAGTGAAGACCCAGCACAGCCGAAAATAAAGAAGCAAGTAGGTTTTTAAAAAACATGTTACAACAGTGTCACCTCTGTTTAGAGGAGTGTTTTTGTGTGTGTGTGTGTGTTTTTTTTTTTTCTTTTTTTACTGTATTTGGGAACCTATGAATGTTTTTAAATATGTCTATTTGGCTTAGATTTTAATTTTCCTATCTGGCTTATAGTTTTATCAGTAAGTGTTTGATATGCAGATTTATTTATTATTGCCATCTGTTTCTGCAAAAGCAATTTTGAAGATGCTAAGCCGTTTTCTGAATGACGTTCAGGTCTGCGTGGGGGGTAACTTTGGAAATCAGAACCTCGCAAGGACAGCTATTCTGTTACTGAGGCAGAGATCACACACAGATTCGCTTGTCTACTGCTGCGCTGTGACCCCCAGACGCGTGCCATGTGTAGCTGAGTCCTGAGGATTTTTGAGATGGACTGGTAAGGACCTTTTACTTTTTTTCTGATGGTAAATTGTCTTTTCAACATATCTAGAATACAGCTCAGCAACGTTTATTTAGATGTGTTAACGTCTTTATTCCCTCCTAGGCTATTTTCTTTTTTATAGTATTTCTATTGAATTATAGTTGATGGACAATATTACATAAGTTACAGGTGCACCTCTATGGCCATTAAAGGTTATACTCCTTTCATAGTTATTGTAAGGCTTCCCAGGTGGTGCTAGTGGTAAAGAACCCGCCTGCCAGGACAGGAGACACAGGACAAGTGGGTTTGATCCTTGGGTCAGGAAATTCCCCTGGAGGAGGGCACGGCCTCCAACTCCAGTATTCTTGCCTGGAGAGTCCCAAGGACAGAGGAGCCGGACACGACTGAAGAAATGTAGCCTACACACGCACATAGTTATTCTAGAAGATTGGCTGTATTCCCCACGCTGTGCAATGCATCCTTGTGGCTTATTCTATGCCTAACAGTTTGTAACGCTTAGTCTTTTTCCCTCTATATTACCACCCCCTTTCTCTCTCCCCACCAGCAGCCACTAGTTTGTATCTGTGGGTCTTCTTCTTCATTGTTATTACATATTCACTAGTTTCTTGTATTTTTTTTTTTTTTTTAGATTCTACATATAAGGGACATGATAGAATATTTGTCTTTCTCTGTCTGACTTACTTGACTTAGCATAAAGTCCTGCAAGTCCATCCATGTTGCTTAGATAGCAAAAAAAAAAAAAAAAAAAATTATAGTTGAGTAGTGTTCCATTGTATTAATATATAATATAGGTATCACCTCTTCTTTATCCATTCACCTATCCTTGGACACTTAGGTTGCTTCTATATCTTGGCAATTATAATAATGCTGCTAGGGACTTGGGGTGCATTTCAGGAAACTGAAAATAGAACTACTATATGGCCCCGCAATTTCACTCCTGAGTATATATCTGAAAAAAAAAACAAAACCAAAACCAAAAACATTAGTTCAAAAAGATACATGCCCGTCTAGATTATTTTAACACTCTGAAACTACACGTACACAATTTGAACAAAATGTTCTATAATCAGGCATTTCAGTGGGCTCATTTCCCAAAAGTTCAAGTGGGGTGTGAGCTAGTGTAATCTTGGTCAGAGCCGGTCAATGGGTCAGAACAAATTGGAAGCAAGAAATCTAGTAATCCAGTTTCATTTGACCTCGTCAACAACTCCCAGCCTCTAGAATATTCTTGGAAGGGTATGACCAGTTTCACCCATTCTACCTACATCCTTTCAGGTTCACTTTTAACCATTCCACGGCTCCCCATGATGTTTCTATGTGCTTTGCTGACATCAGATGGTTCCTATGAGGGGCTCTTCCTTTCAACTGGTCTTAGAGTTGACCAGTTGGAGATAGACTTATTCAAAAGTCTACCTTTCTTATTTTAAGTTACTTGAATGCAAACTCAAAGTCATCATGATACCTTCTATGTCATTTTTCAAAACTGTTTGCTTTTGTCCAATTAAAAAATCAAGCAGCTATTGCCAATAATCAAAAGCCTTCTAAAGCAGCAGTCACTAATCAGATGCTCAAACAATTCCTCAGATCGCGCCCACTTCCTTTTTCCATTTACCAATATATCATGGATTTCCTCCCAGGTCAGCGTGTATAGACCTGGCTCATTATTCTTAATGTTCAAGCTTCTTATCTATTTCCATGATGTTGGATATCAGATTTTCCCAGATCTGTCATAGTCATTGCTGTCTTTCTACTACATAAAAATGCTGCAATAAATATCCTTACACATATATCTTTCTCTGGGCTTTTCTCTGGAGACTAGCTTTCAAAAAGGCAACCACCAAGTCAAAAGTTATGTGTATTTTTAGTTAAAAAAGATATTTCTAGAAATTTTTTAAAGATATAATCTTTCACTTATTCAGCAGAAATATGTGAGATGGTCTTTTCCCTTCCTCTTTGCCAGAACTGGATGTTATTTCTTATCTAAGTTATGGTCTTCCCATATTTAGAACAGAGTTGTACTTAGTGTGTGCTCAGATCTTGTTGACTAGGTCACTTTAAGATTTTGAAACTACATTTTCCAACTTTTCCTACATTTTCTAACTTAATTGACACTAATTTTCCTTCATTCATGTATAAAGTCATAGTTTTTATTTATAGTATAGATTTGCAACTATTAACTTGCTTCAAATTTCGATCAAATTATGTTAGCATTGGTATGTATGTACACATTTGAATGTGAACCTTGTTTTATATTTCTCACCCCACTTCATTAATACCTCTATTATTGCTGGTTTTAATACCATAATCACTAAAAGCAGTGGTTAGTACTAATAAGTCACGTTTGCCATGGTTAGTCCACTTTCATTGACAAAATTAAATGATGGAAGGGTTAAGTCTGCTTCTGATTCTGGATTCTTAAAAGTATGTTTTGGATTTTTCTTCTATGTGCTTTGGAAGGTCATGCACGTCCCCAGTGATGCCGTCTGTTATTCCTTTGCAAAGCTCCTTGCTGGAATAAAAAAAAAGGGCAAGTTCCTTTCATCATTACTTTTGGATGATCCAATCATTTATTGTATATATATATATCTCATATATATATTAATATCCCTGGCATGGATATATATGTATCAGAATATTTAAACTTTTAATACTAATATGCTTATATGTCATAAACATGCTTTTTTAACCTTATGATATTGACATAATGGTATCTTATTTAAATTTTACTGACAGAGAGAGTGAAGTTCCTGAAGAGGGTTTAGATAGTTTCTTTAAGGACCAAGAGCCAGTACATGTGGGAATGAAGATTTACAGCAGGATTTCTTGACTCTAAGTCAAATAGTCTCTGAGACTGGTTCTCAGAATCTCAAGTGCACACAAGAGCCTTCAGATCTTTCAACGTAAACGAGACTGAGTTAAACAGGCAATTTGTGCGTCTACTGACCATTAACTACAATATCTACCGCATTGCTTTCTGCAGTTTCAGTTAAATTTGTCTTTGGATATAATGAAGAATGAATTAATTATAAATGAGTTCAGTTTTTTCCTGAAAAAATTAAAACCCCTTTAAATGCAAGTTCATAGAATAATAGCAGAAATTTTAATTTTAGAGTAACAATTTTTTAGAACTTTTTATTTTGTATTGGGGTATAGCTGATTAACAACATTGTGAGAGTTTCAGGTGCACAGCAAAGGGTCTCAGCCATAAACATACATGTATCCGTTGTTCCCCAAATTCCCCTTCCATTCAGGTCGCCACATAACATTGAGTAGAGTTCCATGAGCTATATGGTGGGACCTTATTAGTTATCCATTTTTAATACAGCAGTGTGTACGTGTCCATCCCAAACTCCCTAACTATCCTGCCCCTCCCTCCCGCCGGTAGACTACCAGTTGTCTAGCTTCCCTGGTGGCTCAGATGGTAAAGAATCTGTCTGCCACGCAGGAGACCCAGGTTTGATCCCTGGGTCGGGAAGATCCCCTGGAGAAGGGAATGGCAGCCCACTTCAGTATTCTTGCCTGGAGAATCCCATGGACAGACCACGGGGTCACAAAGAGTTGCACACGACTAAGCAACTAATACCTCCCTCTGGTAACAATAAGTTCATAGAGTAACAATTCCTAACTTTTTAAGAGTGATCCCATTTTCGTCTGGAATTATCGCTGAGGATCAGCCCTGGGTTGCACCATGCACAGTGGAATAAGTCAGACAGAGACAAATACCACCTTGCACCACTTCTGTGGGGCTTCCCAGGTGGTCCAGTAGTGAAGAATTCACCTGCCGAGCAGGAGACTCAGATTCAGTCCCTGGGTCAGGAAGATCCCCTGGAGAAGGAAGTGGCAGCCCACTCCAGCATTCTTGCTTGAGAAATCTCATGGACAGAGGAGCCTGGAGGGCTGCCGTCCATGGGGTTGCAAAGAGTCAGACATGACTGAGCGACTAGAGAGAGAGAAACTTGTCTCCAAATTCTCAAGTATGACATGTTAAATTTGTACGGCTTTATATGTGCCAATCATATCTTAATAAAGTAGTTTAAATAGAAGAAAAAACGCATAAAATGCTTCTTACTTTAAAATAAAACGTACCTCCGTGTGTACACACACGTACATATTTTCAGTTCTGTTCCTGCTCCCTACTAGTTTCTTGGTAGCATTTGTACATAACGGTTTTTGTATTTTTAGAGAGGTACAGATCTAGATTCAAAGAGTGTCACAATTAAGCATGTTTGTAGCAGAAAAGGCACATGACTGATACTTTCTTGTGTTTCCTAAATTTCCTTGAGAGTAACCAGTGGTCCTGTATGGATGTGAGAGTTGGACCCATAAAGAAAGCTGAGTGCCAAAGAATTGATGCTTTTGAACCGTGGTGTTGGAGAAGACTCTTGAGAGTCCCTTGTACTGCAAGGAGATCCAACCAGTCCATCCTAAAGGAAATCAGCTCTGAATATTCATTGGAAGGACTGATGTTGAAGCTGAAACTCCAATACTTTGGCCACCTGATGCAAAGAACTGACTGGTTGGAAAAGACCCTGATGCTGGGCAAGATTCAAGGCGGGAGGAGAAGGGGACAACAGAGGATGAGATGGTTGAATGGCATCACCAACTCAATGGACATCAGTTTGAGTAAATTCCAGGAGTCGGTGATGGACAGGGCAGCCTGACGTGCTGCAGTCCATGGGGTTGCAAAGAACTGGACATGACTGAGCAACTGAACTGAACTGAATTGAACTGAACTGAACCATAGTGTTGAGATGCATTTTTCCATATATTATCATTTTTTTTTGTGTGTGAGGTGGTTGATGGAGTCCCTCTTCTGTTTGGGATTACATCTACTTGGGTATAGATCTTAAATATAGGAGAGATTAATGAATCCTGAGGTTTCTCTATTAAAACTCTGTGTGCTATTTTCTTGAACTCATTTAATGATATTTTTGTGAAAAGGGAATTTTTCCAAGAAAGGGAAAATTCTGCAATTCTGTTATTTACCTAGATTATATTGTATCTAACCCAATAATACTTTTCACATGTACTATTTAGGGGCTTCCCTGGTGGCTCAGCTGGTAAAGGATCCGCCTACAATGTGGGAGACCTGGCTTTGATCCCTGGGTTGGTAAGATCCCCTGGAGAAGGGAACGGCTCCCCAGTATTCTGGGTATTCTGGCCCGGAGAAGTCATGGGGTTGCGAAGAGTTGAGTCAGAGATGACTGAGCAACTTTCACTTTCACTTGACTTTCATATACTCTTTGAGGTCCTTAGGTTGACATTTAACTATTTTTCCCATTTGAACAACAATGACAGCAGCAAATTCTGAGTCTTTTTTTGTGTTGCTCTATTTTTTCTAGTGTGTAGTTTGGCTTTGGTTTTGAGTAAGCAACCGCTCTCTTTTCTGCCGTTGATACTAACACCAATTTATTAAAGGGTAAGGCACCATATGTTCATTTCAGAATACCAATTCCATGTTGTCCATCTGAAATCCCAGTATTTGCAAAGCAGTTTATTTACTTCTAATCTGCAGTAATTTGTATGCTTTCTATTCTTTTCATTTTGACTTACTTTCAGATAATTTTATTACCTTACACTTCTGATGCTCTTTATTTTGTGAAAAAGATATATTTTTATTCTCACTGAAAGGAAAAAGTAGAAAAGATGGGCAGCAGGAATTTTTCTATTTAAACAAAGCTGAAGAAGCATGGCACTGATTTTTCTTTTTTGTCTTAACATATCACAGGAACCCTTTCCTGGTAGCTCAGTGGTAAAGAAACCCACCTGCAGTGCAGGGGACACCCGTTCCATCCCTGGGTCGGGAAGATCCCCCGGAGGAGGACATGGCCACCCACTCCAGCATTCCTGCTTGGGAAATCCCATGGACAGGGGAGCTTGGTGGGCTACAGTCTGTGGAGATGCAGAGGTGTAAGCCACGTAGTGACTACACAACAACATACATATAAAATACTTAGAGTGATAAGGGTGGCCCTTCAGACCCTTAAAACAGCTAGTCAGAATGATCGCTAATCTTTCCAGATTAGTACAATCCTCAAAGAATGCTTATACTAAAACTATTTTTGAGCAGTAATTTCCTTTTAAGCATCATTATGACTGTAATAATCTCTGCATCTATTTCTACTCTAATCCTTCTCTTAGACCTAAGCTTCTCAAGAGATGATGGGTGTCTAGTTTTTGCTTTGTTTCTCAAACACTCCTTGGGACAGAAAAACTTGATGGATATGGGTAGAGGGTGAACAAGTATGTTCCCAGGATTCTGCGACGCCAATTCTATTATTTAAGAAAGCTGGAACCAAGCATTCGATATCTCTAGAAACTAGCTGCATAGGTAGATAAGGCTTTGAGGCGTTACCATTTATCCTGCTGGTTGGACATATTTCAAATCTAACCAATGTTTCCCTCTTTCACTACCTTCCCATGAACATCAACCTCATATGATGATAATGATGAAAACTAAAGTTGGAAATAGTCACATGAGGGACAAAATGAAATGGTTAAGCTTGATGCTCTAAAGCTATGATGTTGTTTGATCCTTAAGTAAGTCAACTGGAATAAATAAGACATTTTTTGCAAAGGCTGTACAACTGAAGCAAAAGTTTTGTTATAATTGACAAAAACCACGTCCACATTGCAACTCTAAGAAATCTTGAAGAATACAGGTGTGACTCCATTGGAAGTACTGGGATTTGATCCTTTTCTGAGTCCCTAACCTGGGCTGGGATTCAGATGGGCAAGGGGGATGCCTGATGTTGATATTTTTTTATTGCTCTTTTGTCTCTGGGTATAAGAGAATGTATAACAAAGGATTTAAGTGTAGAATGTTTACAGTGCTTTAGCAAAATAATAATAGTGGCCTGATGGTTCCGACACTAAAGAATCTGCCTTTGATACAGGAGACCTGGGTTCCATCCTTGGGTGGGGAAGATCCCCTGGAGGAGGGCATGGCAACCTACTCCAGTACTCTTGCCTGGGAAATCCCATGGACAGAGGAGCGTGGCAGGCTACAGTCCATGGGGTCACAAAGAGTTGGGCACAACTGAGTGATTAACACACTTTTCACTTTCAAGAGTGTCAACATTAAAGGCTAAACTCCTAATATTATGTATTCTTTTGGGAGCGCTGGTGGAAAGAGTGAGGTAGGATATTCCCCCAATTTTAATTTCCTTGAAAATAAGTGTTAGGCAGAAATGGAGTACAGTTCTAAATTGGTAAGCATAGATGCAATTCTAAACTGATACACGCAGATGTTGAAAAGGAAGAGCTACAGAAATTTTAGGTCAAATCACTCAGTAATTAAAAACTGACTTAAGAGCCATTCTGAATTGGTCATAATTTATAGTCCACGGTTTTATTACAGCAAACCAGGGTGAATGTTCCTTTTTCACATACCATTTCATGTTTCTAGAATTTGCACGACCTATCTTAGATTGCCTTTTTTTTGGAAATTAATTTTTAGTTTTGCAGATGATGTTATTTGATTCATATTGGGCACTGGATTTCATAATAAAAGTGCTAATTCAAGAGTTTATTTTTCGAAAGCGTATTTGTCAATGCTTATTCCTCAATCTTACCTAGTCAATGTGTGGATTTTGCACACAGTTATTTTAAATGTTCATCCTTTCCAGAAAGACAATAAAGTACTTCTGGTATGAAAATCGTTTTCTTTGAGCATTTGAAACACAGTGCCCATGAACTGTGCCGGCGTAAACTCCTAAACCCAGAAGCAAGAGTACAGCTTCAGGAGGAAGCCTATCAAGTCCAGTTCATCAGCTGCACGCAATAATACAGAAAGCCTGAAAAGCTTAAAGAAATAAAATAATTCTATAAAATAGCATTCTACTAGTCAATCGATATCCAGCCTTATTGAATTGTTGCCATTAGTCACAAAAACAAGTATCAGATTGTGTCCATTTGTGTGTTCATTATGTTCATGAAAGAATGCCAAGGTTTCTATAGAGCTGAGGATATGAGATATTCCATTCTCTATTTTTAGATACACGTTTCTGATAATTTGCTGGAAAGGAAGAGCTATGCCTATCTTAGGTGTTTGGGGAGTGGATGCCTCCACAATGATCATGTTACTAAAGATAAACAGTTGCGTGAGTATTGCTTTCTCTCATGCACGAGACCTGAGTGGGAAAATGTCAGTGGGCATCTTTTCATAAAGAGGATAGATGCTATTTCACTAACACGCAGGTATCGAATCTTACTGAGACAACCCACAATTTTTTTTTCCAATTCAATCTGACAAATACTATATGATATGCCAGTTTCTGTGCAAGATAAGACAGCATGTGCAAAAATGAAAAGCCTTAAGGAGTTTGGAATCTAATTGAGATGGCACAGAGCATATTATGATACCAGTATGTATACATACAGTCTTATGAAGCAGAGAGATGAAAAGGCTTGTTTGGAAAAGTAGATTATAAAAGCCATCACTCAAGCAATGGCATGTGAACTGCATCTGACTGATGGAGATGGGAGAAGAAGGGCAGTTCTGATGGGGGACATTGTGGGGTCAAGTCCTGGAGAGCAGACGGCTTTGGGGGGCAAGGGTGGGGAGATTCCAGTGTTCAGGAAAGGGTCTGAAGCAGTGTAGTAAGAGGTGCATTTGAAGAGCAAAGGTGGGTCCTAAGAGACTCAAGCTCAAGATTTTGGACTCTGTTCTAAATTTAGGTGATAAATCGTCAAGTATTTTGAGCAAGAGAATGACCTGCCTGTCTGCTGAGTCGTTCCAGTTGTGTCTGACTCTTTGTGACCCTAAGGACTGTAGCCCGCCAGCAGATTCTCCAGGCGGAAATACTGGAGTGGGTTACCAGGCTCTTCTCCAGGGGGATCGTCCCCAGCCAGGGATGGAACCCAACATTCCTTGGCTGCTGAAGCTCCTGCATTGGCAGGTGGATTCCTTATGGCTGAGCCCCCAGGGAAGCAAGAGAATGACAAGAGTCAGTTTGGCCTCATTTCAGTACAAAGGGTGAAGAGGAGGTGAATGGAGTCAGAGCCTTGAGTCATCAGTCATTAGCAAGTGCTTAGCACCATTTTATGCTGAAGCCTAAACAGCATCAGCAATGCCGGGAAGTGTATTATTTCCTAGGCCCCCCAGAACAAACAGTGTGACTTAAATAACTACTGTATTTTCTGAGTCCTGAAGTGTCAGCCAGAGACTTGTTCCCTCTAAAACCTTTAGGAGAGCATCCTTCCTGGCTTCTTTCAGCTGCTGCTAATGCCACGCGCTCTGTGGCTGACAGCTGCAAACCTCTGGTCTCCGCCTCTGTGTTCGCTTGGTTGACTCCCCCCCTGTCTGTCTTCTGATAGAAGCTGCAGCCAAGTCACATTAGAGTGTGCTCTGATGGCCTCAGCTTAAATGGATCTCATCTGAGATGACCTGCTCGCAAATCAGGTGAGGCTCACAGGTGTGAGGTTAGCACTTCAACGTACCAGACTGGGAGGGGCGCACTTCAGCCCCTCACAAGAATGAAGAGCGGCGCCCGACGGAAAAGGCAGCAGCAAGACAGAATCCCTGTGACTGTTGAGACTCGGGAGAGAGCAGGATGAGATGGCTGGGAGCGGAAGAAAATGCGAAAGCTCAAGAGTCGTGGGACTTCCCTGGCAGTCCAGGAGTTAAGGCTGCTTCCAATGCAGAAGGTGTGGGTTTGATCCTTGGCCAGGGAGAGCTAAAATCCAACGTGCCTCATGGCCAAAATTCAGGACAAAAAGAAGTGTTATTGTAACAAATTCAATAACGTCTTTAAAAATGGTCCACATTAAAAAAAAACAAAACCAACTGATAAAAAGCTGAAGAGTCAGGCAATTGGGAGGGGAAGGAAAGGAAAAGTAGGTGATCTCAACTGTAAGAGTTCAGCATCTGGGAAGTTCTGATCACATCTGTGAGCTGACTTCAGTCATCCAGCAGTGGTCAGGGAACCCCTAGCAATTTGACTTGCATGTGGTAGGGATCACAAGTATTTGTGACTACAGCCTGAGTGTCTCTATCGCACCCACATTTTGTGCATGGGTGGTGGTGGTGATTTTGTGGCTAGGTTGTGTCTGACTCTTACGACCCTGTGGACTGTGACCCACCAGGCTCCTCTGTCCATGGGATTTCCAAGGCGAGAAGACTGGAGTGGGTTGCTGTTTCCTCCTCCATAGCGTGGGTAATGATGATTAAAGCAGTTATCAGATGGAAATCCTCCCAAGGGGAAGACGTTATTAGCAAAAAGAGTAGGAAAAAAGTTAATAAATAAACATGTGATGGAGATATTTATAAGTGCAGAGTCACCTCCTTTCTGCCTTACACATTCTGACAAGCCCTTGGCATGAAAGCTAATTCTGAGATGAATGCAATTGTATCTGGCAGGGTTGACCAAACTTCTAGGCAGATCAGAAGAAGTCTTGTCTTTGTAGTTGGTAGCGGGGGAGCAGGAGGAGGATGAGGTGAGTAGGGGGAAACTGGTGAGTGGGGGGCAGGGGACAGAGAATGTGGCAGGGGGTGGGATTTAAAACATGGCCCAAAACAGCTCCAGGCATGAGACTGCGTGCAGTTACCAGCCTGCTGGATCTTACACCTCATGTGAAGGCAGTGGGCTCGTGAACTCTTTTGTGAACGGTACTGGTTTCACCCGTGAAAAATTATGCCAAGATACATGCCATCCTCTTCATGGGATGTTCCCCTCTCATATAAACGGTGAGACGCTTTCTCTGATGCTTTCTCTGATATGTGACTGATACAATTATTGCTACAAGTGTCGCAGTCGCTCCTTCAGCGTTTCGACCACTATGTCGATGTTCACATCATGATTTTGGGGCTTTTCTGCAGTGAACTCTCTTAGTTTCTTGGGTCTGCTGTAGCAAAGAACCCCAAACTGGGTGGCTTAGCACAACAGGAACGTATTTTCTCATAGTCCTGGAGGCTAGAAGTCTGACATCAAGGTGTCAGCAGGGTCTCGCTCCCTTTGAAGGAGGAGAGGTTGGAGGTTCCTTCCTTGCCTCATACCAGCTTCTGGTGGTTGCTGTCAATTACGGTGGGCATGCAGCCCTCTATGAGCTGAAGCCTCTAGCGCCTGGCTAACGGCTGGTAAGTCAGTGGCACCACCTCCATGAACCCATCAATAATACAATGTAATTGGAGAGCATCAAAACAAATGGCCATCTGCAGTGGGCTCCATTTGCCGAGTCCTGGAAGTTAATGATGCCTTATTGAGAAAGCATTGCATGGAGCTCTACGGCATATGCCTGGTGGTGGTACACAATTTCATAGTCCACAAACCATAATGATTCAATTTTCTCAGAGGTGTATTTATCTATGTGTGGTATTTATCCCTCTCTACTGTGTTATGATGTGACAGTTATTTAATGTTTACATGAGACAGAAATCGACCAAGAGGGGGAAGATTAAGCAACATGGAGGACTTGAGAAATCTTGTTTCCCATAGTTTTATTGAGAAGTAATTGACCTGCAGAGCTGTAAAGGTTTCAGGTGGACAGCACGATAGCTTGATTTAAGTATATCATGAAATGATCACCACAATATGTCCAGCTAAAACCCATCATCTCATAGATACAAAATAAAAGAAAAGGGGAAAAAGAAATTGAGAATTCTCCTCGTGGTGAGAAGTCTCAGGGTTTAGGCTCTTCGTGACTCTCTCGTGTATTGTTACGCAGTGTTAGTTGCACGTTGCATCCCTACGTGACTGGCAGTTTGTACCTTTATGTCCATATTTGTCCAATTCCCTGCTCTTTTTCTCTGAGATTGTTTGCTTTTGTCTTAGAGCCCACATATAAAGGGACCGTGTCATATCTGTCTCTCTCTGAAGCGCTTATTTCACATAGCGCTGTGCTTTCAAGGTACTCAAGGTACTTGTGCTCAAATGGCAGGATTTCCTCATTTTTCATGGCTGAATATGATTCCATTATACACAGAGATCACAACTTCTCCATCCATCTTCTAGATCCATTTAAAATGACATGGACTCTGAAAATCTGGTGCAAACTTGCTTTTTAAAGCAGACTTTCCGCCTGCATCTTTAATTGGTCAATTCATTTATTTAGACAGGTGATAAACGTTGCTGAGCATCCTCTTACTGGGACGTGTGCTAGTATTACACTGGATACAAAGGCGATTTTTCAAAAATCTTGCCATTTAGGACTTTAGAGTCTGATTGAGCAGATGAATCATCCGAACTCTGATTCACATGTCTGCTAGTGAGGGTCCACACACAGAGGCTGAAACTAACCAGAACTCAGTAATTTAGCTGAGGCTATCTGGGAACCATAAAAAAGACAAGGAACACGTCATGGATGTTCAGAGAAAGGGAGACACGTAACTCATGAAAGATTGTCCGAAACTGGGAAATGGGGGTTTGCGCCCCATCCTCCTCTCTCCTCTCCCTTCTTGCACTTTCTCTTCCCCCCGTCTCCCTCTCCATTTCCCACTGTTTTGTCTCTTTCTCTATCACACTCTCTGTCCCTTCCATTCTTCTTGACACGTCCACCTCCCTTTGTATAAATGATAAAATGCTTGCACTCCACATATCTGTCCACTACTGTTCAGCTTCCTTTCCAGAATCGCCTTTCTCTGTGATTCCCAGAGTTTTGTCAAAGGTCCCTGTTTTTCCTGATAGCACACATGCTTCAAAGGCTAAATCCTGTGACTTCATTTACACGACCTCCTGGAAAAGGCAAATCTATGGAACAGGAAACAGATCGGTGTTTACCAAGAGCAGAGGCTGGGGAGAGGGGTAAAGGGATATGAGAGAACTTTCTAGATCTTAACTGTGGGGATGGTTATGCTACAGTGTACTTGCAAAGATTCTTACAGCTGTACACCTGGAGAGGGCAAACTTTGCTGTTACATGCATTTTACCGAACACACCTGACTTGCCCTCCAAATCCTCGCTTTGCGTTGAATGGAGAGGCTCACACAATTTTAATTTCCTTTTCCCACCACCCTTCTTAGTTTTGAATTTAGTAGCTTCTGATTCAAATTAGAAAATTATTTTGAGATTATGGACCAAGAAATTATAATTATATAAGTATATGCTATGTGAGTGTGTGTTTGTGTGTGTGAGTGTGTGTGTATGTGGGGGGGGGGTGTTCTAATTTGTAACCCAAATGGAAATCAGTGAAATAAACAATAAAGAAGCACTTTGGAAATGTCTCAGACCTGAGTATTGAAGTATCAATCAAAGGATGGGAGTACAATCTAGAAAATTATATTTTGTGCTATTTTGTACCGGCTGCTATTCTAGAACAATTAAGGCAATACAAATTTAGCTACCTTTATTTCAGTTGTAAAAAGCAAGTGAGTTCCCAGGTTAATTTATAGTTAAAGGACTAACGTCATATTTTTCCCAACTAGTGGTGCTGAGAAAGACTAGCTTACAAAGGGAATTTAGTGTTTATAAATAGAGCCCGGCACTTGTTGCTTTGCAGGAAGTCAGTTAGAGAGATGGTCCTTTTCAGTTCTTTTGCTGCTACCAGGAATAAGCTTGTAGCTAGAGAGGTTTTTCAGAAGTCAGCTGTAAGTATTCAAGTCCATAGTACACACTTCGTGTTTTAAAGAAGCCACGGAAAATCTTCTTTTCCCCGCAAGGAGAACTTCCTCACTCCCAAGAGGCGTGGCAGAGCAGAGGAAGGAGTTTCTGATTATAGTTCCAGAGATGCAGTTTCCTGTCCTAGCTCCATCATGAAACTAACTCTGATTCTGAGAAGGAGGTGGGGAGAGCATCCCAGCCTTAGCCCGGTTTCAGGTTTGATTGGCCTGTGAACGAGCAGGAAGTGGGGCTATACGACCTCTGAGGGTGTCTCCTTAAATTACAGCTTTGCCAAGGGTTCTGTATCTTGTTATACTGGGAATGTCCATAACCTCAGCTTCTCTCCTTTAATCCCATACTTTTGACTGTTTCAGACTTTTCCATCAGGATGACTTGCATTTATCCCTAATACCTTCCTGGACCCTGAATTCAGTGTTGTTTCCTGACCTTCCACAGCTCTGATGATCGAGGCAGCTGCCGTGTGTTGCAATTCAGTTCAGTTCAGTTCAGTCGCTCAGTCATGTCCGACTCTTCGCGACCCCATGAATCGCAGCACGCCAGGCCTCCCTGTCCATCACCAACTCCCGGAGTTCACTCAGACTCATGTCCATCAAGTCCGTGATGCCGTCCAGCCATCTCATCCTCTGTCGTCCCCTTCTTCTCCTGCCCTCAATCCCTCCCAGCATCAAAGTCTTTTCCAATGAGTCAACTCTTCCCATGAGGTGGCCAAAGGACTGGAGTTTCAGCTTTAGCATCATTCCTTCCAAAGAAATCCCAGGGCTGATCTCTTTCAGAATGGTCTGGTTGGATCTCCTTGCAGTCCAAGGGACTCTCAAGAGTCTTCTCCAGCACCACACTTCAAAAGCATCAATTCCTCGGTGCTCAGCCTTCTTCACAGTCCAACTCTCACATCCATACATGACTACTGGAAAAACCATAGCCTTGACTAGATGGACCTTAGTTGGCAAAGTAATGTCTCTGCTTTTGAATATGCTATCTAGGTTGGTCATCACTTTTCTTCCAAGGAGTAAGCGTCTTTTAATTTCATGGCTGCAGTCACCATCTGCAGTGATTTTGGAGCCCCCCAAAATAAAGTCTGACACTGTTTCCACTGTTTCTACATTTCCCATGAAGTGATGGGACCGGATGCCATGATCTTCGTTTTCTGAATGTTGAGCTTTAAGCCAGCTTTTTCACTCTCCTCTTTTACATTAAATAAGTCAAATATATTAGCAAAACCGTGAAGTGTTAGTTGTAGTGGTGTCTTACTCTTTGCGACCCCATGGACTGTAGCCCACAAGGCTTCCCTGTCTATGGAATTCTCTAGGCAAGAATGTTGCAGTGAGTTGCCATTTTATTCTCCAGGCGATTTTCCTGACCCAGGGATCGAACCCTGGTGTCCCACATTGCAGGCGGATTCTTTACTGTCTGAACTTCCAGGGAAGCCATTAGCAAGCATGGAGGCTTTCTAAAGCTTGTATTTGGCTCTTCCCAAAGAGTATGATTCAGCATTTCAGCACACTAGCTTTTGGAATACACTGAGACCCTAAGATTTAGAATTCACTCATATAAAGGACAAAAATGCTTTCTAATTTAGCATTAAGCAGTGTATATTTTTATATATTTTCTCAATCAAGGTGTCATTTGTCTGTGGAAGCTTTAGCTGGCAGGATGAGTTTTGCTAAGAGGGACCTGGTTTATTGATGAGTTTGTGGGGAATGAAGCAGAAAAGAAGTAGGGATCTCAGACCTAGAGCCCTGGAATCGTTACTTCACAAAATATTCGTCCTCATAGGAAATGTTGGATTTGAGGAAACATGAGGTACCTTATCTCCCATTCAATTTCCAGGCAGACTGAACTTTTTATTTTTTTACAAAAGAGTGAGTTTGAGACCTGTGTCATCAGTGGGTGTTGTATGGTAGGAACGCCCTGTGCTTTGCACTTCTCTGGAAAGCTGTGAAAATAGAGACGGCATCCCCAAGTTTTTGCTGCTCCACTGCGTCCCACATAAATTACTCCAGATATTTTTTTTTTTTCCCCAACTCTAAAGGTCCTCAGAGAGGAATTCTATACTCTCACTAGTCTCAGATCACGTTTCCTTTGCCAGAAAGTTCCTGATAAATTGAATATCTCCTGCATTTGTTCAGTCCTACTTCTTGCTCAGTCTTGAGGGGGCTCATGGAGCCCAAGGGAAACTGAGCTCTTCTTTCCAGGGTGATGGCCTGAACAATAAGACACTCGGGGGGAGATGAATCCTTACAAGGCAACTCGGGAGATTTGAGCTTAGAAGCAGGGTCTTTAAGAGGCAATGGAGGAAACAGTAAGACGGTTTCGGAATTAATGACTTCATCATCACAGAAAACCTTACGAAAGGAATATGACTTGCAGGAATTTGCTGAAGAGGTAGAGTCTTCGGATCTGTACCCACCGGGACACTGGCAAGACTCACAGGAAGCATGACCTAGTTGGAAGATGACAAATACAGAAAATTGTGTGGGTGATATTTTGGAAGTAGTGAAGGATTGGGAGGAAACGAATAAAGTCAGAGAACTGTGTGCTTAAGAACCATAAAGGCAATGAGATGGTTGGCAAAGCTTCAGACAGAGAAGAATCCCACGGCAGGGAAGGGAGAGGCCAGGGCTCGGGCAGCAGTGCCCGCGCGTGGGCTGGCCGCGTGGAATGCTGTCGTGCCGAGCTGTGCCGCATTTCCATGGTCCTGCAGGAGTCTGGGTGTGGCTGTGATGCATGTCACATTCCCTTTATTAAAACCATAAAATGGAAACCGCACAATGCAAGAGGCTGTGGAGCCATTACTTTTTGCATCATTACCTTCTCTGCAATTAGAACCTCTCCCCTTCCACATCTCTTAAGCCGATTACGTGTGGCAGTAGGTGATGGCGAGGTGGCAGTGGGGAAATTGGCAGGACTTCAAGGCCTTCCTTATCTTTCCTTTCACTTCAGCCAACTCTCCGTTTACTAGGTAGGTCTGGGCCTGTGGTGCAACCTGCTCAGGAGAACTCATGCTGCATGAATAATCCTTCCGACATATTGCCATGTATCCTTTCATTCATGTAACGAGTCGAACTTGTTTTAGCCTCTCCTTGAGCCAGTGATAAATCTGAAATACACTTGTCTGATATTTTCAAAGGATCAGTTCTTTTCAATCTATTAATTCTTTGAAACATAGGTTTAAACGTCATCTTAGGAAGCATCTTAAATCTCCATAAAACCGATTGATTCACCTATGAGTCCATTGTTCATGTATTCATTTGGTGAATATTTACGGCATTTACTTTGAATGCCAGGAACTGGTGGAATGGTAGAAACCCAACAAGGAGGAGAACAAAGAGGTTTCCAAACTCATGGTGCTGGTTGTGCTCATGTGTATGAACGTATGATTAAAGCTTTAAAATGAGAGACAGGATTGAAATCGTTGGGTTAGCCCATGTGCGTGAATGGGAGAGTGGGGTGCACTTGCACGGGTGTCGTAACGACTGATCTTCCTTCGTCTGTATGCTTTGTATTTCAATGACTCATCTTAAGAGACCCGTATCGAGGTAAGCACTCACTGTGGTCTGTAAAACAGCTCAGAATGGGATGTCTGCTTAAAAAAACAAGTCAGATAAGGTCTATTGACCAGAAATGGGTTCCTGTTTCTCAGGCTCCTTGGGAAAGACACTTTATATCACACTCTCTTCTGTATGTCTCTCTCCAAGCTATCATGGCCTCTTGTCATTTTGAGACCTTTAATAATAGATACTTAATACCTTAATCTGTGTTAGGCAGAGTGACATTCAATGTCCCCTGGCCCAGAACTGGGAGAATACTGGGTCTGTGAGGGTAAAACTGTCTACAGCTTTTTCAAACATCTTAAAGAGCTGCAGAACATACCTGATGCTTGCCAAGATGACGGGTTTGATCATCAGATAAGTTTTCAAATCTCTCCTCTTGTGACTGGTCCATTCCTAGACAAGCCCCAGTTTCTCTACTAACAGTATCAATAACTGTATCTCCTCTTCATGGTTCTTTTGAGAGGGATGTGGGGAATGAGTATGAGAAGCCACTAACCCATGTGTTCCTTTCACCATCAAGCGATGATGAATTCACAAACATATCACAAAAGCTTATCTGCTTTCTTAGGGGAAAAATACGTGCCGTCATGTGTCTCATGCAAAATGAGCCACAGCCTGTTTTGGGGGTGGGTGGGGAGTGGGAAGGCATGAGGATAAATGTTTCAGCTAAATTTTATGAAAAGTATAGTTTGTCAGAGGCTCCCTTGATGGCTCAGTGGTAAAGAACTCGCCTGCCAATGCAGGAGAGGTGGGTTCGATCCCTGGGTCGGGAGGATCCCCTGGAGAAGGAAATGGCAACCCACTCCAGTATTCTTGCCTGGAGAGTGCCGTGGACAGAGGGGCCTGGTGGGCTACAGTACAGGGGGTTTCAGAGCTGGACAGGACTGATTGACTGAGCAGGAACAGAACGTAGTTTGTTGGAGTATAAACACTTAGAATAGGTGGGGCCGTGCTTTTGTGATTCCCCAAGGTAAATGATATGGGGCTATGTAATTCCAAGGCTCAAAATGAATTATTAATTTGTGACATGTTCCTATGAAGCATATTTCTTTTATTTTATTGTTTTGTTTTATCATCAAGTGTGTAAGATTAACCTCTAACCTGGGAGAGTTGATACGAGTTAACTGATGCAGGGCATGTATTTGTGTTTGACTCCATGCCTCAAGATACATAAATCATTTTCATTTCTGTCTTAAGGCAGGATGAAAAGGGCCACACAGAGAGGATTAAAATGAAGGATGAAAAAAAAAATCCTTCAACATCTTGGCTGTTCCTTCTCTCGCCCGTGAGATCCATTTCTCTTTAAACATTCAGAAGAGGATAGAAGTTGTCATCACCCGCTCTGTCCTTGGGAAGTAGCTCAAGTTAACATCTAAGTGGCTTAGGAGAAAATGAAGAATCCTTCCTTCAGAGATGAACCCCAAATTTTGCTTCCGCTTGGGTCTATGCAGGCACCTTATGGCTTAATTAGCAAAAGGAACAGTTTATTGGCCCAGGAATACCAGTGTCTGGGGTACTTTACAATAAACACATTCAGAGTCTGGTTCTTAGCTGACCACACTGTAAATCAGACAGAAGATGTCTTCCTTTTAAGAGACCAATAAAAAAAAAGTTATGCACTTTTTTAATGGACAAAAAAGAATGCCAAGGAAAAATTTTCATATCCTGCCACGATGCTTACTGGGTAAAAATTCCAGATTGGATGGTTTTCTTTGTCTTGTTGAAGCAACTAAGCAAATATGCATGTGTTGGTTACAAATGATGGTTTACTAGCCTTATGGGGTATTCATGTCTCAATCCAGAACTTTGTGGTTAAAGTACTATTAAAGAGCTCCACTTTTTTTTTCTTTTTAACATATGGGAGCTGCTTGTAAGGTACTATACAGTCGTAGACAACCAAGAAAATACCGGAATTACACCAGCACAGCAGGAAATTAACAACGTGGTAGATAATCATGCTTGGTTATAGATAATGCATTCAGTGCTTAAAATAGCAGTTTGCCATCCATGTGTTATTTCATACCAGATGGTTGCAAGAGCACAGGACATTTTTTTATAATATATTCCTAGGGTACATATAAAAATCTCTTTAATAGCAATGCACCCAAAAAGGAAAAAGATCTATAATTTAGGATAAGTGAGTGTTTGTCAAATTGCCTTCATCTATATCAAGCTCAACGCTATTTTTGCATCTTTAGTAAGTAAAAATATTCTGTTCAATGGAATATCAAAATTGTGATATTAAGTTCATCCAGAATTTTTGGTGGAGACACCCTTTTTCAACTGCAGTGCCCAGTTTGAAGGGGTTAACTGAGACTTCTGGGACAATCTTATCTGGCTACATTATTATTTCATTTTTAATTCCGTGTTTCAGGAGAAAAGTTATTCACTCCAGTAAAATACTAGACACAGCCGAATAGAGAACGCCAACATATTCTACTCATTGTGAGATTGCTCCCATCCGAAGGGTTAGCTGTGAAGCCCACTCTAAGAATGCTAATTAAACTCTTTAAGCTTCAGTGTGTTGAGATAGCATCAGAGTGAAAAGATGAGGCTCAAGGGACGCAAGTGTTGCTCTTGAGTTCTCTATATCCAGCTGTGGAGAACGCAGAACTGTTTGTAGGGGGCGGACGTGTGAAGCCAAGGTCTTTACCCCATGGCTTAGCAAAGTGCTTCAGGAGTGTCCCTGATGGCTTGATGGGTAAAGAATCTGCTTGCCAGTGCAGGAGATACGGGTTCAATCCCTGATCCCGGAAGATCCCACGTGCTGTGGAGTAACTACACCTCCTGAGCTGTGCTCTAGAGCCCATGTGCCCCACAAGAGAGGACTCTGCAACGGGAGGTCCAAGCACAGCAAGGGAGAGCATGCCTACACAGAGACGAAGATCCAAAACAGCCAAAAATACAAAAAGTGTATGTATATGAAAGCGGTTCTTTCAAGACTGTCCGTAATACCCGGAGGCATTGCTGGTCAGCAGATCTAGAGGGAGTGGTGCTGACTGGCATCGAATGAGACCCAAGAAATCCACGCAACATCCTACAACATCCTACAGAGCAGCCCCCTCGACGACGGAGTGCCAGCTGGTCTCGGCAATCATCCCTTGTAGGGAGCTACTCGGCTAGGCTTCACAACCCGACCACTGAGCCAGACACTAGGTGTGGCTGTGGAGGTGGTTAAAACGCCCACAGTCAATGATCAGTGGACTTGAAAGGGGATTGCCCTCCATCAGGGGTCGTCAGGCGTGGGGATCATCAAGCGTGAAGTCATCAGGTCAGTGTGGGAGCCGTCGGGTCAGCTGAAGGTCTTAAGCACGAAAAAGGCTTCCCAGAGTGGAAACGAGTGGGAATACTGGGAGAAAATATGTATGTTTCATATACAGAACACATACCTCTACTGCCAATGCAGGAAACGCAAGAGACTCGGGTTCAGTACCTGGGTCTGGAAGACCCCTGGAAAAGGAGAATGGCAACCCACTTCAGTATTCTTGTCTGGAAAATCCCATGAACAGAGGAGCCTGGTGGGCTACGGTCCATGGGCTCCCAAAGAGTTGGACACAACATAGAGACTAAACAAAGGCAGCAATGCTATAACTATACGTAATCTTTCTATGCATTTTATCTCTCTATACTATGGTATCTAGTCTCTCTATATCTATATCCCATTGATTTGCTCTCTCTAGAGGACCTTGTCATGTATGGAATGTGTCCCCAGTCCCAATTATGTGTTGAAGTTTACATCCCTAGGTAATGGTGTTTGGAGATGATGCCTTTGGGAGCTTTGCATTAGACCATGAGGGCTCCACCCTCGTGAATAAGATCAATGCCTTACAGGAAGAGACAGGAGAGGATCTCTCTGTGCTACGTGAGGACACAGCAAAAAGACGGCTGCCTGCAAACCTGGAAGCACTCACCAGGAGCAAACCTGTTGGTGTCTTGAACTTGAACTTCAGCCTCCAGAACCCTGGGGGATAAATGTGCTGTTTAAGCCCTGCAGTCTGTGGCACTTGGTCAATGGCGCCAGAGTGGACAGTCCCTGAGGGATGCAGTCCTAAATGCCAAGGGTGCCAGGCTTGAGAAACCCTGGTCTGGGGACAAAATTACACCCCAGGCTGTGAGAAGAGGGTCCTGAGCCTTGGTCAATCTTGATGCTCCTGCAGTGGGCACATGTGTTAGTCTTGGTCGTGTCTGACTCTTTGCAATCCCATGGCTGTAGCCCGCCAGGCTCCTCTGCCCATGGGATTTCCCAGGCAAGAATACTGGTGTGGGTTGCCATTCCTTTCTCCAAGGAATCTTCTCCACCTAAGGATCAAGCCCAGGTCTCCTGCATTGAAGGCAGATTGTTTACCATCTGAGCCACAAACAAAGCTCTGATGCTAGGAAAGATTGAGGGCAGGAAGAGATGTGGGTGCCAGAGGATGAGACGCTTGGATGGCACCACTGACTGAATGGACGTGAGTTTGAGCAAGCTCTGGGGGACAGTGAAGGACAGGGAAGCCTGGTGTGCTGCAGTTCATAGGGTTGCAAAGATCAGACATGACCTAGCTTCTGAACAACAACAACAGTGGGCACATGCCCCAGGAGGGGAGTTTTCTAGAATCTTCCATGAGCTACACAGACTGTCTTCCCTCTCCTTGTTGCAGTTTTTTCTATGCTCTGTTGGAAAGGCTGGGGACCTCCCAAGACTTGACTTGACTGCCCAAGACCTCCAAAGCTCAGCACCTCCGTGGGGGCACAGAGGTCTCTCTTCCCCACGGCTGTGAGCGTGTTTGATCTTCTTTAGGAAAGATGACTTAGCAGGATGAACTCAATATCATCCCCTCTTTCTTCCTTTAGCTTTATGACTCTCGTTCTGCAAACCTCAGTGCCACTGTGTAAATTTCCCTCTTGGAGAGACAGACCGTTGCCCCAGGTTCTGCCTCATGCCTTTTTCCAGAGTTAAGGTGACCGGAGCTCTTCATCCCTAGAGACTGGCCCTTTGGCATCACCTTCACTGATTTGGTGAAGAATAACCCATGATATTCACACACACACACCTCACACCAGTTGAAAACACAGAGACCTGATCTTTGCCCTGAACTTGGATTGTCTGGGTTGTTATGTGAAAAGCTTAGACAACTAGTGGCAAGGTTTTGAAGCCTTTGGGATTTTCCTGGAGCCAGTATTAAAAAAAAGGACCTCACGGGAGGCCCAAGATGAGGGCAAATCAATGCAGCTTTGTTTACTGCTGCTCCTGAGTTCTCCCATTGTGGAGAGGAATCTGAGAGCAGGAAGGACGAGGGGGAAAAAAAGCAGATCAAACGTGAGTGGTGTTTCTTTCAGCGCGATCCCTGTTCCCCCGTCTTTCTGCTAGAGGCGCAGTCTTGACAGCTGCCTGTCGCGGGCTCGCTGAGTCCCCCAGCATCAAAGGGCCACTGTCAAAGGGTCTTCTTGCGGGGTTAAAGGCGGCTGGCCTCCTCAAGCACGGTGGCCCACTTGCAAACAGAAATGTAGTTCCCTCTCAGGCTAGCTGCAGCTGCCAAAGCGAGCCAGGGCGGGGAGCTGGCCAGCAAGGGCGTGGCGCAGACCGCGGATGCTGCTGGAACCTGCCCGGGCTGGTACCCGAGAGGATGCCAGCTGCCGCCGCTGCCGCAAAGCCCGGGGGGCCGGGGGCCAGGGAGCGTGTTGGACTCCGTCCTCCGTGGGCCGCTGGCTCGCCTTCCACAAGACGCCTCTTCCCCTCATCCTCCCTGAAAAGCTCCCCCCTCCCCACCTTATGTTTTTCCCTTTCCCTGGGTGTCATCCAATTATCACTCCCACGCGCTCCTTGCAGCTGTACTTTATGGATGACAAACATTTCTGCTTTATTGTTTGGGGAGAGCTACACACATGAAAACCAGCCGAACCTTCACCAAGAAGCTTGATTACAAAATCTGCTGCCAGGACCCAGAGGGATGCGGGAAGGGACACCAAGGAGCCCTGGGACTTGTTCTGCTGGTGTGAAATGCAGCCCCAGCTTCTGGGGGACAGTGTTTTGTGAAAGGGTGAAAATACTGAGTTTTTGTTTTTATTTTTTTTAATGCTGTTCTAAAAAGAAAAGACCTCATGCAAATAACCAGGAAGTGAAAGCTGTGCTTGGAGCTGGTGAAATAGACAAAGGGCTCCAGTACTGGGGTCACAGGCCAGCCTGTATCCTCAAGGCTGAGGGCTTTTCCCAGATGTGAGACTTTCAGAGCTAGAAATGGGACCATCCCAGCACAGTTGCAGGGCCCAGAACCGTTTCCCTCAGAGAGGGAAAACCACTTCTCTCCCAGTTTGGATTAGATTAAAGACAGTTTCTCAACAAGGTAGCTTTAGGTAAACAGATTGTGCGGCCTCTCTCCGTGGCATCTTTGGGCTATCACTAGTCATTTTTTAAAAGCTCGTTTCAAGAGTCATAGCTTTCCAAGTTCAGAATCTCTGCATCAGAAAGCTGAATCTTTGCACAGGGCTTAGAAACATTTAGGGGAGAAAAATCACCTCCTTTGAGCTCTGGGGAAAGGAGGGGCATCACTTGTGAGAGATGTAAGCCTGTGTTAATTGGTGGTGTTTGCACTTGGTTCCCATTCCTTGCATCTTGTAAAATATACGCAGGAGGACAGCAGGGAGTGGCAAGTGCAGCCGAAGGAGGGAAGAAGCCGGAGCAGTGTTTTGCTTTTGAAAGATAAATCAGCAACATGCCTGGGAAAGGAGCGGAGGGTCAACAGGAGGGTAATCTAGTTAACGGTGGAATAATATTAGCCTGGCCGCCCCGCTCTGCATCCTTTTTAGAAATATAGCACGATACAGCTGCTGCGAGGTTTCATCAGGGCAGAAATCACAATAGCGTGTGTGCATTGCTGTACAGTTTGCAGAATACTCTTCCTTACTTCATCTTCCTTGGGCCTCCTGAAATAGCCTGAGAAGTGGGCTGTGCAAAGGTAGTAACCTCGTCCTTAGAAATGCGAACACCAGCTGGGCAAGGGTAAGTGACCTTCTGAAGATCACACAGTCAATCAAATCCATTCAGAACTGAGTCCTCGGTCTTCCAGACTCCACTGCACAAGGAGTTTGTTTGATTCTTTAAAGATTGTCAGGGTGAATGCAGAACCATGGAAAAGCTGGAGGATCTGAACCCTCTTTGCATTGTGCTCTATCTTCCTAAGATAAGGTAGAAGAAGAAGAACAGGAGCGAGAGCCACAGCGAAGAATGACAGGCAAACTCTGCCAGTGTCTGGGTTGGTGAACCAAAGAATTGTTTGACCTTTTTCAACATCAGTTTCCTTGCTTGAAAAACACCCGTAATGATGGCTTCTGGAAAGGTTGTTGTGCGAAGTAAACAAGATAATGTGGGTAAAATGCTAAATTCGGGAAAGAAAAAAAGCTCGAAAATTACTATTCCTACCATGATTGCTAATGGTAATATGACAGAGATAAGTCTGAACAAGTGTATTGCAAACGTTGACCGTGATGGCAAGAGGCGCTCTGGGTCTCCTGCGGTCCACACAGCTTTCCCAAGTATTTACCCACAAATGGGCAGGCTTCGCATCCAGCCTGAACCATCGCCTCTAAGGAAAAAGAATCCAGCTTTCCCGTGCAGCCTTGAACTTACTGATACGGCAACAGCAGACTGTGGAGGCAAAAAGCCAGCCCAGCAGGGCTGACAGGTGACAGTGACAAGCAACAGTGGAACTGCTGCCCTGGAAAGTCACGGAGACGTTCTGACGCACCCCGCGAAGGAAACGGTTCTGTCAGATGAGGCGCGGAGCGCAAAGTTAGCCACGGGATAAAATTAAATTCGGAGTCACTCATCAGCTTTGAAAAATGTTACCTGTCGACTTTCTTCTGTTGAATCTGAACGTGGGTGGTAATAACCTCATGGAGGTGCCTTCACGAAGGATCTATTTTAGATGAATTAGCACTACAGATCTCTTTGTTTGCTTTTAATTTTATTCGGCGCTGACAGCGCTCTAATGGACAATCAGGATTACTTTTAAGAAGGTAGTCGCCGAATATATTTATTTACCTTAGCTATCTTGTTTCCTTCAAAGGCATGTGGAGTCCTGGAAACAGAAAGTAACTCGAAAGGTTAACTGGCTGCTCCAGTTCATTCAAGAAAAATGGTTGGCTCTGCTATTAAGAACCATTCTCCAGATTTCGAAAGGGCTTTTTAATGTGTGAGGTACATTTTGTTAGCAAATCTCAGGTCCATTGTATAGCGTTTTGTTTCAGGAAAGCTGTTTACATAATGCAAGCTTTTGAGATAGTCTTACCCAGCCTCAAAAAAAAAAAAAAAATTCCAATGTTAATTCAACAGGAGGGGGAAGTTTCTTCACAATATCTGTGTATGCATATCAACTCATCACATTGCACTCATCAATTATAACTCTGGGCAAAAAGATATATTAAAAAATAGTTGAACACAAGAAACCGATAACAATTGAAATGTTAATGCTGTCAATGAATATTTCCACCCTTTACCTTCATCTCATTTTTTCTTTCATTTCTTCTGTGAAATGCTTTACCCCTCTAGCCAGATGACTCTGGTCTTCTCCCAAACTCAGAATCACAAGCTTCAAAAGCTGTCCTCTCAGGAGCTTTGTCCTTGCAGTGGTTCCCTGGGTTTTGCTTTCTTTGGCTTTTAAACAAATGGGACTTTCTAGCTCATCTCTTTAGAATCACAGCATCGGGACTTCCCTGGTGGTCTGGTGGTGAAGACTTCACCTTCAGATGCAGGAGGAGCTGGTTCCATCCCTGGTCAGGGACATGAGAGTCCCCCATGCCTCACGGCCAAAAATCCAGAACAGGAAACAGAAGCAAAATCGTAACAAATCCAATAAAGACTTTAAAAATCATCCATCCACATTAAAAAAAAAAAAAAACTTAAAAAAAAAAAAAAAAGCAGCAGCTTCAGTGGTAAAAAAATCTACCTGCAGAGCAGGAGACACAGGTTCTCTCTCTGGGTTGGGAAGCTCCTCTGGAGAAGGGAAGGGCAACCCAGTCCAGGATTCTTTGCTGGAGAATCCCATGGACAGAGGAGCATGAGGGGCTATAGCCCAGAGGGTCGAAAAAGAGTCACACACTACTTAGGGGCTAAACCACCACCACCAGTGATCAGAAACATAAACTAGATAAAATCACAGTGTCTCCTTACTTTCTTGGGCACCTTGTCTGCCCACCAACCTGCAGGTTCTCAAGATCTGATACATCTTGGACTCTCTGTGTCCAGGGACCCTTGAAAGACTGGCACCTGAATCAGGTGTAGTCAGAATCCAGGCTCCTAGCAGTTGGTGACCTTCAGCAAGTGACTTGCTGATCTCTTCTGCAGGGAGAGGGATTGCATCAAGGGCCCATCTTTCACCCCACCCTCTCGCCACACCCTGGGAAAGGTCCCCTGGCCGTGTCTACCCATTCTGACTCTGGGTCTGGCTGGGGGTCTTTCTTTGACCACTGGGATGGCATGGGGACTCGGAGAGCCCCTCCACATGCATACCTGCCACCTTATCCTCTGCCATTGACTTGAGGAGGACACACCTGACGGAGCCTTCTGGAGGATGGTGTGTGTGGCCCCCATCTGAGCTGCCAGAGTTAGCTGAGAGCCTCCTAGAACAGCTATCAGCTAGCCCCTACCGTGGGAACCAGGGGACCAGCTTACCTGCATCCAATCATATATACCTGAGCAGCTGCAGTTGTGCGGAGCTCAGGCCAGATCAACGTAAACCTGCCTGCTCCTAGCCTGTGATTGTGGCCCTAGGATAGTGAGACTCTGTAGTGCTCGTGTGCAGCATTCTTGTGGCCGTAGATGACAGTCACCAACATTCCTCATCTTTAAACAGGTAAAATGTTTGCAACTATCTCAAAAGTTACTGAGAAGGTTAAGCGATGTGATTCGAGTGAAATGCTTTGTCTTGCACCTGCCACAGAGAACGTGCTGTTACTGCCTCTCCAACACCGGGAGTTGTGACAACTCCCATCCTCCACTTTGCTGGGTTCTTCTTTTGGACACATTTCTTTCCTCTAAACTGATTATTTCCTTTCATTAACAAGCAAATCACTTTGTTAAGCACACCACCTTTTATTTATGCCTAACCTCAATTATTTATTTTTCTCTGTCTTATTTTCCTTGATAGAATCTTGATTTTATCCAATCTATTCACCTTCCTATACTATTTTAAAGAGTTTTTAATTACAACATCCTGTCTTTTAGCTTTAATATCCTTTCGGTTGGGGCTTATAGAATTTGAGGACTCCTCTTCTATTTTCCCTTCCAGTTTCTTGGGAAAGTGAGTGTGGTTGGCTTAGTCACGTCCCCCTCTTTGTGACCCCATGGACTATAGCCTATCAGGCTCCTCTGTCCATGGGATTCTCCAGGCAAGAACACTAGAGTGGGCTTCCATTCTCTTCTCCAGGGGATCTTCTTGACCCAGGGATCCAACCCTGGTCTCCTACACGGCAAGCATTTTCTTTACCATCTGAGCCACCAGGAAAGCCAGTTTCTTGGGACTAGCCACAAATCAGAAGCATAAAATAATCTCCATTGATGGTGCCTGAGCCCTCTTTCTCCATTGGTGATCTCCAACGGCAAACGAGCGCCCATTGGAGCGACCACCTCTGGCGATCAGGTTGTTAGCAATTTTCAGACCCAGGACCAGAGCTCAAGTGCAGAAAAGACATTAACAAAGCCATATACAGGGGATCATCTGTTAGGAAGCCTAAATGTTTTCTTTCCAGACATGGAAATATAGTGATCTCAGGACCTGCTAATAAAGAATTGTGTGAATAGGTGGCCATTTGATGCGTTTACTCTCTTGCTGTGTCCCAACAATGCTCTTGAGTCATCATTTGGATGCAGGAGAGAAGTGAGGTATTAGGGAGGAAGAGCTGAGTGATGCGTTAAGTAGATGCCCTGACTGCAGGGACATTAATAGCTGCTGGCAAAGCAGGAAGAAAAGGAGCTGCAGTCTTTCTGGGGCTTCTCAAGCCCAGGGTTATGCTTTCATGGTATATCCATGGGCATCAGTTAAAACCCAGATGGGAATTTATTTTCATCATGATAGCTTGATACCTTAAATACAGAAAGAGTGAAATTTGTTCCTAATATCCTATAGACTGAACCAGGAAAATATACAAGGGAGTTTAGCATTTTTCAACATATGGCAAAACCAATACAGTATTGTAAAGTAAAAAAAATAAAATTAAAACAAAGGCAAAAAAAAAAGAAAAAAATAAAAATAAAGTATAAGTGTCAAAAAAAAAAAAACCTGACAAGTGGCAATAAATAGAAAAATTGACTGATTCAGATCCTCTCTCCTCTCAATGACATCAGGTTCTCTGGCCTTGCAGAATCCAGAGTTTCCTATCGGTGGCGTTTTATACATCGGCTTCTTACTGTCCTAACTGATAACTAAAATGGACTGAGTTTCTGATTTGGGTTCATTTATTCAGTCGGTCGGTCAGTCAGTCAGCAAGACAATTTTCATGAACTTGCTGCATGAAATCACTATCCTAAGCATCAGGAATGCAAAGCTCTATGAAACGCAGAGCATCTTCTCATAGAGTTTATCCTACAGCAGTGGGGTTCAGGCACGTGGGGAGTAAGAGCAGAGGGCTCCAGGAGCTCTGATGGAAGCAGGCAGAGGATGCAGGGTGTCCAAGGGAGGGAGGGATTTGTCCTGGGAGGCAGGGCTTTTCCCTAAGAAGTGATGATGGATGAGCAGATGTTACAGGTGGGCATGGGCTGGACAAAGGCACTTCTGGCAGAAGGTACGGTCTGAGCAAAGGGATGGAAAACCTGGGCAAAGTTGCCCAGCCCACAGCTGAAACTGGAAACTCACCACCATAGCATGGGAATATGGTTGGAGGCAGGACTATTGAGACAAACCAGGGTAGCTGGAACTCAGTGGGCTTTTTTTGTGCCACACAAACGGGTTTGCATCTTGTCCTATAGGAAGTGGGAGGTGTTCTAAGTCAGGGGCAGTGTGATCAGAAAGGCTTGGAAAGGTTACCTTGTAGCAGGCAGAGAATTTGTTGGAGAGGTGTGGGAAAGCTGGGGGAGAGGCCAATTAAGAGAAGAAAGTGAGTGCTGATCTGGGATAGCAGGCAAGCAGTTCATTTGATTACTCAGTTAGACAAGACACATTTTTGACCAGAAGCATATGCAAGCACTATTGGCCAAAGACATATCAATATCAAAGATGAAAGGATGCTCACACTTGGTGTCTCTAAGCAGCCCCGTGGACTGTGGCCTACCAGGCTCCTCTCACCATGGAATTTTCCAGGCAAGAATACTGGAGTGGGTTGCTATTTCCTACTCTAGGGGATCTTCCTGACCCCGGGGACTGAACCTGCATCTTTTGCGTCTACTGCGTTTGTGGCGGATTCCCTACCAATGTGCCCCCTGGGAAGCCCCTATCAATATCACTTACACTAACAAATCGCTGGCCACGAGTGTCAGTTTCTGCAAAAATTCTCCTGGTAAACAGTAAGTTAAGAGCATCTAAAATGCATTCAGCGGTGCTGGGTGCTCTAGGGTGTAAGAAAAATATGACCCAAACTGTGCCACCAAGAAGGTTGCAATCTACCGGGGAAGATGGTAAGAACATGGCATCAGGTGAACAAGTGTGAGTAACATAAGAGATGCATAAGTGTTAGTCGCTCAGTCGTGCCCGACTCTTTGCGACCCCATGGAATGCAGCCCTCCAGGCTCCTCTGTCCATGAGGTTTTCCAGGCAAGGATACTGGAGTGGGTTGAACTGTTAAAGGGACTCAGAGGGGAAGGGAACATGTTCTGTTGGGTCAACAGGAAAATGATTTTTTTTTGTGAGCAGTGTGGGATTTCAGACTGGCCTTGAAAGAAAAGGAGACTTTTCAAGGGAAAATTGTGGAGGAGGACTTGCCAACTGCAGTAACAGCGTGAGTAAAAGACATCAGGCCATATGCACAGACCATTTGGATGAGCAGTGAGCAACCGTGTTGGTACTTGTAGAGGAGACGTGTGAAGTGAGGCTGGAAAGGGAGGTGGCGCCGTATGGAGGAGGCCCTGAAATGCAAGGGTGAGCAATTCCTACTTAATTGGGCCCATGACAGAAGCTGCTAAAGGTTCTAATAACAGCAGGGACGTAGCACAAGCTGTCTTTCCGAACGCTTTGTCCGGCCTCCTTGAAGAGGGTGGATGAAATGGGGAGAACGGAAGAAGAATCTTTGAATCGGGGTGGGGGAGTGGAGGCCAGAGCCAGGGAAACTGGAAATGGCAGGGGGTGAAGTCGATGCTGTGTGTCGTTGTGATTGGTCAGGTATGGAGGTTGGGGAGGGAGACTGAGGCAGGTGGCGATGGTGTGGAGGTTTAGAGCTTCAAAAACTAAGAAAGTATGAGAGCCACTGATAGAAGTTAGAAACTGAGTGAGGAGATGTTTGGGAGAAAGTGGAAGAAAGTGTCAGTTACTCAGACAGTCCGACTTGTTGTGACCCCAGGAACTATAGCCCGCCAAGCTTCTCTGGCCACGGAATTCTCCAGGCAAGAGTACTGAAGTGGGTTGCCAGGTATGAATTTAATTTAAGATCAGTGGGGTTTAAGAGCTGGCAGGATGTTCAGTTAGAATTCACCAGTTTGCAGTGGGGCAGTTCTATGCATGCGTGCATGCACACACACACAGATACACACCCTGGGGACATTTTGGAGTGTCTGGAAGAATTTTGGTTGCAAGGGGTGCTGCTGGCATCTAGAGGGTAAACATCCTACAAGGAACAGGTTAACCACCCCACCCCCCTCATTAACAAAGGATTATCTAGTCCAAAATGTCTTTAGAGATGAGGCTGAGGCTGGGGCTGAGCTAGGTGGTTCTAATAGAAAAGTAGAAATGATACTCAAGAAAGTATCAATTTTGGAAGTTACTGATTTGAAACACTGTAAATTATAAATTGACTAAAGAACAACAACCCCTTCACACTATGCACAGTATTAAGTTCTATCTGAAAAGAGTTAGATGCGAAACTCAAAGATTTTAAACATGTGAAAAAAAAAAATATAGATGACCTCAACATAGAAGTCACAAATTACATGCCTGTAGCAAAAGACTGATTGATTAATCTTATTAAAATTTAGAACTACATTAAAATTAGAGACTCCATGAAAAAAGTAAAAAGTCATCACAGATTTGAATATATTCACCATACTTATATCTAGAATATATCAAACATACAATATAATGTTATATATAATAAATTAATGCTTTATCTGTATCAGTTCAGTCACACAGTCATGTCCCACTATTTGTGATCCCATGGACTGCAGCACACCAGGCTTCCCTGTCCATCACCAACTCTCAGAGCTTGCACAAACTCAGTCCATCGAGTCAGTGATGTCATCCAACTATCTCATCCTCTGTCACTCACTTCTCCTCCTGCCTTCAATCTTTCCCAGAATCAGGGTCTTTTCGAATGAGTCAGTTCTTCATATCAGGTGGCCAAAGTATTGGAGTTTCAGCTTCAACATCAGTCCTTCCAATGAATATTCAGGGTTGATTTCCTTTAGGATTAACTGGTTTGATCTCCTTGCAGTCCAAGGAACTCTTAAGAGTCTTCTCCAACACCACAGTTCAAAAGCATCAGTTCTTTGGCGCTCAGCTTTCTTTATAGTCCAACTCTCACACCTGTTACATGACTACTGGGAAAACCATAGCCTTGACTAGACAGACCTTTGTCAGCAAAGTAATGTCTCTGCTTTTTAATATACTGTCTAAGTTGATCATAGCTTTTCTTCCAAGGAGCAAGTGTCTTTTAATTTCATGGCTGCAGTGACCATTTGCAGTGATTTTGGCTGCTGCTGCTGCTACTAAGTCACTTCAGTCATGTCCAACTCTGTGCGACCCCAGAGACGGCAGCCCACCAGGCTCCCCCGTTCCTGGGATTCTCCAGGCAAGAACACTGGAGTGGGTTGTCATTTCCTTCTCCAGTGCATAAAAGTGAAAAGTGAAAGTGAAGTCACTCAGTCGTGTCCAACTCCTAGCGATCCCATGGACTGCAACCTACCAGACTCCTCCATCCTTGGGATTTTCCAGGCAAGAGTACTGGAGTGGGGTGCCATTGCCTTCTCCGACTGAGCCCCCCAAAATAAAGTCTGTCACTGTCTCCATTGTTTCCCCATCTGTTTTCCATGAAGTGATGGGACCAGATGCCATGATCTCAGTTTTTTGAATGTTGAGTTTTAAGCCAACTTTTTCATTCTCCTCTTTCACTTTCATCAAGGGGCTCTTTAATTCTTCTTTGCTTTCTGCCATAAGAGTAGTGTTACCTGCTTATCTGAGGTTTTGATATTTCTTCTGGCAATCTTGATTCTAGCATTTGCTTCATCCAGCCCAACATTCCACATGATGTACTCTGCATGTAAGTTAAATAAGCAGGGTAGCAATGTTCAGCCTTGACGTATTCCTTTCCCGGTTTGGAACCAGTTTGTTGTTTCATGTCCAGTTCTGGCTATTGCTTCCCGACCTGCATACAGATTTCTCAGGAGGTGGGTAAGGTGGTCTGGTACTCCCATCTCTAAGAATTTTCCAGAGTTTGTTGTGATCCACACAGTCAAAGGCTTTGGCATAGCCCTTGTTCTATGATCCAACAGATGTTGGCAATTTGATCTCTGTATATACATAACACAAATTAAAACCCGTCATACCATCAGATTGACAGAAATTTTAAAAATCTGGGTATGCCAAGTATTGGCAAATACATACCCCAAGGAGTATGTATTTGGGCTTCCCTGTTGACACAGTCAGTAAAGAATCTGCCTGCAATGCAGGAGACCTGGACTCAATTCCTGAGTTGGGAAGATCCCCTGGAGAAGGGAATGATTACCCACTCCAGCATTCTTGCCTGGAGAATGCCATGGGCAGAGGAACTAGGTAGGCTACAGTCCAGGGGGTCACAAGAGTCAGACATAACTCAGCGACTAAAACACCAAATTATAAATATGAATTATTTTGAATAATCTTTAACTTAAGCCAACTCTTAACAGTTTCTAGCATTTTATTACAGAAAATTCCCATGAATATATATGGATTCCTGTCCATCTGTCTGTCCATCCACCCTATTGCTTCCCCCGCCACCTCTGGAGAACCCTACTATTTAAAAAATACTCATGGGAACATGGAGGAGGTCCTCCCAGGGGGCCAGTGGTAAAGAATCCACCTGCCAAGGCAGGAGCTGCAGGAAACATGGGTTCAGACCCTGGATGGGGCAGATCCCCTGGGGGAGGGAATGGCAGTCCACTCCAGTATTCTTCCCTGGGAAATCCCATGGTCAGAGGAGCCGGGTGGGCTGCAGTCCATGGGGTCACACAGAGTTGGACACGACCAAGTGACTGACTACACACGCATGGGAACACACTATGCTCCTTGCTTTCTGCTTCTGCCTTACTCTTAAGGATGGAGCACGCCTCACATGGACATGTAACAGCCTGTAGCTTTTGACTGATGGTTACTTAGGGAGATGGAACATTTCAGCGGCACTGACCCTCTTCATTCATTCTCTGTGCACACGTGGAACTCGATCAAAGGCGTACCTTTCCAATAGTAGAGTTGTTGGGACATCAGGTACAAGCATTTTACGTTTTGATAGGAATTGCTAAATTGCTCTTTAGAAAGTTTATACAATTTACAAAACTCCAGCAGCGTATGAGAAGGTTTGTTTTTCTACATTCTTGCCACTATTTATCATTGTCAGGTGAAAAAAAGGGAATTTTGTTATTTTTGAAGCTTACATTTCTTTAGCTACGTGTGAAAGTTAGAATTAAAATCACGAGTTTATTTTGCTTGAGTTTATGTAAACTGATGTCCATTTTTACTTGGTCTATGAAAGCTTTTGCAGTGTTTCTTTGATACAGTGAGTCCCAGCACTAAAGCAAATTCAGATAAAATGCAACAGACAACTGGCTTCCAGTCTTCTGGCCTTTGACTTTCAGAACTGCTGGCTTTTCAAGCTCCATCAGTCTCTTGATTAACCTCACAATAGGTGACACAGTGGTAAAGAATCTGCCTTCAAGGCAGGAGACACTGGTTCAATCCCAGGGTCAGGAAGATCCCCAGGAGAAGAAAATGGCAACGCATCCCAGTAGTCTTGCCTGGTGAATCCCATGGGCAGAGGAACCTGGTGGGCCAGCCAGGCTCATGGGGTCACAGAAGAGTCTGAACCAATTTAACAACTAAATAACAACCTGACTTTGATGTGACTGAAGCTTTGGAACCCACTACAAGATTTAAGGCAGGAATTTACTATTTAAAATTCAGCATACAATTACAGAATTTCATTCAAATACCTGTAAAATTTCAATGAATGCTACCGATTTTTAAAAACAAAGGCGCCATTTGCTGTAGTTCACAGATACATGTCATAAGGAAGAAATACAACAATGGAGGTGGCTCAGACGGCAGAGCGGCCGCCTGCGGTGCGGGAGACCCAGGTTCGATTCCTGGGCCGGGAAGATCCCCTGGAGAAGGAAATGGCAACCCACTCCAGCATTCTTGCCTGGAAAATCCCATGGACGGAGGAGCCTGATAGGTTACAGTCCATGGGGTCGAAAAGAGTCAGACACGATTGAGCGACTTTACTTTCACTTTCACAATAAGAGTATTTATAAAATAAATTATTAAGCCTCATTGACAGCCATTAACAATGGCTTAATGCATGGAAATAGAGTCTATATCTATATAAGCTGGATGGGCTCAGTGTCTTCAGTTTAGTTCAGTTCAGTTCAGTCGCTCAGTCAGGTCTGACTCTTTGCAACCATCGACCCCATGAACTGCAGCACGCCAGGCCTCCCTGTCCATCACCAACTCCCGGAGTTCACTCAGACTCATGTCCATTGAGTCGGTGATGCCATCCAGCCATCTCATCCTCTGTCATCCCCTTCGCCTCCTGCCCCCAATCCCTCCCAGCATCACAGTCTTTTCCAATGAGTCAACTCTTCACATGAGGTGGCCAAAGTACTGGAGTTTCAGCTTTAGCATCATTCCTTCCAAAGAAATCCCAGGGCTGATCTCTTTCAGAATGGACTGATTGGATCTCCTTGCAGTACAAAGGACTCTCAAGAGTCTTCTCCAACACCACAGTTCAAAAGCATCAATTCTTCAGCACTCAGCTTTATTCACAGTCCAACTCTCACATCCATACATGACTACTGGAAAAACCATAGCCTTGACTAGATGGACCTTTGTTGGCAAAGTAATGTCTCTGCTTTTGAATATGCTGTCTAGGTTGGTCATAACTTTCCTTCCAAGGAATAAACATCTTTTAATTTCATGGCTTCAATCACCATCTACAGTGATTTTGGAGCCCAAAAAATAAAGTCTGACACTTTCCACTGTTTCCCCATCCATTTCCCATGAAGTGATGGGACCAGATGCGATGATCTTCGTTTTCTGAATGTCGAGCTTTAAGCCAACTTTTTCACTCTCCTCTTTCACTTTCATCAAGAGGCTCTTTAGTTCTTCTTCACTTCCTGCCATAAGGGTGGTGTCATCTGCATATCTGAGGTTATTGATATTTGTCCCGGCAATCTTGATTCCAGTTTGTGTTTCTTCCAGCCCAGGGTTTCTCATGATGTACCCTGCATACAAGTTAAATAAGCAAGGTGACAATATACAGACTTGATGTACTCCTTTTCCTATTTGGAAGCAGTCTATTGTTCCATGTCCAGTTCTAACTGTTGCTTCATGACTTGCATATAGGTTTCTCAAGAGGCAGTGTCTTAAAGGTATCAAATTTCTCAAACTGAAATACATAGTTAGGATAATCCAATGAAAATCTAAATAAGTTTATGGTAGAATTTAGTAAGCTAAATTCAAAATTTACAGAAAATTGCAAAAGGCTAAGAACAGCTAAGGTATTCACGAAATAGCAGAACCAAGTGGGAGGACTCAGGTTAGCAAATATCAAGAATTATTGTAAAACTGTAGTAATAAAAGCAATGTAGTGTAGAGTCAGGGATATATAATTAGGTTAATGGAAGAAGTAGAAATGGTGCTGCAGAAGGAGAAGGCAACTGGATTTTCAACAAACACTGATGAGAAAATTGAGTGTTTGTATGAAGATGAAATTGACACATCTGACAACCTAGTCAAGTTCAGTTCCAGCTGTATGAGAGGCACATATGTGAGATGAAATACTAAAGCTCTCAGAATATGATATAGAAGCGTATCTTCATGATCTCAAGGAAGGAAGGAGACTAACTTATTAATCTTCATAATCACTAAGGGGCAGCTGGGTAGAAAGTGACTGCATCAGAGTTAAGTTCTGCTCTCGAAATATATGAGAGTAATTAGCTGTGCAATGAGAGCTAAGTCTATATCTGTATCAATGTCCAGGTTCAAATCCACATCTATATTTATATAGCCAAGAAAGGTTAATGTATAGAAATGGCAAATCTTACCTCTGAGGAAAGGGCTTCCCTGATGGCTCAACAGTAAGGAATCTGCCTGTAAGGCAGGAGACGCGAGTTCAGTCTCTGGGTCAGGAAGATCCCCTGGAGGAGGCTGTGGCAACCCACTCCAGTATTCTTGCCTGGAGAATCCCATGGACAGAGGAGCCTGGTTGGCTATGGTCCATGGGGATTTAAAGAGTTGGACACAACTCAGAGCTGAGCATACAAATGCACCTATGAGAAAAATCACTCAATGAGAAAAGATAGCTTTTTAACAATGGGAGAAATATCAATAACCTCTGATATGCAGATGACACCACCCTTATGGCAGAAAGTGAAGAGGAACTGAAAAGCTTCTTGATGAAAGTGAAAGAAGAGAGTGAAAAAGTTGGCTTAAAGCTCAACATTCAGAAAACTAAGATCATGGCATCTGGTCCCATTACTTCATGGAAAATAGATGGGGCAACAGTGGAAACAGTGTCAGACTTTATTTTGGGGGGGGGGGTCCCGAAAATCACTGCATATGGTGACTGCAGCCATGAAATTAAAAGAGGCTTACCCCTTGGAAGGAAAGTTATGACCAACCTAGATAGCATATTCAAAAGCAGAGACCTTACTTTGCTAACAAAGGTCTGTCTAGTCAAGCCTATGGTTTTTCCAGTGGTTATGTATGGATGTGAGAGTTGGACTGTGAAGAAGCCACTTCATGTGAAAAGTTGACTCATTGGAAAAGACCCTGATTCTGGGAGGGATTGGGGGCAGGAGGAGAAGGGGATGACAGAGGATGAGATGGCTGGATGGCATCACTGACTCGACGGACATGAGTTTGAGTGAACTCTGGGAGTTGGTGATGGACAGGGAGGCCTGGTGTGCTGCGATTCATGGGGTCACAAAGAGTCGGACACAACTGAGCGACTGAACTGAACTGAAGTTAAAAAGGACAAGTGACCATCTCATAAAAGAGGAAATCGAGTTGGCCCTTAAATATCTAATAATCATTGTTAAATTTCATTCTTAATCAGGAAAATGCACATTAAGACTACAGTGAAATATGAATGTCTAGCAGGGAAAAAGAGACAATATTAAGTGTTGACAAGGCAGCAAATTAAAGCACGCTCTCATGAATAACTTATCGGGCAGAGGAGTGTGAACTGACTTCCTTTTGTTGATGTAACAGGTTACAACAAATGTCACTTAAAGCAATATACATTTATTTTCTTACAGTTTTGGCAGCTAAAAGTCCAAAATAAATTTGATGAGGCTTAAGTCAAGGCATCAGGAGAGCTGATCCAGTCTGGGGACTCTGGGGCTGACTTACTTTTCTTATGTCTTTTATTCATATTTTAGCTTACTAATTTTATTCTCATTAATAAAATTATTTTTTTTTCGATCACTGCCTTGAATCTAAATACTTGAGTGGACTATTGAAAGTCAATCAGCCAAAGATAAGATCCCATCTAGTTATGGTTGTGTAGGAATACAAATGAGAGGTTTTGTGGGTTTTAGGTTACAAGACTACAGCAGTTCTTTGCCCTTCTCTGCCTTTCAGAAGCGATCTGCAAGGACATTCAGGAGGAGGCTTTCCCTATGGAGTGCCTAGGTGAAACCAGTTTTTCATCTGGTTTAATAAGAACATGCCAGTTGCTTACATGCTCTTGCTAAGCGGACGTAGATAGTTGAAATATGGCCTGATGTTGCTGTTTTCAGTGGTCACTCTGTCTCGCTTGCTCGCTCAGTCATGTCGGACTCTTTGCAGCCCCATGAACTGTAATCCTCTTGTGTCCATGGAATTTTCCAGGCAAGACTACTGGAGTGGGCTTCCGTGCTTTTCTCCAGGGGATCTTCCCCACCCAAAGATTGAACCCACATCTCTGTATCTCCTGCACTGGCAGGGAGATTTTTTTTTTTTTTTACCACTAGTGCCACCTGGGAAGCCCGATCACTCCATCATGGGTTATAGTTAAAGTCACACCAAGAGGGTTATGGACAAAGTCACAATTCCTGGACATCACAGGAAAGCCAGCCTCAGTAATTTCAACCAATGTCATTGGTGAGGTGCTTCCTGAAGGTGTATGATACTCCACAAATGAAGAGATGCTCTTAAAAAGACAGAGATTAGCTTTTCAGAGTGTGGCCTGGATGAGTTAAGATAGCTGGTTTTCTGGTAGTTGGCCAGGCAGCACTATCATAAATCGCCGCATAAGGGTTCTAAGTGCTTTTGGCCAGAGAAGATGATGCTGCCTGACCCCCTGACATGGCCACTTAATTACACTGTGAGTAAGCTCACGGGTCCTCCTTAGGCTGATGACTTCAGGATGACAGGCAGGGAGCTTATAAAGGACTTACCCTCAGACCTCTGCTGTGCATGCATTCTGAGGTGGGCGTCAGCGTCAACACGCTGACGGTGGGCGTTCTGGCTAGAACAAAGAAGGCATGGGACTGCGGAGGCGGCAGGGTAAAGAGCCATGTGACACACCCACAGAATCCCTGTGACTCAAGTGTTTATGCTGGAACTGAGTGAAGGCCAGTAAACAGCCTGGTCGGGGAAGCAAACAAAATACATCGTCTTTGTTGAGGCTTGTTTTAGGATTTAATGATCTTGTGTCCAAACTGCTTGCAGAAAAGTTGGGGACCTTTGGCTCAAATATTCTGAAATTTCTATTCGGGTGGGAATGGATCTCAGCACCATTATCAGGAAGATATTTATTCTGGCTTCAAAGTCCTCTTACATCAAAGCCGAGGAATGTGCCACGAGAAAACCACTGCGTAAGAGAAACGAGTTGGAAACTCACCTATTTCCAAATTGACCTGAGACCTGCTGACAACTAACAAGATTTTAGAAAGATAATTGTCAGTAGGGCACTAAAAAAGATTCAGAAACAATATTTTTCTTTGCTAAGATTGATACATTATTGACAAAATTAATATCCTATTGAACCATTCAATAACCAAAGAGAACTGGAATTCACCTTGTGGTTTTGGTCCTGCTACAGTTAGCAAAAATACTCAAAGCTTTGGGGGATAGCCAAAAATCAATATAAGAAGTGTCAAAAGCCATCTGCCTGATTAGGGGGTAGAAATAAAAGCAAAAAGAAAGTCAAAAGTATGGTGAGATACAACCTCACACCAACCTCACTGAATGATCACCATGGAAAAGTTTACAAATGGCACAAACGCCGGGAAGCACTGTGGAAAAGGAACTCTCCTATCCTTGGGGTGGGAATGCAAATTTGTATGGCCATTATAGACAACAGTATGAAGGGTTCTCAAAAAACGAAAACTAGAATTGCCCTTTGATCTAGCAGTCCTGTGCTGTGCTCAGTCATGCCCAACTCTTTGCGGGCCCATGGACGGTAGCCTGCCAGTTTCCTCTGTCCACTGGGATTCTTCAGGCAAGAATACTGGAGTGGGTTGCCATGCCCTCCTCCACTAGTAATCATACTCCTGAGCATACCACTGGAAAAAACACTAATTCAAAAAGATATCTGCACTGCAAGGTTCATAGCAACACTGTTTACAACAGCCAGACATGGAAGCAACCTCATGTCTACTGACAAATGAAGGTGAGGTGTACATATACAATGGTCACTGGCCAAGGGGTTAGGTTTTAGCTACTTCTTCATTTGTGAGTTAGATGCACTGGTTTTCTTCTTTGTAGGTTGGCCAAGAAAAAAAATAACTTCCCCAAACAGCATTTACCTGAACAAAAGTTTTAATGCCTGGGCACCTGGTGGCTCAGATAGTAAAGAATATGCCTGCAATGCAAAAGACCCAGGTTCGACCTCTGGGTCGGGAAGATCCCCTGGTGAAGAGAATGACAATCCACTCCAGTGTTCTTGCCTGGAGAATTCCATGGACAGAGGAGCCTGGTGGGCTACAGTCCATGGGGTCGCCAAGAGCTGGACACGACTGAGTGACTAACACACACACCCACCTGAGGCGCGGGCACTAAGGGTCAGAGAAGGGTGCCCCCTCTATCTCTGGACCCGCCCTGCTTCTGCTCTGTGGCTGAGCTCACAGTCCAGCCCAGGAGAGGCCTCACCTGCTGGGGAGCTGGTGGGCGCCCGAGTCCCTGTCCTCAGCCACTCACATTCAGAGGCAGAGGGCGGTTTGCGGCTTCGACAGAAGCATCATCTGGAAACCACGTGCTCACATGTGCCGGTGCTGAAATGCACCTGGAAGTGCTTGCCTGCAGGGTCCAGGCTCCCACTCTGCACGACGCTGTCCTCCACCCTTCCTCTGAGGCCTGAGACGATGTTTGGTTTGCAATCATTTTTCCTTGTGGTTCAAAGGAAATCACAGGTGGAAGCCTCCTATGTGAAAAAATATAAAATCCCCTTTTGGCTGGAATCTCAGATACCCGAGCCCTGTGCCCTAGACGTCTCTGATCTGCAAGCTCCTGTCTCTCCCACTTACCCCCGGGGAGGTTTTGGGTAGGGGGCTCTCTGAGTGTGGGTGTGTAGCGTGTGTGGAGCCTGCCTTTGTTAGGTGCCACTGGCGTGATGGAAATGGGAATTGCCATCCTGGAGTCACCCCCAGGAAACCCCACTAACTGTCCAGGTGGGAGCGTGTGCCCCTCTTGTGAGCTCAGTTCTAAAGTCTTTCTCCTTCTGCAAGTGTCCAAGCTGCTGCTGGCAAGCGTTTCTCCTTGAGCCTTCAGGACAGGCGCCTGGACGGTAGTTTATCCTTCAACCACATTTAGCAGCAAGGAGACAGGTGGCTGGTCAAAGCTGAAGGGTGTGGTGGGAAGTGAGGCGGACGGTTGGAGGAGTGGGTGGTGGGGTCCATGGGTCTGTCTGGACTCGGAGAAAACAGAGTCACCCCAGATGGGCATCCTGGGTGAGCTTCCCCGACTTCCTATCTCTCGAGGCCAGCCCATTCTCATGCTCTGGTTGGGGGGCACCCGGTGTACTGTTCTTTTGCCTCTTATAATCTCAGTTCCACAACTGGTTACCAGACTAGAGAAGAGCAGAAGAAATGTCAGCTCCCAAAGGCTCAAGTACAGTCAGAAAGGTATCAGAAGTAGATTTTAAATATTCTTTAATGATAGCTTGATTATGGTGCTCTCATAACTGAGTGTTTTTTTTCAAGTCCTAAAACAGACAACATTTTTTTTTCTCCTTCCTACCCCTCCGGGCCTCCCCAGTGGCTCAGAGGTAAAAAATCCGCCTGAAATGCAGGAGCCACAGGTGCCTTTGGTCTGCTACTTGTGTCGGGAAAATCCCCTGGAGCAGGAAATAGTAACCCACTCCAGGATTCTTGTCTGGAGAATCCCATGGACAGAGGAGCAACCTGGCACGCTACAGTCCATGGTGTTGTAAAGAGCTGAACATGACTGAGCACAGCTCCTCAAATGGAAAGGAAACTCTTGGAAAAAATACATCTATTTTCCACCAGTTTTCTTTTCCTTTCCACTACTGTTGACCTTTGAATATTTTTTCTGGCCCATAGGACTTTAGAGTCTGTTGTCTAACAGCTACAAGAACCCCTATATTATTTAATATAACAGACTATATTAGTCTATAATAGATTATATTGGTCAATGTCTTTTGGTATACACAATGTTAATTAAAATTAGCAAGTGAGTTGTATTGCATGGAAATAAGTTCTATGTTCTAATTTTTTTTTTGAAATATTTACATCAGTTCATTCATCGAATGATATTTAAATGTTTCATTCTTCATTTTTGAAAGCAATCTGAAGCCAGTCTGAATACCTAGAATTCATTCTGGATTTTCTTCAAAACTTTCCGGATTTAATAGCTCAACTTGTATTCCGTGCCAGCCCACCCAAGGTGTTAGCAGAGATGGAATCTCTGATACGGTGTAGTTTTCCAAGACCTGCCATGTTTTCCCTTCCTATGAGGCTTTATAAATATCTCAGCGCATGTCCGAATAGAACACCAGTTGGGCAAAAACCATTGGTTTGACCTAATGTGATATGCTTTCTTATGAAATAATATTCAATGTGAAAAATGCGGAATAAATGCAGTTAATACTTCATACCTTTTATATGACAGCCAAGCCCAATGTAATGCAAGTGTATAATAAAAGCTTAAAATACCATCCACTTTATTATCATTTTGGTACAGTGTGTGTCAGCAACATATCTGTATGGAAACTGTTCCCTAAGCCAGTTGTACTCTACTGCTGAATTATATAGCTTGAAAAGCAATAGAGTAGGAATGAAATATTTGAAAAGAGGTGAAATAGGTATTAACGTTCTTATTTGACTGGAAGGCTTGGGTGCTGCTCTTATAAAGATTTGCTTTTTATGTGGTATTAATCAGTTCCTATAAATGCAGAATGGTTAATAAAGTCTTCTAATCCAAACTGCCAGAATTATGAGCTTGATTTTTGCAAAAGCCAGGGACATTTTTTTGTTGGAATGGAATATAAAGTGCTGGGAGGAAGAACCATGCGTAACCCTGGAAAAGGCTCTCATCTTCGTCCTCTGATATGCTTGTGGAGGACTCTGCCTTTCCACGAATTCCTGTCGAGATATTTCATCACTTCCCAGGCGGCGCTCGTGGTAAAGAACCTCTGCCAGCAATGTGGGTTCGATCCCTAGGTTGGGAAGATCCCCTGGAGGAGGAAATGGCAACCCACTCCAGTATTCTTGCCAGGAAAATTCCATGGACAGAGGAGCCTGGCGGGCTACAGTTCACGGGGTCGCAGAGAGTTGGACACGACTGAGCACATCGCAATTTTAATTAACTAATAATTAGGATGACACTGTCTTCTATCGATACAGATTCCCCTGGTAAATTAATCATCTCAGTTAATTTTTCTCTGATGTAAATGTATTTAACCACCTCCTGTCTCTTTGATCACAGCATGAAAAACAGGGGGGGCGAGGGGAAGATTGAACATCCAGCCCAGACCCCCCCTAGGGGACCCTGAGGAGCTGAACACCAGCATGAGGGCTCCAGGTACCTGGGAAGGAGAATCAAGAGAGTGATGACGCCTGGGAAGACCGCCCGACTCTAAGAACTGAATGGAAATTTTAAAGGCTTCTTCTGGTTTACTCTTTTCTTCTAGTCCCTGAGACCATCATTACAGATTCCCAAAGCACAGCGTGGCACTAAAAACAAAAGCATTTGCTGTCTCGTGTGCCAGACTTTATACCTTAAAATCTGATATTCCAGAGTTTTTCATTTATTCGAAACTTCTCAGCACAACAAAAACAAAACCTTGCCAGCATACACACAAAGAAACAAAAGAAAGAAATGGCCAAGCGTCAGAGGAATTTGTTTCTAACATAGAAGCTGGGAAAAAAAAAAAAAAAAATCGGCAGTCACCTCACTCGTCTTGACCCTGCCTGATTTAGGTCTTACACGTATGATTTTTCCCACCAAAGGAGCAGAAGGCAATGAAGGTTTCTCGAGTCCTTCCTTTTGTTCCGGAGATTTACGGCAGTGAGGATGCCTCAGTCTCTTCTGATTTAGCGTCTGGGGGGTGGTGTCCCACATGGAGAGAAATCTCCTGACAAGCCTGGGCAATCTTGGCCCTGGAGGTCTGCTTCCAGTGACGGCTAAGTTGCTTCAGTCGTGTCCGACTCTCTGTGATCCCATGGACTGTAGGCTGCCAGATTCCTCCAGGGGACTCTGTATGGATAGAAGACAGTATCACCTTTATTATTCGTTAATTAAAATTATGGTTTGCTCAGTCGTGTCCAACTCTTTGCGACCCCATGAACTGCAGCCCGCCAAGCTCCTCTGTCCACAGAACTTTCCAGGCAATAATACTGGAGTGGGTTGCCATTTCCTTCTCCAGGGGATCTTCCCAACCCGGGGATCAAACCCATGTCTCTTCCATCTCCTGCCTTGGTAGGCAGGTTCTTTCCTGCTGGCCTCTGTCCTCCACACACTCAAAGTGGTTCTGATGGAGCCCCTCCTGCCATTACATGAACCTAGTTTGCTAAGCTGCCAAAACCGAGGAACATTTCCTCCACAGGAGATGAAACGGCTGGGTCTTGGCTGGGAATGCTGTGGGTAGGAGCAACCTGGAGCCTGGCGCTGCGGGATTACGGGGGCACAGGGGGAGTGGGAGGCGGGAGGGGTGGCAGGCTTTGGCAGAGTGCTCGTGGGGCTGCTGTTTCCGATGAGGACTGTGTGGGAGGCAGTGCCAGGCTGCTCTCAGGGTGCAGAAGCCACGTTTTCAGGTTTCTGCTGTCTCCGGGGATTCTTTTCTGCTGCAGGGCTTCGGAGGGACAGACCAGTGTGAAAGCGCCCATCTCCCCGGGGTCTCAGACATTCTGGGGTCTCATTCCGCAGGATGAGAAGCAGCCTGGGCTTATCCAGGCTCTGGGTGTGTGCTCACCAACATCCAGCCACACGGTGCAGTTATTGTTTAGTTGCTCAGGCCTGTCTGACTCTTTGTGACCCCATGGACTGTAGCCCACCAGGCTCCTCTGTCCATGAGGCAAGAATTCTGGAGTAGCTTGTCATTCCCTTATCCAGGGGATCTTCCTGACCCAGGGATCGAACCTGCATCTCATGTATTGGCAGGCAGATTCTTCACTGCTAAGCCACCGGAGAAGTCCCCAGGGTGCAGCAACTGCCCTTCGATTAGGAAGGCTTGCCATACGATTGAAGCTTCCTGGGCCCCTGAAGCAGATTAGGAATGACTTGCAAGAGTCACTGCCTGTTTATCCAAAGTCTCTGAGTTTATCAAAGTCTCTGAGTGCAGAGACTTTAGGATGCTGTGAAATTAATGGGACATCATCAGCCCTTCCTCCGTGCTCCCAGAGACATCCTCTGACCTGGGTCACCAGCCTCAGGCCTGCTAGAATCCCCTGACTTTGTGTCTTTTTCTCTTATGTGAAAAGTATTCTTCCATCAAGAGTCTTATATATTTTGGGGTCTGGATGAGGTGGTGCTGGTGGTAGAGAATCTGCCTGCCATTCCAAGAGGTGAAAGAGACACAGGTTTGATCCCTGGTTCAGGAAGATCCCCTGGAGGAGGGCATGGCAATCCACTCCAGTATTCTTGCCTGGAGAACCCCATGGACAGAGGAGCCTGGAGGGCTATACAGTCCATGGGGTCACAGAGAGTTGGACATGACTGAAGTGACTTAGCAACAATCCCCTTGACTGTAGGTCTTTTGCTTCTATATGAAATATATTCCTCCATCAGAAGTCTTATTTCTTTTACTCTGATGCTATTTCCTAGGATTGAGGTGGTCGTTTACTCTACAGTAAGATGTGAAACATTTTATTATTCTATTTAGCACTTTGAACCTGGACAGACATCTGACATGTAGTGAACCTCTAATTAGAAGTGAATTCCTAAAATTTCTCTTGAAACCATCTGATGTGATGGTAGCCCACACAGCCTCACACAACTGGTTCTCTGTCTATATAGAGAGCTGCACATAGGAATTTGGGCATTACCAGGATTTCTCTCTAAAGGGGGAGGACCCATAGATGCCTTGACAGTCATCCATGTAAGCCTCCAGAGCAGTGCCGGCCCCCTATTACACACCCTGTTGGTGTCCGCCGTTACTGTTTCCTCCCTTTTTGCAGCCAAGACAGAGCTGGCAACCTTCTCTGTGTCCTTTCAAGTCACCAGACTTGAAGAGGGCAGGTTGGGGGCCATCAGCTGCCTCTGCACCTCTCTTTCTGGACCATTGCTAAACGGCCCACTTTAATCTATTAACACACGCGTTCCAGAGAGAAGGAGAGAAATTCACTTCTTCCCACTTGCTGGGAGCTCATCGTGACCACCGATTTCCCACTGACAGTGATGGAATTCATGGAACATCTACCCAGCTGTCCTGAGTAATCGGGGAGGGGGCCACCTTATCTTTGGGGCCAACTCTCAGGAAAGATTGAGATTTTTCTTTCTAGCCAACTGTCAAATCACTGAACTTGAAAAACGATACTGGATGCACAATGAATTGGAAACACAATGTGTGAAAAAATGTTTTCATATAAATCTAGTTTTGAGCCACTCATATGAAATGTCTGGTGCACATGATTTGTTGAGGACTTTTTAATGGCAACAGATGTGGTCACTGGCCAAAACACCCATCTGCCAGACTGCGTTTGATCAGTAATACAGATCCATCTTCTCTGTATCTCCTCCTGGACACCACTAGCCCATTCTTTCCTCTAGGACAGAGGCCAGAAGATCAAGCGTCCATCCAAAACAGACCCATTCCATGTTCCGCCGTCATCTCCCCCATCAAGACTGGGTAAAAGAACTGTCATTAAGCAGCCTCTGGCTTCTTGCAGATTTTGGAATCCCAGACACACACACAAGGAAACTCGCTGTTGTGCCCGATCCGCATTGCCTCCGCTAGTTTTCATGAATGGCTGGCTCTGACCATTAAAAACAAAGAAAAAAAAGAATGACCTCTTTGCAGAAATAGTCACGAAAAGAGAAGGGAAAAGAGGGGTGGAAAGAAAGTCAATTTGAGGACCTGGCCTTACTCTGTGGTCTTGGTAAAGATAACTTCACCTCAGTTTTTGCGTATCTAACAAAAGGAGACAACACTTTAATCAGTCAGTTTCCCTGGATTATTCTGAAGGTCCAACGCATCAGTTTATTTTCGTGACCCACAGTTGACTATAAATTATGATCTTTGTTTCTGCTTAAGCCCCAGGGGCTGCTCTTGGTATTCCAGGAGGTGGAAAAAATGTTTTCCCTTCAGATCCAATGAGGCAGGTTGCTAATTCCATGATGCATTCAAGTTTCTACTACTTACCAAAAAAAAAAAAAAAAATTCTGGACCCTGAATCCTGCCTTGGGAAAGCTACTGTCCCAATTAAGAAACATATATGCGCATAACGCAAAAACCTTGATGTCTCTCTAAGAGTTTGAGAATATTCTCACAAATTATAAGTGAAAATTTGTCTGCTCCATTCTTGGTTTTCTTTCCTTTTTCTACTTAATGGCCTTTTGCTCTGAGCACTTACTTGGCCAGCATTTTGACCAGTCTGCTTCCCATATCAGGAATGTGAGCTCCAGCACACCCAGAACATCTCTTAGCGGGCAGACCCCAGTGGCTCCCTGGGGAGTTCCTAAAACCTAGAGCCTGTGCCGTTATCCTGTGCTGTCGTTGATTCTTTACAGACAGTTCTTGACATCCATGACATGATGCTATCAGCAAAACAGGTGAGTGCCAAGGAGGCCCCCAGGGGGATGCCCAGCAAACCAGGCAAAGATGCTCCCCTGAGGATACATCGCCCTCCAACTAGCTAAGCCCTCATTCTAGAAATACTCTTATCCTCCACCAGGATGACCACCTACTTGGCAGCAGAGACTGACTCACGGACGCTAACTTCCTTGCAAGCACAGTTATAAACAGGATTATGGCTGATTTGTGTTGTTGTATGGCAGAAACCAACACAACGTCATAAAAATTTTTAAAAATATTTACATTGAAAAAAACAGAATGATAAAGTGCTTTTGAAAATTAAAAAAAAAAATTAGGAAGCTAGAGCAATCTGATGGTGAGCTAACTAGGTGTCTTGCCTGCTTCTCCCCTCATTCACCCTGCTTTCTTTTGGATTCTAGGAAAAAGAAGAAAAAGATATTTTCAAGGCAGGCTTAACTAGCATTCCACAGATGGGTAATGGAATGAGCATTCGTGTTGACACCTGTAAAAATCTCCCTTGAATGTTTCCACATTTATATTTCATACGGTAAAGCTTTTTCGCCGCAGGGAGAGAGTCAGAGCTGATCTGTCCTAAGGCAGTGAGATGACTACTTTTACTGCGTGAAATACTTTCTTGGTATGATTTTTAGGGACAGTGAAACAGGGCAGCTGAGGTCCATGTAGGTATTTATTTTGACTGTGGACATTGTACATTAAATAGCTCCACGGTGGTCGGTGGTACAAAGTAGCTTTTCCTCGGGAGCTTTCCTTTCGGATGTTTTGCTCTTGGAAATATCAAACATCTGCCTGGGGCAAATAGCTAAATAGCTGCAATTTTCTAGCTCCCTCCTATTTTTGGCTTTCAGTGCCGGAGGCCTTCGAACACCCATGTTGGAGGTTGGATGGTTGCGAAGGCTTTGGGAACTTAGGAGACCCAAGCTGTTTTAGATCAATGCCTCCCCGTACTTAAAGGGCTAGTAAAACCAGGTTATAATGTTTACATGACTCTTTATGGGTCAGAGTTTATTGCAGTTCTATTCAATGGCCTACAGCGGAGGAAAACTTTACAAGATTTTCCTGCGTTTGACAGTTCTGTTTCAGTGTATCTGGAAAGGGGAAGTGCTTTTTCTTTTTCCCTTTTTCCTGCCTCACATTCTCTTTTGCTCTCAGGTTTATTTTTTTCTGTTTCGAAAGGAGCGCGCTCCTAAGACTCCCTGAAGTCAAGTGGTATTTTTCTTACTTGGCAGGCTGTAAATCGACTCGGACCCGGGATTCCATGGATGTTCAGAGACAACCGATGATTTCAGATGGTTTTCAGCCTGCCTTGGCGGTTCCCACCCACGCTACCCGTGAACAGAAGGGCGCTTTCATTTCACCAGGAGACACTTGGATTTGCGTGGCTGTCAGGCGGCGCTTCTCCCCTCTACATTAGTCAGCAGTACCGGGGGCCCAGAGCCCAGTCTTTAGGGCTGGCAAATCTGCCCGCACAGCACTCTTCCACCACTCGGTTGCTTATTTCTTGGGCAATTCTCCTAAACTTTCTGAGCTTGGTATTAGTGATATTGGCTTGGCTAATAAGCTCGTTTAGATTTTCTGAATCATCTTAACAAAACTCTGAATGAACTTTTTGGCCAGCCCAAATACAAGATCAGTACAGGGGATTAAAAAATGAAACTATGCATGAGTTACACAGATGGGGACAGCTGTTTCATGCATTATTTCATCAATCCACCCTATTAAGCACCTACTATGTGTTGGACACTGTCATGGGCCTTAAAGCCAGTGGCTAAAGTCGTGGTCCCTGTTTTCAAGTTCTACTGGGGGAGAGAGTACACAACAACATCTGGCAACGTAAAGGGCTGTGAAGAAGACGAGGGGAAGTTGGGGCACAAGTGAGACTCAAGTGTTATTTTAGTAGATGGTCAAAAAAGTCCTGTGATGGGCTGGGGGAGGGTTAACATATACGCACTGCTGTATATAAAATACACATGCGAAGAGCCGACTCATTGGGAAAGACCCTGATGCTGGGAAAGAGAGAAGGCAGGAGGAGACGGGGACGACAGGATGAGAAGGCTGGATGGCATCACCAGCTTGATGGCCATGAGTTTGAGCAAGCTCCGGGAGCTGATGATGGACAGGGAGGCCTGGCGTGCTGCAGTCCATGGGGCCACAAAGAGTCAGATCCGACTGAGCGACTGAACTGAGCTGATACATAAAGTACATAAAATAGTAAACGACAAAGACCTGTTGTGCAGCACAGAGGACTACACTCAATATCTTGTAGTAATCTATAAGGGAAAAGAACGTGTGTGTGTGTGTGTGTGTGTGTGTGTATCTTTTCCAATGGCTCAGCAGGTAAAGAACCTGCCTTCAGTGCAGGAGACTTCGGGGATGTGGGTTTGATCTCTGGGTCAAGAAGATACCCTGGGCAAGGGAATGGCTACCCACTTCAGTATTCCTGCCTGGAGAATCCCATGGATGGAGCCTGGGTGGCTACAGTCCATGGGGTTGTATATGTGTGTGTGTGTACATGTAGGTGTATACACACACACGTATAGGTGGGCTTTCCAGGTGGCACAGTGGTAAAGAATCCACCTGCCAATGCAGGAATCGCAGGAGACGTGGGTTCCATCCCTGGGTTGGGAAGATCCCCTGGAGGAGGAAATGGCAACCCACTCCAGGACTCTTGCCTGGAGAATCCCATGGAGGGAGGAGCCTGGTGGGCTGCAGTCCATGGAGTTGCAGAGTTGGACACGGCTGAAGACTGAAATGTGAGCACACATATGTGTGTGTGTGTGTGTATCTGAACCACTTTGCTATACACCTTAAACTAACACAACATTCTAAATCAGCTATGAAAGTCGCTCAGTCGTGTCTGACTCTTTGTGACCCTATGGACTATACAGTCCATGGAATTCTCCAGGCCACAATACTGGAGTGGGGATCCATTGCTTTCTCCAGGGGATCTTCCCAACCCAGGAATCAAACCCAGGTCTCCCACACTGCATGCGGTTTCTTTACCAGCTGAGCCACCAGGGAAGCCCAAGAATACTGGAGTGGGTAGCCTATCCCTTCTCCAGGGGATCTTCCCGACCCAGGAGTTGAACTGGGGTCTCCTGCATTGCAGGCAGATTCTTTACCTGCTGAGCTACCAGGGAAGCCCACACAAATCAACTAGGCTTCTCTTTTTTAAAGAAAGAAAAGAAAAGAAGAAGAAAAAAAAAAGCCCTGTAATGATGTAACACTTGAACAGAGGTGTAAATTTAGTGGTTAAGTCTTGCAGTCATCCAAAGAACATTCCAGGCAGAGGAGACAGGAAATGCTGAAGCCTGGGGCAGTGGCATGGCGGCTGGGGGCTCAGAATGCTGGACCCCATGCCCTGGAGAAGGGTGGGAGATGAATTGAGAGAGGTGGTCAGAGCCCGACCAGGTAGCATCTCTTCATTTCTGGTAAAGACTTGACATTCAGCCTGAGCGAATCAGGGCGCTCCTTGAGGGATGGAGCAAAGGCGAAGTGTAACCTGGTTCATGTACTAAATGGATCTTGCCAACTGCCTCTGGGAGAACAGACGATAAAGGGGAAAGGGAAAACGCTGGGAAAAACCAAATGGAAACCCATGCATGTATAGCTGGGTGGGGGCAATGGAGATGCCAACAGCCCAGTTCTCTGCAGTTAATATTTCACTGTTTGACTGGATCTCTTGTTTTTATTAATACATGGCTTAGTTTCTAACCTTGAGATTGTATTAAGTTTGTTTATCTCTGTCTTCACCTTTTTCTTGTTATCAGCTTTAATTGTTCAAAATGGTAGAACCACTGCTTTGGTGTTGCTCTTAGCCCCTTGTTTCAGAAGACGTTTGAGATCAGTGTCTTTCTCCCATATGTATTGTGATTTTTTTAAAGATTTTCTTTTTTTTAATTAATGTGGGCCAGTTTTAAAGTCTTTACTGAACCTACTATATACAGTATTGCTTCTGTTTTGTGTTTGGTTTTTTGGCTGAGACGTAGGTGGGATCCCAGCTCTACAAGCAGGGATGGAACCTGCTTGTTGGACGGTTCCTGATGGAACCCCTCTGTTGGAAGACTAAGTCTTAACCACTGGGCTGCCTGGGCAGTCCCTCTACTGTGACTTTAAAGATCAAGCAGTGTGGTCAGCTGTAGTGATAGCAGAGTGGCTGACCAGATGGAGTGTGTGTTTAGCTCACAGGGGGTTGTAACTCAGACCAGGGTATTTGGCTGCTGGAGAAACCCAGTCTCCATCACAAGTGAAGTTGAGCACACAATCCACCCACCACTGTGATGCCAGTGGGACTGAGCTTCTTGTGTGTGGATCAGATTCATCTATGGGGTTTAAAAATATGCAGAGGCCACAGCACCATCATGGGCCTGAACACACAGTTCTGCTGAGAGTCTGGTTATTTAGGCAGGAAGAAGGGCCGTGTTCTACAGTCAACCAAGAATGTAACAGTCAGCACATTTCTGTGGGAGGAATGGAGACATTTTCATGGTAGGGACACTATGGAATAATTTTATCTGTGTCTCGTCATCCATACTTAAACCCTAAACATCTCAAATAACTTGTTGTTGTTGTTTTTTCCTTGTTTTATGACTATTCCCTGAGGCACATGGGATCTTAGTTCCTTGACTAGGGATCAAACCTGAATTCCCTGTGGTGGAAATGTGGAATCTTAACCATTGGACCACCAAGGAAGTCCCTAAAATAACTGTCTTTATCTTATGAATCCTAGAGGATGACAGTCATCTCCAGAGCTGTGGAGATGACCTTTCCTGGAGGCAAAATGGGGAGCTGTTTTGTGGGGTCTCATGAAGGGGACCCAGATGGCAACCTGCTTGCCAATCATGCCTGAAATTCCACCCCAAGTCAGGAATGTTTTACACATTTGACCCCAAAGAAAATGCAAGAGGTGCAGGAAGCATAATAAATCATTAATACCAGTTTATGAGTTTATCAGCCTCTCCTCTCCATGTTGTAGGGGGAGAGGGTGAAGGGCATGCCCGCCATTGGAGCTGGCAGAGAAACTAGACCTTGAGCTTTTCATGGAAGGGTCCAAACAGAGGCTTCACCGTCAGGCGGCTGCAAGTTTCAAGTTCAAAACCTCGCTTGCAGACACCTGTGTCCAGGAAGCTAGCGGGGGCAGCTGAAATTATGGTAACACCCAAATTATTGTCCTATGGCTCCACTTATGCAGGGCAATTAAAATCATTTATACGGTTGGCTTTGGAGAGGCAGTCAAGGAGCCGGGTTTAGAGTTCCAAGTTTGTCTCATTCAGCTGTTGGAAATAGCAGTCCACCACATCTGTTAAAAAATATATATGTATCCTCCTGAATTTTTATGAGTGGGACTCATCACATCTCTGCTTTGGCTTAAAAAAATAGTAAAAGCTAGAATATATAACTAGTTTCCATCCCCAAGAGTGGGTACACATATCATATTATGTGATCCTTGGAATAAGTCCCTTTCCGTGCAAAATCTAGCCACACTTGAATGTTTTCTTATGCTCAGACTGACTCTTTTGGCCAACTATTGGACACACTCTCACAGTACAGGTGGTCAAATCAAAATCAGCAATGAACACATGGCACAGGTTTTTTTTTGACCTTATCATATGTAAGACAAATATTATAAGATAGCCTCTGTGTATTTGCTTTCTATACAGGCCACACGCATAAACCAAGCAATGTATTCTTTGTTTAAGTGTATAGGACTTGCTTAAACCTTGCATTGGGAATTTACATAGAATATTAGTTTTTCTTGGAACTTTTGACCAACAGCACGTTTTTGGAAAAATTCTCAGACCCACATAATTTATTGTTGGCTGTCACACCTGCAGATGTCCAGATGGAAACAAATGATCTGAGATTCCCAGTGCAAATATAATGGAATAATGACATAGAAATAAAGGAGGCTACTTTATAAGTAAATCTCCTTGTCTGTCTTTGTATCCTTTTCAGCTTAGACTCTCATGCTTGCTTGGACAATGCCTCAGTAAATTAGTGCTACACGAATAAGCAAAACGGAGTGTGTCAGGCGATACTGACCAGGATGGAATGTAGCATGGAAATGGTATCTAATAACTATTGAAGAGGGCTTCCTGGTGGCTCATATGGTAAAGATGCACCTGCAATGCGGGAGACCAGGCTTCCATCCCTGAGTCGAGAAGAGCCCCTGGAGAAGGGAACGGTAACCCACTCCAGTGTTCTTGCCTGGAGAGTTTCATGGACAGAGGAGCCAGGAGGGCTACAGTCCATGGAAGCACACAGAATTGGACATGACTACAGTGACTTAGCATGCACACACGCAAACTGGAATGTTTTTTCATTTAGATACACAGCACTGGATATACAACCATTTGACCAGTTCTCAAATGTGTGTAAATGGCATCAACAACCCTTCAAACTGTATTAATGACATGAAGAATGGCTAAGGGGTTGTTAGCGTCTGTTAAAAATATGCCGAGGAGGTGGATACTGGTTCATCAGATGTGGGGGAAGCATAGTGTCTTAGCTGAGAGGAGGATTGGTAATCCTTGTTAGAATCCACTTCGATTCTAGTATGATATGATTTATGTAAGCCAATATATATGTTAGCACCTCATTTCCTTCCCGTATGGCTAAATGTTTCTATCTGATGTATTTTCATCCTTCACATAATGCTCTTAATCACCGTGGTTATGACGTGTTGGTATCACTGGATATATACCCATTAAAAAATGATGCTAATTTTCATAGTTGGCTTGTGGAATCAATCTTGCAATTTTAAGGTCATGCCTTATAAAACACTCAATGTTCTGGCGTGGGAAGTAAAGTGGAGTCTCAGCAGAACCCCTGAACCCTGAATTTTATGTGAACGTATCGGTAGGTTTTCTATTTGTCAGGACTGCATTGGATCAATTAATGCACTGCAGGTGTTTTTATTTCAACTGACTGAAAATTTCTGGCAAGACGAACATCAAAGAATCGACTTTTTTCTTGATAAAAAGATATTTATCACTCCTCATTAGAGATAAAAAATGGGCTTAAATATGAACTAAGGCATCTTTAATGTAACGAGCTGTTTTTCGTTTCTAAGACAAATGGGGCCTGAAAATTAATAAGATACTATCTTTCAAGACGTTTAGATGCTGGTGGGAGGAAGACGAATTTCATACAGGAATGACGGTGGCACCAGATGGAATATGTTAAATGACAGAGTGGGTGTATGGACGCATGCATGCTAAGTCAAGTTCACTTGTGTCCTACCTTGTGACCCCATGGACTGTAGCCCACGAGGCTCCTCTGGCCTTGGGATTTGCCAGGTGAGAATCCTGGAGCAGGTTACCATTTCCTTCTCCAGGAGATCTTCCTCACCCGGGGATACAGCCCACATCTCCGGCACTGGCAGGCATTTCTTTACCACTGAGCCACCTGAGAAGGCCAAAATGCCAGAGCAGTCCTATTCAATTGCTATTTCAGTTCAGAAAAGAGAGCCAGACAATCCTGGAAGGTGAAGGGACAAGGTGGCATTTACGCAGGGCCTGAAGAGTCTGGAGAATCAGCATGCCTACGGATGATGAGAGGGGAATTTAGGCAGCGACCACATCGGAACCAACACACGGAGGCAGGAGAGCAGAATACGAGAAGCAATGGCTTCAAACGCTTGAAAGGCAAGAGTGGGAAGTAACCTACACATCCCGGTTACACAAAGCCTGAGAAGCCATAGACGTGAACTTGAACTACGACTGTTAGCACATGGGTCACCAGAGAATACCTCTAAGCAGATGAGGGAGAGCAGTTTTGTATTTTGAAGATGAATGTGAAGGGACAGACAGGATTGACTAGAATGGGAAGATGATAGAGTTTGTGAAATTAAAAGCCGTGAAATTAAAAGACACTTGCTCCTTGGAAGGAAAGTTATGACCAACTTAGACAGCATATTAAAAAGCAGAGACATTACTTTGCCAACAAAGGTCCATCTAGTCAAAGCTATGGTTTTTCCAGTAGTCATGTATGCATGTGAGAGTTGGACTGTGAAGAAGGCTGAGCGCCAAAGAATTGATGCTTTTGAACTGTGGTGTTGGAGAAGACTCTTGAGAGTCCCTTGGACTGCAAGGAGATCCAGCCAGTCCATCCTAAAGGAAATCCGTTCTGGATGTTCATTGGAAAGTCTGATGCTGAAGCTGAAACTCCAGTACTTTGGCCACCTGATGTGAAGAGCTGACTCATTGGAAAAGACCCTGATGTTGGGCAAGATTGAGGGCAGGAGGAGAGGGGGACAACAGAGGATGAGATGGTTGGATGGCATCACCGATTCGATGGACATGAGTTTGAATGGACTCCAGGAGTTGGTGATGGACAGGGAGGCCTGGCATGTGGTTCATGCGGTCGCAAGGGTCGGAGATAACTGAGCGACTGAGCTGAACTGAACTGAACTGATGCTGGGAAAGACTGAAGGTGGGAGGAGAAGGGGACAGCAGAGGATGAACTGATTGGATGGCATCACCGACTCAGTGGATGTGAGTTTGAGTAAACTCTGGGAGCTGGTGATGGACAGGGAGGCCTGGCGTGCTGCAGTCCACGGAGTCACAAAGAGTCAGACATGGCTAAGTGACTGAACTGAGAGTCAGTGAGACAGCCAGATGAATACTCTCAAAATCAATGTCAGAGGGAAACATGAACTAGAAGATTAAAGCAGATAAATACCATGTGATGTCACTCACATGTGGAATCTAAACTGAAATACAAATGAACATATCTATGAAACGAAAAGCAGGCTCACAGGCGTGGAGAACAGCCTTGCGCTTGCCAAGGGAGGGTGGTGGGGGGAGGGGGGGTTGCGAGGCTGGGGTTAGCAGGTGTCAACTTTTATGTATAGGATGGATGAACAACGAGGTCCTACCCTAGGGTGCAGGGAACTATGCCCGATATCCTGTAATAAACCATAATGGAGGAGAATATGGAAAAAGAATATGAATGCATATGGAACTGAGTCACCTTGCTGTGCAGAAGAAATTAACAGCATTGTGAATCAACTCAACTTATATACATATATATATATATATATATTTAAAGAAATTGATATGAAATCAAGAAGGAGAAAGATGGCTACAAGAGAGACATTGTGAAGTTAGAATTAAGGTTGACGGGCTGTGGAACGTGGGTTTAGGAAAGGAGATGTGACAAGAAGTTAAGACAGAGAAGCAGGCTTGAGGAGGACTGTGCTGAGCTGGGCTGCGAGCACCCTGCGTGGAGGGGTTTGGGGAGGCAGTGTGCTTAGATGCTGATGGGCAGCTGGAAACTTGGGACACGCTTGGCCAGAGTCCCTGTGGTTCAGTGGAAATAAATTTGAAAGTGATCCACAGAGGAAATCTGTTTGTATTAACATAAAAGGATGAGATAACTAAGCAGGAAACACGACATATATTTTATGCATTATGTAAGCTTCTCAAAATACAAACTACACGCTATTTTTAAAAATGTATTTCCTTAAAAGAATGAGGTGGACCTAGAGATTGGAAGACAAGTTCTTTTTTGGCAGTATTCCTGTAGAGTGAAGTGGTTCTGAGAGAAAAAAAAAAAAGATTTCCTATGTTAACCTTCGTCTTTATTTCATGTTTATTTTAGCACTGAAATGAACACGAAGCAAAGTCTTTAACAAAATATTTATGCTGTTTAATATCTTTGTGATAAACATAATATTTCATAGCCAAGAACTGATAAATGTTTTTAATAAGCCACAATATATAATAATATTTTATTGAGATTTGAGAAGCCTGCCTTTTTAGCTGCCTCTGAGCAACAGTTCTCTGCAGCCTTCTCCCAGGAAAAATTTTCATGAAAGGAAATGCTGGTTTGTGTCCAGCCTCTGTGACTGCAATGAATGGGGAATTCATTAGACTTTCCAAAAATGATACCAACCATTTGCTGCACTTTATGTTTGCTGTCCTCAATCCACATTTAGTCACCTGCCTTCTCACTCTCCTGCCCTTGATATGATGTCCTTTCTCTTTCTGGAAAGCAGAAGGAGAAACATTTCTATAAGCTATGTGTCCTAGGTCCCCCCCCCATACAGAGCAATTCCACGAGATCGTGCGTGCTTGAGCAGAGGACCTCAAATCTTGTGTAAGGTGGGAGCAAAGTGAGCCTCTCTGTCCCTTTTTGGACAACGACACATTTTCAGCACTTTCTCTGCACAGTATCACCTCAAAGGGCTACTCTAATTAGTCAAAGAATCTTTCCTGCCGGGTGTGACATTTTCGCAGACATGATGTCACCTTCCAAAATTTCTTGGCTCACTAAAGGAAATATGAAACATGTTGACGTTATGTGAAAGATTAATTGAGTTCTAATTTTTAATTTTGGAAATCTTCTTGGTCTTTTTGAGTGACAGCTGAGATCAAACCTATGAATGTATTGGAATAAATTACCTAAGGGGGAAACTGTGCTCTGGGAATTTACAGTCTTAATAGAGATGTCATACAAGCATGAGATGGCTTGGAGGCTGGCTATGGCAGACAGTCTGAACTTTGCGTCGGTTTTCACTTGAAGAAGAGATTAAACTAGTACAGATAAAACTAAGTTATTCCAGCATTGTAGATTCTAGGCAAGTCTTGTTGAATTTTTCAGACTGTCTCAAGTTTCTGGAAGACTTTTGAGAAGCAACTGGCTTTGGGATTGATTGTTACTTTCTAAAATTCTAAGGCTTTTTCTTTGTTTCACCTTATTCTAAAACATAATGGAAAGAATTTTCTATTCTTAAACAAATCATTAATGATGACTTAATCCTTCCCTTGTGGTTCAGCTGCTGAAGAATCTGCCTGCAATGCAGGAGACCTGGGCTCGATCCTTGGATTGGGAAGATCTCCTGGAGAAGGGAAATGCTACCCACTCCAGTATTCTGGCCTGGAGAATTCCATGGATTGTATAGTCCATGGGGTCGCAAAGAGTCAGACACAACTGAGCGACTTTCACTTTCACTTTCAATCCATTCAATATTAATCACATATTTTGAAATTAAAGCACATGACTTTAAGTTGATTTTGTTGTTTTTTCACATCTAAGTTAAATCCACAAAATATGTGTGAATCAATTTTTTAGTTTGCAGTTGAAAGCTAGAACTGGACATGGAACAGCAGACTGGTTCCAAATAGGAAAAGGAATACGTCAAGGCTGTATATTGTCACCCTGCTTATTTAACTTATATGCAGAGTACATCATGAGAAATGCTGGGCTGGAAGAAGCACAAGCTGAAATGAAAATTGCCGGGAGAAATATCAGTAACTTCAGATATGCAGATGACACCACCCTTATGGCAGAAAGTGAAGAAGAACTAAGAAGCCTCTTGATGAAAGTGAAAGAGGAGAGTGAAAAAGTTGGCTTAAAACTCAACATTCAGAAAACGAAGATCATGGCATCTGGTCCCATCACTTCATGGGAAATGGATGGGGAAACAGTGGAAACAGTGTCAGACTTTATTTTTTGGGCTCCAAAATCACTGCAGATGGTGACTGCAGCCATGAAATTAAAAGACGCTTACTCCTTGAAAGAGAAGTTATGACCAACCTAGATAGCATATTTAAAAGCAGAGACATTACTTTGCCAACAAAGCTCTGTCTAGTCAAGGCTATGGTTTTTCCAGTAGTCATGTATGGATGTGAGAGTTGGACTATGAAGAAAGCTGAGTGCTGAAGAATTGATGCTTTTAAACTGTGGTGTTGGAGAAGACTCTTGAGAGTCCCTTGGACTGCAAGGAGATCAGTCCTGGGATTTCTTTGGAAGGAATGATGCTAAAGCTGAAACTCCAGTACTTTGGGTACTTTACACGAAGAGTTGACTCATTGGAAAAAACTGTGATGCTGGGAGGTATTGGGGGCAGGAGGCGAAGGGGACGACAGAGGATGAGATGGCTGGATGGCATCACCCACTCGATGAAGGTGAGTTTGAGTGAACTCCAGGTGTTGGTGATGGACAGGGAGGCCTGGCATGCTGCGATTCATGGGGTCGCAAAGAGTCAGACATGACTGAGTGACTGAACTGAACTACCTTAGCAGCACCAACATGGCATTGTTTCCTTCACAGGAAAGAAAATAGAACATGCTTTAATAAACTGTTTCATTCTCACCCTTGTTGCAAAACATTAATTGTTTGTTAGTATTCAGAGTAATTTGTCTTCACCTAATTATAACAACGGGGCCTTCCCTGGTCAAGAACTCCCTGCCAATGCAGGAGACAAGGGTTAGATCCCTGGGTTGGGAAGATCCTCTGGAAAAGGAAATGGCAACCCACTCCTGTATTTTCCCCCCTTTATTCTTGCCTGGAAAATCCCATGGATAGGGGAGTCTGGTGGGCTACAGTCCATGGGATTGAAAAAAGATTCAGACATGACTGAGCAACTGAACCACAAGAAGCTATTATAACCATAAGTTTAAAGAGTTAAAATAAATATACTCATAGAGAGAGTTCTATGTATGTCCGAGGATATTAGAACAAATCATCACCTAAAAAAGTGAAGTGATTTCTAGGAGAGGAGTAGCATCTTGAAAAGGTCAACAAGACAGAGAAGATTGGAGTCTGGAAGTTCTAGAGAAAGTTATACTTGGAAATTCAAGGCCAATCAGTGCCAAGGAAATATTGCCAGTTAGGAAGCCCTGATATTGCTCTGAACACTGAAATCAAAGCCAGAGAGAGGCACCGGAGCCTGGAGAAGTTGGGTCCAAAGAAGCGGAGTGGATCCCTAGAGAGGAGTTGTGAGGTCTTTGAGTCCCTATTCTCTAGGCTCCTGGACACCGGGGACGGGCCTGGCTAGAATGAGGGTCAAGAGAATCCTCATAATGGCTTAACAAGGGATACAGGTGCCTTATCCTGGCAGAATTTGAAATCAACTAGAGTAGAGGTGGAAAACCCAAGTGCCTAAAAGTGTCATCAGATGAATGGCTGCACAGAACGAGAGGCTGTGAAGTTAGCAGACCCTGAAGCACTACCACCACGAGCCAGGACAGTGCCCGCTCTTCGAACCTGTAAACAGACGCTCAGATGGCTCTGCCAGGCTCAGAGGAGGAGATGCGGTCTGGAGGCCAGCAGGGCCAGGCCACAGAAGACGTCGTGAGACACGGGAGAGGGCTGAGCTTTCATCCCACGCTTGATCAGAAGTCTCTGGAGGTTCAAGCAGGCGGTCCTTAATCTGATTTGAAGTTTGAATGGACTTCCAGGTGGAGACCGGAGGGAAGACTTTGAGAGCGGAATTGCCTGCTCCAGCAGGAGATCACGGCTGTGCCACGTGACACAGGAGCATAGCTTGGCAGGGGTGGTGGGCTTGTGTGGGAACAGAGGAGATAACACGTCCAGGCGTATCTGCAGGATTTGCTGAAGGAGGGTGCGGAGGATGAGGGAGAGAAAAAAGTCCCACACAAGTTCCAGTTTCCAGCTTGAGTGGCTGGAATGATGCTGAAGACACCCCTCTTTTACACGTTCTGCGATCCCATGATTGTTTTAAATCATCTGGATTTACCTTGCATCATCTTCTTGTTGCCATCTTCCTGTGAAAACCTCATGTAATGATCATTCAGTTAATGCCACCCTTTTAACTCAGCACCCAACATCTGTTGCCTCAGTAAAAGCTTAGATATGTCTTTAAATCATCTTCATGAGGGGATGTGCAGACATCTTTTCCCAGTGTCCCAAGTCTCTGGCGAATATTTCACATGTTTTTGTTCCAAGTATACTTTAATAGTGAAGACAGACACATATAACTTGAAAGTGCTCAGAACAATGGGGTCTTTTGAAGATCTGTGTACACGTGGGTTGAGGGCAGTGTTAGGAGAAAACCATGCTGATGTCTGAGCATGTGCCCCCTTCCAAAAACAAATGTGGAATGTTCTGAAGAAAAAGTTGAGAGCTGGCTACCAAGAAATCTGACTCCAGAATATAAACTGTGTAAGAAGGACGCTGACGGAAGGGAGCACGGATTGAAAAGTCGTTGGGTCAGAACACAGAGGAAGATCCTTTCGCCACCCTCACCTTGCAGACTTGGAATCAGGAGCAAACTTGGCTTTCAGTTCTGACCAGGGTTTTAGGAACATCATTTATCTTTCTGAACCTCCATTCCTTAATCCAAAAAATAGATGATAACATTTATTTTGTGGGGCTGTCATGACGTTTACAAATACTTGGTTTGAAGTGCCTGTCACATGTATCTTGCCAAAAGTAATTTCTTTTCATTAAAATCTTTAATAAGATCGTTCATTCATTGACTGTTTTATCTACAGGTTGTTTGAGGATCCCTGGCAGCTGCTATAGACCAGTCTAGTGGCTGGACACACAGGATAAATGAAAATATCCTTGGCCTAAGATCATATAATAAATTCTAGACTCCATGTCGACTAAGTGCTGTTGGAACTAAAACTTTAACAGAACAACTAGACATGACTTGGAAAGCACCAGAAGGAATTGGAAGCTCCTCTGAGCAGAGGAAGCTAGAGAAAAGCAGCTGTAAATGCAGGGAAGGACATGAACAAAATAAAGGCATGAAATTACATCATTGACCTAGGGCATGGTGAGTAGCATAGCGTGGCTAAAATGTAGGGTATATGTGTGTTGGAAAGAGGTGTTGGTCCATAAAATCTAAAGAGAATAAGGAACCTGGGCTTTATATGATAAAGAGGTGCAGATCAGTATAGTTTTATTTTTATTTATTTTGGTGCAAACGTTTTTAAAGTTTTATTTTTTTAATTTTTTACAATATTGCTACTGCTTTATATTTTTTGATTTTTTTGGCTGTGAAGCATGTGGGATCTTAGCTCCCAGGCCAGGAATCCCCTGCGTTGGAAAAGCAAAGTCTTAACCACTGGACCACCAGGGAAGTCCTTCAGACTAGCATAGTTTTAAAAGTAATTTTCAAACATTTAGCATTCATATATGTATCTTCATACCTCAAATTTGCATTTTAAATACCAGGGATGCATGTTTAGCCTGCCCCTTACTCTGCTTGGAGAAGGAAATGGCAACCCACTCCAGTAGTCATGTCTGGAAAATCCCATGGACAGAGGAGCCTGGTGGGCTGCATGCAGTCCACAGGATCGCACAGACTCCGACACGACTGAGCGACCTCACACTTACTCTGGTTCGTTGTTCAGTCATTCAGTCGTGTTGACTCTCTGAGACCTCATGGACTGCAGCGTGCCAGGCTCCTCTGTCATCTGTTATCTCCCGGAGGTTTCTCAGAGTCTTGTCCATTGACTCAGTGGTGCTATCTAACCATCTCACCCTCTATCACCGTCTTCTCTAGCCCTTGATCTTTCCCAGTATCAGGGTCTTTTCCAGTGAGTAAACGCTTTGAATCAGGTGGCCAAAGTATTGGAGCTTCAGCATCAGTCCTTCCAATGAATATTCAGGACTGATCTCCTTTAGGATGGACTGGTTGGATCTCCTTGCAGTCCAAGGGACTCTCAAGAGTCTTCTCCAACACCACAGTTCAAAAGCATCAATCCTTCAGTGCTCAGCTTTCTTTATAGTCGAACTCTCACATCCATACATGACTACTGGAAAAACCATAACCTTGACTAGATGGACCTTGGTTGGCAAAGTAATGTCTCTGCTTTTGAATAAGCTGTCTAGGTTGGTCATAACTTTCCTTCCAAGGAACAAGTGTCTTTTAATTTCATGGCTGCTGCTGTCATTATCTGCAGTGATTTTGGAGCCCAAGAAAATAAAGTCTGTCACTGATTTCATTTTTTCCCTTTCTATTTGCCATGAAGTGATGGAACTGGATGTCATGAACTTAGTTTTTTTTAATGTCATAGCTCTTTTAAAATAGCTACAATGAGGTACACTTGACATATATTTAAAGTGTAAGCCAGTTCAGTTCAGTCGCTCAGTCGTGTCTGACTCTTTGCGACCCCATGAATTGCAGCACAACAGGCCTCCCTGTCCATCACCAACTCCTGAAGCTCACTCAAACTCACATCCATCGAGTCGGTGATGCCATCCAGCCATCTCATCCTCTGTCATCCCCTTCGCCTCCCACCCCCAATCCCTCCCAGCATCAGAGTCTTTTCCAATGAGTCAACTCTTCGCATGAGGTGGCCAAAGTATTGGAGTTTCAGCTTTAGCATCAGTCCTTCCAAAAAATACCCAGGACTGATCTCCTTTAGAATGGACTGGTTGGATCTCCTTGCAGTCCAAGGGACTCTCAAGAGTCTTCTCCAACACCACAGTTCAAAAGCATCAATTCTTCAGTGTTCAGCTTTCTTTATAGTCCTACTCTCACATCCATACATGACTACTGGAAAAACCATAGCTTTGACTAGATGGACCTTTGTTGGCAAAGTAATGTCTCTGCTTTTGAATATGCTTTCTAGGTTGGTCATAACTTTCCTTCCAAGGAGCAAGCGTCTTTTAATTTCATGGCTGCAGTCACCATCTGCAGTGATTTTGGAGCCCAGACAAATAAAGTCTGACATTGTTTCCACTGTTTCCTCATCCATTTACCATGAAGTGATGGGACTAGATGCCATAATCTTAAGTTTTCTGAATGTTGAGATTTAAGCCAACTTTTTCACTCTCCTCTTTCACTTTCATCAAGAGATTGTTTAGTTTTTCTTTACTTTCTGCCATAAGGGTGGTGTCATCTGAATATCTGAGGTTATTGGTATTTAAAGTGAGCCATGTGGTAAAGTTGACACATATGTAAGCCTATGGAGACAACATTATAATCAGGACAGTTCAGTTCAGTTCAGTTGCTCAGTTGTGTCTGACTCTTTGCAACCCCATGAACCGTAGCATCCCAGGCCTCCCTGTCCATCACCAACTCCCAGAGTCCACCCAAACCCATGTCCATCGAGTTGATGATATGATCCAACCATCTCATCCTCTGTCGTCCCCTTCTCTTCCTGACCCCAATTCCTCCCAGCATCAGAGTCTTTTCCAATGAGTCAGCTCTTCATATCAGGTGGCCAAAGTATTGGAGTTTCAGCTTCAACATCAGTCCTTCCAATGAACACCCAGGACTGATCTCCTTTAGTATGGGCTTGTTGGATCTCCTTGCAGTCCAAGGGACTCTCAAGAGTCTTCTCCAACACCGCAGTTCAAAAGCATCAATCCTTCAGTGCTCAGCTTTCTTTATAGTCGAACTCTCACATCCATACATGACTACTGGAAAAACCATAGCTTTGACTAGATGGACCTTTGTTGGCAAAGTAATGTCTCTGCTTTTGAATATGCTTTCTAGGTTGGTCATAACTTTCCTTCCAAGGAGTAAATGTTTTTTAATCTCATGGCTGCAATCACCATCTACAGTGATTTTGGAGCCCCGCAAAATAAAGTCTGACACTGTTTTCACTGTTTCCAAATCTATCTGCCATGAAGTGATGGGACCGGATGCCATGATATTAGTTTCTGAATGTTGAGCTTTAAGCCAACTTTTTCACTCTCCTCTTTCAGTTTCATCAAGAGGCTCCTTAGTTCTTCTTCACTTTCTGCCATAAGGGTGGTGTCATCTGCATATCTGAGGTTATTGATATTTCTTCTGGCAATCTTGATTCCAGCTTGTGCTTCTTCCAGCCCAGCATTTCTCATGATGTACTCTGCATAGAAGTTTAATAAGAAGGGTGACAATATACAGCCTTGACATACTCCTTTTCCTATTTGGAAGCAGTCTGTTGTTCCATGTCCAGTTCTAACTGTTACTTCCTGACCTGCATATAGGTTTCTCAAGAGGCAGGTCAGGTGGTCTGGTATTCCCATCTCTTTCAGAATTTCCACAGTTTATTGTGATCCACACAGTCAAAGGCCTCAGCATAGTCAATAAAGCAGAAATAGATGTTTTTCTGGAACTCTCTTGCTTTTTCGATGATCCAGCAGATGTTGGTAATTTGATCTCTGGTTCCTCTGCCTTTTCTATAACCAGCTTGAACATCAGGAAGTTCATGGTTCACGTATTGCTGAAGCCTGGCTTGGAGAATTTTGAGCATTACTTTACTAGCGTGTGAGATGAGTGCAATCAAGATAGAGGACCTGGCTATTACTCCCGAAGTTTCCCCCAGCACCTTTGTAATACCACCCTCTCCCTAGGAAGCCTCTGATCTGCTTTTTGTCACTAGAGATTATTTTCTCCTTTCAAGAGCTTCATTTTAATGGAATAATACAGCATGCACTCCTTTCTGTGGACTTCACTCAGCAGGACTATTTCAAGACACATCTAGGTTGCGGCATTTATTAATTGTTAATTCTCTGTTAGTGCTGAGTCATCTTCCATGGTATGAGAGTTCCACAGTTGCTTAGCCATTATCTGTTGGCAGACTTCTGACTTGTTTCCAGTTTGGTTAGGAAACTGTTACTTCCCTCCCTTCCATTAAACAGACCTCAGCCACATGGTCACTGCATAGAAAAGAGACCATGTCTTTGAACTGAAATAGAATGCAGGCAGTTTGGTGGGGTATTACCCAGCTGTCAACATTAGTGAGAGGAGTGAAGCCTGATGTATTAGATTATCTAACTGCATTAAGTTCTCCTGGGGTGCATAACATAAGGTTGGTAGGAGTATTGACTGTACTGTATCAGAAACATGCTTGTTTACAAGTTAGGGAGTTTGAGGTTGACACAGACACACTGCTATATTTAAAATGAAAAACCAACAAGGACCTACTTACACAGTACAGGGAACTCTGCTCCATGTTATGTAACAATGGGAAAATAATTTGAAAAATAATAGATACATGTATATCTATGTCACTCAGTCATGTCCAACTCTTTGTGACCCCATGGACTGTAGCCTGCCAGGCTCCTCTGTCCATGGGATTTCCCATGCCAGGATACTGGACTGGGTAGCCATTCCTTTCTCCAGGGGATCTTCCTGACCCAGGGATCAAACCCAGGTGTCCTGCATTGCAGGCAGATTCTTTACCTTCTGAGCCACTAGGGCAGCCCCTTTATTTTTAACAAAACTGCTTTGCTGTAGACCTGAAACTATTACAACTATATTCCAGATATAGCTGTTAATCAACTACACTCCAATATAAAAGAATTAAAAGTTGAAAGGAATAGGCTTTGGAAGGGCACTTGAAACCATGCTGTACTCTAGGGAAGTATTTTCCACAGCAGGAGTCCTTCCTACCTGCAAACCAACTCCTGCCAGATATGAAAGGCAAATTCAGAATTTAAAAGTCATTTTCCTTGTTCCATTTTTATGATTTACTCACAGTAAATTCTGATTTAATTGCCAATGTAAATCTCTCTTTAATTTATCATCCGTCAGCAACATTGTGAGAGAGAGCACTCATATGCACACTGAATATGAGCATGACCTAGAATGGCAGGTCCCTTGATTCCATGTTGCTTTATGTATATTATTCAAACACATGAGTCATATCAGCTTCAAACCAAAAAATGTTCTTGAAAGCATTTTTAAAAATTAGAACTTCAAGATAGTGATCAAAACCCCAAACTTTTCTCTCATAAATGTAATGTCAAAAGCACATAATCCAGGATAGTAAAATAGTTTATTTACAAACAATTAGCATAGCTGCAGGGAAGGCAATGGCACCCCACTCCAGCACTCTTGCCTGGAAAATCCCATGGACGGAGGAGCCTGGTGGGCTGCAGTCCATGGGGTCCCGACGAGTCGGACATGACTGAAGGACTTCATTTTCACTTTTCACTTTCCTGTATTGGAGAAGGAAATGGCAACCCACTCCAGTATTCTTGCCTGGAGAATCCCAGGGATGGCGGAGCCTGGTGGGCTGCCGTCTATGGGGTCGCACAGAGTCAGACACAACTGAAGTGACTTAGTAGGAGAAGCATAGCTGAGTTATGTTATAGTAAAACTATCACCAAAAAGGAGTACTATATTAAAATGTATTCTGATTGTCATTGTTTACAAGGTAAATATCCATTCTTGACTTACCTCTATTTTCCCACCCTTTGATGATAATTGCTAGCATTCATAGAGGCAGTATCAATATCATTTAATTTTATATTGTGTATAGAATGGATAAACAACAAGGTCCTGTGGTATAGCACTGGGTACTGTATCCAGTGCTCTGTGACAAACCATATGGAAAAGAATTTTTAAAGTATGTATCTATCAATATCTATGTGTAACTGAATCACTTTGCTGTACAGTATAAATTAATACTGGTAAAGAATCCATCCGCCAATGCAGGAGAGATAAGAGATGCAGGTTTGATTCCTAGGGTGGGAAGATGCCCTGGAGGAGAGCATGGCAACCCCCTCCAGTATTCTTGGCTGGAGAATCCCCATGGGCAGAGGAGCCTGGCAGACTGCAGTCCATGAGGTTGCAAAGAGCTGGACATGACTGAGTGACTTAGCATGCATACATCAAATATACTTGAATAAAGTAAATTTTAAAGTATTTAATTTTAGAATGAAAAAAAAAAAAAAGAAACAAGAAATCAACAAAAAATCCTGTAAAATATCTAAGTAACTCCAAATCCTTTCTCAAGAAACTGAGATATTAATTTTTGCCTTGTTCATCTTGTACAATCCAATAAACTACTTCAAGTAAATGGAGAGAATTAAAAATCATTTCAAGAATTGCATTTAGTGGAATAAGAGCAATGATGAGCCTTTTCCATTAAGTTCCAGGGGTGCAGTGAATATATTATCTTCCTGTCGCCTCCTCCAAGATCAGCATGAAGCACTGTGGATGGGAATGAGGTTGTTTATCTATCCCGGTCTAATTGGCCCCCTTAAGTCATTCCAAGTAGAACTGACTTTCTGATTCTAATGAATAATGAAGTCCTTCTGTAATTCATGCCGGTATCTGAAGGTGACCCAGCCTGGTCTCAGTCAGAATAAGCAGTGGTGTCTTCTAACCATGGCTGACCATCAGCATCTTCACAGATTGAAAGGACTGATGCTGAAGCTGACGCTCCAATCCTTTGACTGCCTGATACAAAGAGCCAACTCACTGGAAAAGACCCTGATGCTGGGAAAAGACTGGAAGAAAAAGGAGAAGGGGTCAGCAGAGGATGACATGGTTAGGTAGCACCACTGACTCAATGGACATGAACTTGAATGAACTCCAGGAGATAGTGAAGGACAGAGGAGGCTGGCATGCTGCAGTCCATGGGGTTGCAAAGAGTCAGACATGACTTAGCAACATAGTGAGAGCAAAACAGTCTCCATAGAGGCCTACCCGAAATTAACTCTATGATCACCACCACTTATTCCTAGCCAATCAGGGTCACAAATACTAATCAATGTTGATAATTACAGTGAACTAGTCATGTAAGTGACTTTGAAAAGTTACTCAGATCTCTCTTGTCATAGTGATATCCTACACGCATGTTTTGACGGGTATCCACTCACTACTCAATAAAGCCCCATTTATTTAGCATGGCAAATCATGGCACAGTCTGTCCTGCCAATAACTTGTGATAAGCATTGTTTATTGCCCACCTCAGTCCCTCACTGTCTTCTTCATCTGCTTGCTCAGGTGCTCAGCTGTGTCTGACTTCTTGAGACCCCATGGACTGAAGCTCACCAGGCTCTGGTCTCCATGGAATTTTTCCCAAGAATACTGGAGTGGGTTGCCATTTCCTCCTCCAGGGGATCTTCCGGACCCAGAGACTGAACCCTGGTGCCCTGTGTCTAGCTCATTGGCTGGCAGTTTCTTTACCACTGTGTCACCTGGGGACCCTCTCTTCTTTGCCTACAGAACCTAATTTCATGAGGCATCTGAAAGAGGCTTTCCTGTCATGTAATGTGTGTGGTTACTCGCTTAGTCGTGTCCGATTCTTTGCGACCCCATGGACTCAACTCTCCTCAATGGAGCTCGCCAGGCTCCTCTGTCCGTGGGATTCTCCAGGCAAGAATACTGGAGTGGGTTTCCTTCTCCATATTTTCCTTTGCCATTTCCTTCTCCAGTTACGTAATATATTAAAAAAAAAAAAACAAATCCTGGGAACGTCTGCCAGTTTTCCTGTTCTAACAGCAGTCACATCTTCTTCCATTTAAGCTTTGACTCATGCAGTGGACAGTCATCTCACAGACACAGGGAAAGGCTAAGCCCAAGGGAATACAGAGATGCCCACTCAAAATCATGATGTGGCTAAATAACACCGGAATGCGCCAACTCTAACATGTTTTTATGTGAGAAAAACACTCCTGTTTTTAAAGCTCTCATTAGTCAAATAATCGCCTTCCTGAGGGACACACTGTTTCCAGAGAAATGTCCCCTTCTGTTTCTTCCCTCATGCCCCATGACCCGGTCTCACCCAGGGCACGGCGCCTCGGGCACGCTGTTGCTGTAAGTGAGCTCAGGTTTGGGGGCTCGCCACTCAAAAGGCAGGGCTTCTCTCATAGCTCAGTTGGTAAAGAATCTGCCTGCAATGCAGGAGACCTGGGTTCGATTCTTGGGTCAGGAAGATCCCCTGGAGAAGGAAATGGCAACCCACTCCAGTATTCTTGCCTGGAAAATCCCACGGGCAGAGGAGCCTGGAGGGCTACAGTCCATGGGGTCGCAAGAGTCAGACACGACTGAGCGACTAAACCACCACCGCTCTGAAGTCAATGATTGAGAAGCTAGTGTCTGTAGAAGGGATAGATGCTTTCATCAGAAAAGCTGGAAATCTGGAGGGATGTGGACTCGTGTCCCGAGAACAACGCTAGAGACGTAGCTAAGTTGGGACAGTTTTCAAAGGGAAACATGGGAGAAGGGGAGAATCTCAGCGAGTCATGGAGGCGAGAGGCTGGGTTCTGCATTCTTCTCCGTTGTGCAGACTGGCTGACTCTCTCTTAGAAGGCTGTCTTGCCCGTGTGATCGGCCTGCAGGATTGCTAAAGGGGCACTTAGGGGTAGAGAGCTAGTCATTCTTTCACTGCTTAATTTCTTCTTCTCGGTTCTTTTAATCTAGAAAAAGGATGAAGAGGCTAAGAAAGGTACAGTGTGTATTCAGGCGAGCATAAGTCCAGAATTGGGTCCAAATGCCGAGTGATCTCTTTCCTATTTTAAGGTTAAAGGAGGCCAGAAATAGGCAAACAGGAGGAGGGCAAAAGAGCTGCTTTCACTGCTCATTTTGTTTTGAAAGGAAGAAGAATGAATAAAACCCACCTTAAACTTGTATGCATTTTTCTACAAAAGTGTTCATTTGATCTCCAAAAGTATGACAGGGTGCTGTCCGTCCAGGTGAGCAGCAAACGTTTTGGGGAGTAGTATTGGTTTGAAGGTCTTAGATGACTTCATAATTTTATATGGTTACTTTAAAATTCCATTTGTAATTTTATTGAAAATTTTAAAAGCACTTATTTTATGTATATAAAATTTGCATGTATTGTCACTTATATTTTGTTTGGTTTTTCAATGAAGAAATCACAGCTAACGTCAACAGGCTATATGCCAGGTATATTTCCAGGTTTTAGATGAACTGAACAAACAATATCTTTGCCTTCATTGATTTTCATTCTAATGAAAAATTTGTCTGATATACATATGGCTACAATGAGTAAATATAAGGCAGTCATATCACAACTGTTTTTATAATTTTTTTCTTTATGTTACATTCTATGGCAGACACATCAAGATCCAAAACTATATAATATCTGCCTGGTATCACACACCAAATAATTGCAAAATAAAGGCTTCATTAAATAAAACATACCAATATTTTATAGAGAATCAAAAGATTTTTTTTAAAATTGCCTGCTATAGAAACTGTGACTTTTGACGTCTGCTCCAGAGTGGAGCAACACAGTTGGGAAGATACCTGCAGGATCCCCTTGCTTTCATCAGTGTCAAAAACTTACTGTGATTTTATAAGGTAAGTAATTATTGGAAGTACTAACATATTTCCTGAGTATATGGTGGGGAAAATGCGTGGCATGGAGACACAGTGGGTTTTCAAAGAGTCATCTGTCTCATTCCACATTTTTTCAAGTCACAACAGCTTGTACCATTTTCCTACCATTGCTTATGGGATGGTCTCAGGTTCCAGTTCTTTCCCAGCAGCCAGGTCTCTCCACCAGTGATACCTGCTTTCAAAGATCCACCTGCCAATGCAGGAGACGAAGAAGACTCAGGTTCGATCCCTGGGTTGGGAAGATCCTCTGGAGGAGGAAAAGGCAACCCACTCCAGTATTCTTGCCTGGAAAATCCCATGGGCAGAGTAGCCTGGTGGGTTACAGTCCAGCGGGGGCCACAAAGAGTCAGACACAACTTGAGTACATTCTATTAGCAATATATATATATATACATATATATATATTTTCAAATCAGTGTTTATTCTCTCCCTGCATCATGCCAGATTTATTTGAAGAGAAGTCTTTTCTTCTATATTTATTTCACTTAAAACTGTAATCAGAGACAATTTTATGTCTTGTGTTTATCTGCTAAGTGTAGGCTAACTTTGAGGGTCTGGTGCCTAGTCAGGCAGCACTGTTCCGATTCTTTCCCTAATCTTAACTCCCTCCCTTCTCTTTCCTTATCCCAAACCCTGACAGTTTCAGTGCAAAGTTATCTTAAATTAACTATTATTTGTTCCATTTCATTTTAATTATTTAAAATGATAGCTAAAGCTCCTATCACTCTGGCTCTTCCTATTTTATGACATTAATTAGAGGAACTCAGTTCTTTCAGGAAGAGATTCCGTCTAACCTGCAAATGGTTTGTAAATCACATTCTCTTATTCTTGCGTTGTTATGTTTCCCCTAGTATGATTTCTGACACATTTTATGTGAAATCTTTGTACAGAACAAATTACTGACAGTAACAAATTTCTAGTCCTGTATCAACTATTTACTGGATACTTAACCAAGAAGGTTTTGTGCTCTCTAAAAATACGTGTATCTAATCTACATTTACTCATTAGGAAAGATTTTTTTAAATGAATGCTCATGAAGATCTTTGAAAACTGAAAAAGTCTCATTCAAAACAAATGCTTTGTGTAAGTTCTTGTTTCGAGTACCTTTAGGTTGGATTGTATAAAAGGCTATTTCCTTTCCTGGGGGCCGTGGTATTAGCCAAGACAGATTTCTTCATTTATCAATATTTTAATCTGACATTTGGAGGCTGAGCAATTACAGAGAAATACCCATGACACAGATTTCATGTCCTTCCTTCTAGGATGACTCTTAAATGTCCCAAACTTTTCACAAAATATATTTTGCCTGTGATTAGCCATTTGAATAATAATATTAGCTAACAGATGTTACAAAAAAACAAAATTTCTCTATCATTTGTTTTCTTATTAATTTTGGTTTAACATATGCTTGCATTTGTCTGTTTGACTTGTGTTTTGTTGACATTGATTGATGTATTAGAAGTCACTCTGAAAGTGAAAGTGTTAGTCGCTCAGTCGTGTCTGACTCTTTGCAACCTCATGGACTATAGCTCAACAGGCTTCTCTGTTCATGGAGTTTTCCAGGCAAGAATACTGGAGTGGGTAGCTATTCCCTTCTCCAGAGGATGTTCCCTGCCCAAGGATCGAACTCTAGTCTCCTGAAGAAAAACCTAGAAAATGAAAAATCCAGAAAAAAAAATGTTTAGCACTTGGTATTAAATTTTTACCTTATGAACTTAGAAAGATGGTTTCAGTAGATAAAGTTTAGAGAATGTATAGAATTCCCCCTTCTTCTTTTTAAAAAATTGTTTAAACTTTATAATCTGGAAGAAACATTTTTAGTATTTTATAAATTCATTTATTTCAATTTTTACCAAATTTGAGAGAGGCATTTTTGTATGTTGGTAAAACATGGAGAACTATACTAGGAGGTATTTTTTTCCTACAACTTTATTTTTTTATGACTTCACTATGTCATGGATTCTATGAATAACATTTCTGTGCAAGTTGATACAACACAGTAAACTCTATATAGGCGTTCAGACTGCCTGTGTTCAAGGGCTGTCTCTACAGGCATTTACAATGAAAACTTAGACTACTTATTTATCCTTTCCAAATTTCATGTTTTCAATGTAAAAAGCTAGAATCATAATACAACTCCTGGATTTTTTATTTTAAGAAAAGAACACACACACAAAACATAGTATTAGATGCATAATATTATACGAGCATCAGTTCAGTTCAGTTCAGTTCAGTCACTCAGTCGTGTCCGACCTTTGCGACCCCATGAATCGCAACACGCCAGGCCTCCCTGTCCATCACCAACTCCTGGAGTTCACTCAGACTCACGTCCATCGAGTCCGCGGTGCCATCCAGCCATCTCATCCTGGGTCGTCCCCTTCTCCTTCTGCCCCCAGTCTCTCCCAGTATCAGAGTCTTTTCCAATGTGTCAACTCTTCGCATGAGGTGTCCAAAGTACTGGAGCTTCAGCTTTAGCATCATTCCTTCCAAAGAAATCCCAGGGTTGATCTTCTTCAGAATGGACTGGTTGGATCTCCTTGCAGTCCAAGGGACTCTCAAGAGTCTTCTCCAACACCACAGTTCAAAAGCATCAATTCTTCGGTGCTCAGCCTCCTTCACAGTCCAACTCTCACAGCCATATATAGATGCACAGTATTAAACATAAAGGCAAGATTTTTTGCTATTTTAAAGATAAAATATGTACAGTTATAGTAATAAGATGAATCCAGAAAAAAAAGAATCTTTGCTGGGACATCTTTTTTCCTTTCAAGACAGCCCCACTGGTAGGGGGTGCCCAGAAGTAGCCCCAACCTTCATGGTGCACAACAGTTTATCTCCTGGCCTTATTCCCAGACTGAAGGTAGGCAGAATAATGCCCTTAAACACTCTCAGCCCCCTAAGGCCCATGCCCTGATCCCTGGAACCTGAATATGTTATATCACATGGCAAAAGAGACTTCTCAGATGTGATCAGAATTGAGAACCTTAAAATAGTTAAATGGTCTGGCATTTCTCTAGGTGGACTTTGCCTAGTGACATGGGCCCTCAAGTGTCCTCTCTCCAGTTAGGCATAGAGAGACACAGCTGGAGTGGGAGTCGGGGAGAGTCCAAGAGCAGGCGGAAGCTGGGGTCCTGTTACTGGCTCTGAGTTAGGGGGTTGCATGACAGGACCAGCGAGAACCCTCTAGGAATGAAGAGCAAGCCTAGCTGATGGTCAGCAGTGCAGCAGGGGTGTCAGTACCACGACAGCAAGGGACCTCGATTCCACCAGCATCCTGATGCATGAGAAAGAAGATTCTTCTCCAGGCTCTTCAGCTGGGAGTCCGGTAGATAACCAGACTTTGAGTTTATGAGACCCGGAGCAGAGACACCAGCCAACCCAGGCATCTGACCCGCGGATCCACGAGAAAGTTGGCACAGGGAAGCGGCCTTAATGCCCCAAGGCTCCTGCCATAGGTACTTCCTGCCCGGTTTCTAGAGCTTTAAAGTAAATCAAGCAGCTGCACAAAAGATCCATATATTCAAAGCAAATGGTTTAAGCAAAGGTTTTTCCAGTAGTCATGTACAGATGTGAGAGCTGAACCATAAAGAAGGCTGAGTGCTGAAGAATTGATGTTTTTGAACTGAGGTGCTGGAGAAGACTCTTGACAGTCGCTGGACTGCCAAGAGATCAAACCAGTCAATTCTAAAGGAAATCAACCATGAATATTCATTGGAAGGACTGATGCTGAAGCTTCAATACTTTGACCATCTGTTGCAAAGTGTCAACTTAATGGAAAAGACTCTGATGCTGGGAAAGATTGAGGACAGGAGGAGAAGAGGATGACAGAGGATGAGATGGTTGGATGGCATCACTGAATCAATGGACATGAGTTTGAGCAAGCTCCAGAAGATGCTGAAGGACAGGGAAGCCTGATGTGGTGCAGTCCATGGGGTTGCAAAGAGTCAGATGTGATTTAGGGACTCAACAACAAAGCACCTACTCTACCCATGAACAATAAGTAAACAGCCTAAAAAGGAAGTGCCTTCAGAACGCATGCTTAATAAAATTAAAACATTTAGAGAAATACTATTCCGTATGCCAAGTTAAGTCTACAGGACAAACAAGAAAAATTGTGGCTCCTCCCAGAGGAAAGAAAGTCCTCCTTTTCGAGTATTTGGGCTATTCTAAGTAAAGCCTCAGCTTCAGCTCAGGAAAGATTTGAAAACAGCCTCTTACTGGCTGAATCAATCTTCACGGTATCCCTGTGTTTTTGTAAATGATGCATCGGGCTTCTCGGCAGGGCCAGATGTGGAATTTTATTTGCTGGACAGGAGATTATTGAGAATGCTCAATATAAAAAGTGTCCACTCTGGATTTCATTAGGGAACAAATGAGCTATGGCCAGTCCTGGGGTTTAAACAGGGGACCTAGGCTCAAAACACAGCTGTTTCCTCCTCTTTTCCAGGCCAGAAAAAAACAGCGCTGCTAGAAATTGACCAGGGCCCCTGCCTCCCCCCTACTGTCTTCAGGCTGCCCTTTGATTTCAGCTGGTCCCCAGCTGTCCCCCCATCCTGCCTTTCTCCCTCCTCACCTGCCTCCTTCCCACCCCATCTCGATCCGGAGGGATTAAGACCGAGGGGGACAGTGTGCCTGGTCATCTATTTTAATCCCAGTTAATGTAGCTTTGCTTCCTCCTGGGAAGGACCCAAAAACTCCAGTTGCAGAGTGGATTAAATCTGCAAAAACATTTTACCTGATTTGGCAACTTGTTTTCCTGTCTACTACAGCATGTTCAGTCACACTTTCACTCCTAGTGCGGTCTGAGGCATTTTTCCCTTTTTTTGCTCGCTCCTGTACGGCTATGACGAATTCTTACATTTTATTCCTACATCATCGATCATCTCGCGACCCTGCTCTGGGTAATACACAAAGTGTACGATACAAGGAAACACGTTAGTGTTACTGATTTTAAATTTATTACCTTTTTAATTTTACAGCATGATTTTTCCCCATGTATTATGCATAGTTTCATTTGTGGCAGTCTGAACGTCTACTAGGACGCACGTCCAAAAACCCAGCCCAGGTGGTAATCGATGAATGAGAAGAATCTTTTGCCAGAGTCATTAGTCTCTGCATTTTATTCTTTCTCAGCAACATGCACTTAAAAAAAAAAAAAGAAGAAAACCGTCTGAGTGAAAACGTTTAACTAATGCAAAGCCTGTGGGTGTTACTATCGGTCTCTTTACCTCTGGGTAAAAACTTTTATTTTTAATCAAATTGCTCAAAACCTTTTTCTTCTCTGCATAGATCAATACCTTTCTACAGGAAGTGGGCTGACTCTTTCTCATGGTTACATTAAAAATTTGGAAGAGGTCATTTAGTTAGTGATGCTACATTCCATACAGAATGTATTAGACTGCTGTTGTCTGTACCAAATCATGACTTTCAGGTGTCACAGCCCTAATCCTATGCTAGGATTTCTCTTTCTCAGATCTTGTTTATCCACTTACCTCTTGTCTTGAAATACAGTTCAGATAGGGCCTTCCCCAAACTTAGCCAGCTTGTGAATCCCCCGGGGGGAATGTCCAGATTCAGACTGGACCCGTTGGCCTGAGTGTCTGTATTCCTAGCTCCCTCCCCAGGGAGGCGCTGTTCAGGTCTACACTTGAAAAGTGACTTCTACTCTGTGTGCTAGGAGCACCAAGTGTAGGTAGACTTGGGCCAATCCGGTTCTGCCACTCACCGGTAGAGGAAGGCTTCCTCCTTCTTGATTTAGCCGTATTACCTATCTCACATTGTACAGCTAGGATAACCTGAAATAATGCATGTAAAGCACCTCGCCATTTACCCAGCTCATAGGAAACACTCAAATGGGCAAGTTTTTGTTTTGCTTTTTGCTCATCACTTTTATATATTTAAAAAATTTTTATTGTGATATAGTTGATATACAATGTTGCATCAGCTTCAGATGCACAGCAAAGTGACTCAGTTATAAATGTATATATAGATATATATTTGCATATATTTCTTAGATTGTTTTCCATTATAGAATATTACAAGATATTGAGTACAATTCCGGGTGCTATACAGTAGCCCACCAGGATTCTCTGTCCATGGGGTTTCCTATACAAGAATTCAGGAGAGGGTTGCCATTTCTTTCTTTGGGGGATCTTCCCAACCCAAAGATCGAACCTGCGTCTCTGTGTCTCCTGCACTGGCAGGCGGCTCCTTACCACGAAGCCACCTGGGAAACCCATTTAAAATATATGGTACTGTGTATATGTTAATCCCACACTCCTAATCTATCCTTCCCTGCCCTTTCCCCTTCGGCAAAACACATTTATGAATGTGTTTTCTATGTCTGTGAGTCTATTTCTGTTTTATAAATGCATTCATTTGTATCATTCTTTCTAGATTCCAGGTATAAATGACATCATATGATATTTGTCTTTCTCTGTCTGGCTTTCTTCACTCAGGATGCTCATCCCTAGGTCCATGCATGTTGCTGCAAATGGCATTATTTCATTCATTTTCATGGCTGAGTTATATATCATTTTAATTATTTCGATTATCTTTCTATCCTCCACTCAAGACTAAGCTTATATTCTTTTACAGAAAAGAACAGGGAGGTGGGAAGCAGCATGCAGGGCCTCTGAGGGGACATGCCTACAACAGAGGGGCCTAGGTGGCATCTGCTCACTGGGTCATTCTGGGGCAATCAGGGTCTAGGCAGGGGCCCTGGCACATTCCCTCATCTGAATGGAAGTGAGCAAGCTGATGGGGTCATGAGGGAAGCTGGCATGAATAAATGGTGTCCAGGCCCAATAATGGTGATAGGAGGCCTGTGTTCTGGACGGGTGTTTATAGGCAGGTGTATTCTAGATGTCACATTCAAGGCCACCCAGAGACACCCACAGACGAAGCTATGACCAACCTAGACAACAGCTTAAGAAGCAGAGACATCAATTTGCCAACAAAGGGCCGTATAGTCAAAGCTATGGGTTTTCCAGTAATCATGTGTGGATATGCGAGTTAAACCATAAAAAAGGCTAAACACCAAAGAATTGATGCTTTCTAAGTGTGGTGCTGGAGAAGACTCTTGAAGGTCCCTTGGACTGCGAGGAGATCAAACCAGTCAATCCTAAAGGAAATCAACCCTGAATATTCATTTGAAGGACTGATGCTGAAGCTGAAGCTCCAATACTTTGGCTACCTGATGTGAAGTGCCAACTCATTGGAAAAGACCCTGAGGCTGGGAAAGATTGATGGCAGAAGGAGAAGGGGGAGACAGAGGATGAGATGGTTGGATGGCATCACCGATTCAATGGACATGAGTTTGAGCAAACTCCGGGAGCTAGTGAAGGACTGGGAAGCCTGGCGTGCTGCAGTCCACGGGGTCACAAAGAGTCAGACATGACTTAGCTACTGAACAACAATAAGAGACTGGTCCAGTGGTGCTTCTCCCATTGTCCACTTTACAGAAGGACCGCCACTGACCCATAGACGCATCTGACAATACTCTGCGTGTGTCTGGCGCTCTATTATGTCTGATGCAGTTGCATACATGTTGTCTTGCTTCATCCTTATACCTCTTCTAGGAAAGAAACACCACCGTTCTGATTTCTGGGAGCACAAGGAGATTTAGAACAGTCTCAAAACCCTCCAGTGAGAAGGGGATCTTGGGATTGGTTCTCCTGCCTTGAAGCCCAGGCTGACTCCATGACCCCTTCCACTTATAGGACCAGACACCTCAGAAGTATAGTCTAATGCTCAGCCTCCACAGCAGATTGGATTGCAGTAGGACTTTTCTGTGACTGTATCCGTATGGAGAGAATTCATGTGCCCAGCCTCCTTCTACTGACTTTTCAAAACAGGAGGAAAACCTGCAAAGCAGGAAAATGAGCTGAGTATCAGTGAATGTTCTGGGCAAAGTGCTTGTGACAGGGAATATGACCATGACCTCAGATTAAAAATCCCTGAATTGCCAAAATACTGCAGAGCTGTTTGAGGCCTTTTTTTTTTTTAAATGTGGGGAAAGGAAAAGGGATCGACAAAAAGGAAAAGTACAGGTGGCAAATTATCTGAATACAATTACACTTGGTCTGAGAAGAGACCAGGAAGTTGTCATAATGCGTTAAGAGCTCTTATACCCTAGGCATTCCAAATTTTATATTCGTGTTTTCCCCATAAGCTTTGTCTATAGTTGCCACTTCACTTTTGCAAAATTGACCCAAAATACTATGAGCCATATTATTCCTGTGTAGCTTTTTTTTTTTTTTTATGTATATACCCAATGTCTTGAAAGGTTGAACTCATGGAAGTAACATTCAAAAACATCCACTGTATTTTATTATGTAAAGTGCAACTTTCTTGTGAAAAATATGTTTTATTTTACTGTGATGAGTTCAAATGGCTCCATCTAAGGGTTAAGCCTGTGCTGTTTGCAGGAGGAAGATGTATTTTTGTTAATACGTGTAATTCATTCCTATCTTGAGGTAGGGACTTTATTGGTCTTAGTCTTATAAAATAGGAATTATATATGTCTTGAAATGTTCTAATTTCTTTAGTTTAGTTTAAAATATTAATTTGGCTGTCACCGAAATTATGTCTTTTGGTTGGGTCATTTTATATCTTTATGAGATTGATTAAAATTTCATAATGGGTTTGTCCATGTGAATTTTCTGTTTCTTCAAGATTGAATTTTTAGGGAAAAAGGAAGACCTATGGTCACTTAAGGGGCTTCCCTGGTGGCTCAGATGGTAAAGAATCTACCTGCAATGTAGAAGACCCTAGTTTGATCCACTGGAGATAGGAAAGCCTACCCACTCCAGTATTCTTGCCTGGGAAATCTCATGGACAGAGGAGCCTGGTGGGTTACAGTCTATAGGGGCTGGAAACAGTAGAACACGGCTGAGCAACTGAGCATGCGTGAACGCTAAACCATCACATGACATTCTCTGCTCTTCATTTGCAGCAGAAGGAAAGGAAATTACTTTGCTCACTTCTTCCTTTGTGTGCAAAAGGTAAATATTCTCGAGAATATTCCTGGGTATTCAAGAAGCAGATTTGTGAGAAGGGTGATGCAGGGGCTTGGAGAAGTGGTGGGGGTTGGGGGACGGGAGGAGAAGGAGGTGAGGGCAGGGCTCTGGGCGGCTGGCTGGAGGGTCAGGCAGTGGGGAGTTGGAGGGAATCGGTGAGCAAAACTGGGCAAAACAGCTCAGGAAATCTGAGAACTGGAGGCGAGGGCAAAGCAGTCTTGAAGCCTTGCTGAGGTCTGCACGTTGGGTCTCTTTTAATACTCTTCAAGAAACTCAAGGAATGATTGGATTTTTTAAATTACTTTTGGTTGGCGGACTTTTTCCTTGAAACTGATTCTATGGAACAAAAGCCCTGGCTTATATTTGGAGATGTTGCTTTTATGTGCATTTTGGGCTTTTATTCTTGAGGTTTTGATTCTTGTGGAAAACAAATGGCAGATCATTTGGCAGCTTCTAAAAAGAATTTTAAGGTTCATTCAGGTACTTGTACAGTCTTTTCTATTAAGGAGGGATTCTCTGTCCTTTCAACTGGGAGTGTGTGCAGAGACTGCGCCCCTTGAACACAACGCACCGGAGTTCCCTTTACTTGGATGAGCCAGCCTTTCGAACAGCGCCCCACACGCGAGGTGCTGCAGAAGGTGGGGTTACAGGGAAGGCTGGTGCGGGCGTGGAGACTGGGTCTGGGGAACTATATAAACGTGGTAGTCGCACCCATGTGATTTTCCACCAATCACAAGGGAGAATTTCCTTATTTTATTATTGTCTAAATCAGAAGCTTAGACTCCTGAAAAAAAAATGAACTCTCAAGGTAGTTACCAGATAATAACCAAATGACTCAGTCATAAATGTATGTGGCCAGGGCTTTATTAACTTTATCAGTAAATTTCCTGTCATTACATTCATCCACTACAGCGTGCTTTCTTCTATCAAAACTCATACTCAGCCTCACATGAGTCACTTTATGATTATAAATTTAGTAAATGGTTAATCATATCCTGTTGGCATAAAATTCTTTGTTCAGTGGAGGAATTCAAAAGGTTGATGTGGTTGAGCCTCTCATCCGTATTATTCAAATTTGCTGTTGGGCAGCCAGTTTTGAAAAGATTTCTGATTTGCCATGATGTGTCCTTTAAAGCAAAGCATTTCTGTATTTTACTCAAGCATGACATGGAAGAAATTAGAGGTAATATGATCTGATATGTTAAGGGTCTGTCATCCATACCAGTGTATCTGGGCTGCTCAATAAGAACTGATTCAATATATCATAATGATTGTGATCATTTCTTTCATGCAAATAAATATGTAAGATGTTTCCTTACCTCCTAAAGTTATCTGAATGCGCAATTGATATAGTCTGAAGCTAAATTAAAATTTAATAAAACATTGCAACTATGTGAGTCCTACAAAAGTACTTTTTTTTGAAATTATAAACTACTACATATGTCAAGGAAAAAATTTAGCTATCATAGACACCCCAATATGGGAAATTCGATTTTGTCACACTTGTATAACAAGAAATAAACACACAAAGATTGACTTTTTTAGTTCTGTGGTTATTGCTGAAACATCTTCAAGGCAAAATACAATTTTTCATCCTCAGTTCACAAACAGAAAATTTCTAAAAATAATAAGAAGCATTCCCACACAATGTAAAACATCACCCAGCAATTTCCCCTGCTAGATCCATAGAATAAGTTCTCTTTGGGGAGAAGTAAGGATCATTCGTCACTGGGGCTCCTGCATTGGGGATGGGCTGTTGTAAAGCTGTAAGCTGTACAGGCTCTTTTGGATCCACAGCTTCCCAAGATTCTATTCTTTTTTTTTTAGTCAAAGATCACATCAGAATTTCAAAAGAAACATTGAGCACCCATCCATGTGCACGTGGCCACAACCTGAGGTCTGCCCACGTTCAGTGCTGCCTCCGTGGGGTGTTGAGGATTAGCAAGTCCATTTGGCGCTTAGAGTTACATCCAGTCTCTCCAAGTCTATTTTTACCTTCATATTTGATCATTTTTTTCTTCAGTTTATTCCTCAGCTTTTTAGAATGTGGAAGAGAGGGCTTTCTTTTTTCTTTTTTAATGGGGATGTCCTCTGAAAATGCCACAATGTTGACCCCCTTTTTTTTTTCATGAAGTAAGTAATAAAAGAGTGAACACCTTGAAGAATAACACGGAATCTTACTGAGGAATGACAGTGAGGGACCATTATCAATAGTAGAATTAAATAAGGACGAAACTGGTCATCATTTGAACTCCAGGAGACAGTGAAGGACAAGGGAGCCTAGTGTGCTGCAGTCCACGGACTTGCGAAGAGTCAGACACGACTTAGCCACTGAACAGCAACTAACTCGTTGTCAGCCCAGCTGTTCTGAGGCTGGTTAGCACAGTCATGGGGCCATGCTGAGCATCGCTGCTGTACAGAGGCCCTTTAACTACAAACACAACTGGTACCCAGAGCAGCCCAAACGCAGCCCTCAGGTACCCCAGGCATCTTCCCGAGAGCAATCTGAGGGAGGCTCCTCCCAGTGAGTAGCCTTGGACCAGGATCTTGAAGAATATGAAAGATGAATGCTGAGCACCTTTGGAACTGCTTGTGTCTATTTGGTGACTCTCTGTATTGGTACTGGAGTAGGAAGTGGTGGTGATGGAAACCAGCGGCAGTAATCTGAGAAGATGGAGACAGATCTGCAGAGAAGTCCCATCCTGTGTGCACTCAGGGCATCTCACCTATGGGATTCCAGAGCTTTTAATAGTCACAGGTCTATGTGTCGAGGTGACCTTCTCATTTGATGGGGGATGTGTACATTGTGTCCTTCAGTACACGCCCAGGGCTTTAGCAGGAGATCCAGCACATAGTAGGTGCTCACTAAATGGGTTCTTAATGAAGAAATGAAACACTTGCTCTCACTTCTTGGCAGACCAAGTTACATAAGTTTCCCCAAATAAGCAAACTCGATAAACTCAAACTTCCTACAGTGAGGTCCCCTACCCTGTCTCCTCTTTTACTTATTTTTGGGTTCCCAGGTTCCAAGATTATACAAAAACCTTAAATCTGATTTAATTTTGTCTGATTGTGAACTTTGCAAGAGTTACCCTTGAAGCACTTTAGATCTTAGTACTATTGGTTGATCTCAGACAGACTTCTGTTAGAGGGATTTTCAGCATCCATCAAGGGGACATGAAGGTTTGAGGGTGAGGGGCTTGAGGCTCGTTCATTGCAGCAGGTTGCTTGGGCTCAGCGATCAGCTTGCAAGCACAGCAGCTGTCCCCCAACAAGTCTGGCCTTCTCAGTGAGTGTTGCTGCCTGTTATTGCTCCCCTGACCTGATCCACAGCACTCCCCTCTGTGCTGGCCTCCCGATGCAGCTTTGCTTTCAAAGGATTCTACTCCCATCCCTCTCTCCCTCTACCTGCCCTTGACTCTGAATCTTCACTTTCTTAAACACTTGTCATTGCCCGCATATTTTTGATTTTAAAATAACACATATTATGCATATGTGTTAATCTCGATCTCCCAATTTTTCTCCCATCCCCATTTCCCCCTTGGTATCCATATGTTTGCTCTCTACGTGTGTATCTCCACTTCTGTTCTGCAAGTAAGATCATCTATGCCTTTTTTTTTTTTCTAGATTCCATGTATATACATTCAGTCAGTTCAGTTCAGTCGCTCAGTCATGTCCAATTCTTTGCGACCCCATGGACTGCAACATGCCAGGCCTCCCTGTCCATCACCAACTCCCGGAGTTTACTCAGACTGATGTCCTTTGAGTCAGTGATACCATCCAAACATCTCATCCTCTGTTGTCCCCTTCTCCTCCTGCCTTCAATCTTTCCCAGCAAATGAGTCAGTTCTTTGCATCAGGTGGCCAAAGTATTGGCGCTTCAGCTTCAGCATCAGTGCTTCCAATGAATATGCAGGACTGATTTCCTTTAGGATGGATTGGTTGGATCTTCTTGCAGTCCAAGGGACTCTCAAGAGTCTTTTCCAGTATCACAGTTCAAAAGCACCAATTCTTTGCTGCTCAGCTTTCTTTATAGTCCAACTCTCACATCCATACATGACTACTGGAAAAACCATAGCTTTGACTAGATGGACCGTTGTTGGCAAAGTAATGTCTCTGCTTTTTAATATGCTGTCTAGCTTGGTCATTAGTTTTATTCCAAGGAGTAAGAGTCTTTTAATTTTATGCTATATTTGTTTTTCACAGTCTCTAGGTCCAGCCACATCTCTACAAATGACCCAATTTAGTTCCTTTTGAGTAATATTACATTGGAAAGGACATCCAGAAAAGAGGGGATATATGTACACATATAGCTGATTCACTTTGCTGTACAGTATAAACTAACACACAGTAGTAAAGCAAAAATAAAAGAAAGAAATTTGCTCAATCATGTCCGACTCTTTGCAACCCCATGGACTGTAGCCCACCAGGCTCCTCTGCCCATGGGATTTTCCAGGCAAGAATACTGGAGTGGGTTGCTATTTCCTCTCCAATAGTAAAGCAGCTATACTCCAATAAAAGTTAATCAAGGAAACAAATTACTAATACCAAGTCACCTGTTTGAGAGACCAAAACTGAGTTTTACTAGTTAAGCTTAGCTTGATTTTATCTATCTGTGCTTATACATATTTTATTAAACTCCTCCAAACCAGCTATGTTTACATTATTTACCATTTTCATAAAAACCTCTGATCCTATTTAAGGTTTTACTTCCCCAAGATACTTTCAATTTCACCCTAGTTTTTGCTCTACTTGTCCTGTTTGATGTTATCTGCAGGAATCCCATGGGGACTTGGGGGCCGCTAAAGTTGGTTCACTGCCAAGGGTAAGCTGCATGCTTCCTGATAAAGAAGTGAAAATGTGGCCTTTGAGTTGAAATGAGAAACAGAAGGACAGTCCTGCTTCCCGCTTCACCTTCATGTAGCTCCCCACAAACATGACTCACACCCATCTGAACATTTCCACTTCAAGGCAGAGGCAATGGCTTTGGACACTTCAGTGCTGGGTCAGCAGGAGGTCCCTGTGATAAACGGAGATTTTTACCTAGAGAATGCTAATGACAGGCCACCATATGCAAGGAAAGCCTGAAATGTGTTTGCAACACAGTTTTGCTGGAGCCGTACGCTTATTTTCTCATTTGCGGTGGTACAAGGAGCGAGACTGTTGAATGCAGAGATGGCATAGAAGGTAAAGATCACAAGGAATAGGAGCCACAGCCGGGGCCTAAAAGACTCGTGATGCCTCTGCCTTGGGCCCTGGGTTTGCAAATTCCTCTTCCCAGGGACAACAGCCCGGGTATTCACAAGGGCAGTGTGCTGCTCAGGTGCACCAGTTGGGGTATTTTTCAAATGTGATTAACATTCACAATTCAGTGCAAGTGAACTTATTTACAGAACAGAAATAGACTCATAGACATAGAAAATAAATCTATGGTTACCAGAGGGGAAAGTGTTGGGGAGGAATCAATCAGGAGTCCGGCGTTGGCCACTGTGTATACTTCTCCAGGGGCTCACGTGGTCAAGAACCTGCTGCAATGCAGGCTATCCAAGTTCCTTTCCTGGGTCAGGAAGATCCCCTGGAGGAGGGCATGGCAACCCACTCCTGCCTGGAGAATCCCCATGGACAGAGGAGCTTGGCCGGTTACAAAGAGTTGGACACGACTGAGTGACTAACACACACCACTATGTATAAAATAGATAACCAACAAGGTCCTGCTGTGTAGCACAAGGAAGACTACACTTGTAATCACCTATAGCAGAAAAGAATCTGAAAAAGAATATCTATGTATATATATTTATATAGTCAATATATGTCTATATATGTATAACTGAGTCACTTTGCTGTGCACTGGAAACTAATGCAACCCTGTAAATTAACTATGCTTCAACAAAAATAAATTGAATAAATAAATTGGAAAAAAAGGCACTATTAGACTTCTTGTTAATGAGGCGTCGAGAGAGTAACTAACTGAGAGAGAGAAAAGTGAAAAGTGTTAGTTGCTCGGGCATGTCCGACTCTTTGGGACCGCATGGACTGTAGCCCACCAGGCTCCTCTGCCCATGGAATTTCCCAGGCAAGAATGCCATTTCCTTTTCCAGAACTGGTAGCTGGAGGGCTTTGAAATTCAGAGACTTGCATTGTGAGCAGAGTCATGATAAAATGAAGGAAGCATTTTAAACGAGGAGATAAATCTGGTAAGAATATGCTTCGATGAATGGCTACATTTGAATCACCACATATTGCATAAAGCAAAAGCTATTTTAGGAGCTGAACTTTATAGTCAGTTATAAGGATTGAAAATATGGTGCTTCATAAATTTATGTGGGCTTCAACTTCTATGAAACCCAGAATTGGGGCTGCTGAAATTAACTATAAGAAAAGTCTTTATTCCATAACAGACTGAACTAAAACCAGCAGGAAATGTATGGTAAGAAGTACTCAGGGCTGAATGGGAGAAACATTGAAACGGTATTAAAGGGAAATTACAAAAGCTGTGATGAGTGGAAGGAGCCAGTGAGTGATCCTGAAGATCTGGATTAAGCAAAGATGGAAATTATGTTACTCAAATTTTGAAGGTGTAGGGTTCCCAGTGGAGTTGGCCAAAGTACCACAAGAAAGTAAGCTTTAAGATAGTGGTCTGAGGGAAGATGGAGTTGAAATTTATTTCAGGTCCTTATTTATTTTTTTTTAATTTAAATTTATTTACTTTAATTGAAGGCTAATTACTTTACAATATTGTATTGGTTTTGCCATACATTAACAGGTCTTTATTTTGAGTGGATTCTACCAGACAGACTGGCATCTTAGTCCTAAGAACTTGTAGCTTTAGGAATGAAGTATGGTGCTCTTGTGATCTTGACATGTTTCCCCTGCCACACACACACACAAAGAATAGACGTAGTGTTAATATTTCTAAAGACCATTCACAGATTTTATCTTCATATCTTTGTAAAGTGGTTATAGCACTTGGGAAACAAGATGGATCAGACAAAAGCCTGACTCACAGAATAAAAATTATTACTGCATTTGTTCTCTGTAATCCTCTATCTCATGCATCTCTTTTCTTCTTTTTGGAATTAGAATTCGGACAGCTGTCTTCCTTCTATCCACTTTAAATGGCGGTCAACTTTTGCGAGTCCTTGTAACACAGGACTGATTCAGAGAGAAACCAAGGATAGTCTGGGAGGTTTGCACAGCTGATGAGTCATAAGCTCCCAAGAGTTTCCTTTACTAAAGACAGCAATGCTTTTAATCTCAAAGTCTGCTTTGTAAAAAGGTGAATGAAATAATGATTTGCAGCTTTATTTTTTATTGCTGTTTAGAGTGAGTTATTTAAGAACCGCTCTTTCCTGGTGGCAAGGAGATGGTTATAACCAAGAATCAAGCACACGGCTGAAGGTTGCTGATACACACTGGCACAATCTTTATTCTGCACATGTTATTGTTAAACAGTGATGGGCGAATACAGTAAGTCCTGGAGTGCACAAAAATGATACTAATCCTGCAAGTTAGGCTCAGGAGGAACGAATCAGCAGACCAATAGTTTGCATTCATCTAATCCAAATTCTTATATGGCATCTCAGGGTGTCTCCAGGATTTTCAAAAACAAATGTTGAAAAAAGGAAAATGTTGTGATGATTATATCCAAATTGTCTTTTCATTCGTTGAGAATAAAGCCTTTCTATGTCCTCAGTGTATTATTTTTAGAAAAGAGCTTTCAAAGAGCAGTCTGAAAACTCCCATCCCCTAATTTAGAAACAGCACACAAAAACTATAAAAATATACCCATTTTTTGCAGAAAAAGGATTACAAGCATCCGCTTATGAAAACATATTTGATGTTATAATTATAGTTAAATTTCAGTCTATAATTTAAAATGCACGCATGTGCATGCTTTCAGTACCCAAATGAAAAATGATACAATATGTAATTCTGGTGTTGACTTCTTGAGAAAAACACATTATTTTTAATATAATTATTTAACAGTAAGTAGCAGTGTGTATGTCATTGTTAGATGGAGAAAGATGAAGTTTGCCATTAAATTTTATGAATATTATTAGATGGTATGTAAATAAATGCAGTGTAATATTGACTAATTAGCTGACTTTTTAAGTTAATATTGTAGATGGTGGCAGGGGATGAGATGGTTAGATAGCATCTGACTCAATGGACGTGAACCTGAGCAAACTCTGGAAGACAGTGGAGGATAGGGAAGCCTGGTGTGCTGCCGTTCATGGGGCTGCAAAGAGGTGGATGTGGCTTAAAGGCTGACAACAGCAACATTGCATATTTTGTCAGACATCGCATCAAAGCTGTAATATTATTTTTTAAAAATTACTGAAGATGTTTAAAAGATCACTCTGTTAAAGGTTTAAGAATAAACCTTTAACAGATCAACATAAATTTGTTGAATTCAGATAAGTACAACTTGTGAGACATGCTAAAATAAATAAGAAAATATAAGAAGATTCCAGCTGACGTTTGCTATATACCTATTCTTTGATCAACAGAGTAAAAAGCTAGACAATTTGAACTGAGGTTTCTATAACAGAAACCTCCTGGGAAACCGGAAGTTGCTTATCTATAAAGCTGCAGAGAGGAATACTGGGCTTCTCAGGTAGCACTAGTGGTAAAGAACCTGCTTGCAAACGCAGGAGACGCAAGAGATGTGGGTTCAGTCCCTGGGCTGTGAAAATCCCCTGGAGGAGGGTATGGCAAGCACTCAGTATTGTTGCCTGGAGGACCCTATGGACAGAGGGCAATGGTCCTTAGAGTTGCCAAGAGTTGGACACGACTGAAGTGACTTAGCATGTGTGCACACATAGAAGAATAAGTCTTAAAGGAGTGCTCTTAAATTGGGAAGGAATTGACTCAAGAACATTTTGGTTACTTCTGGGGTAGTGGTCTTTCCTCCAGCTCCATACACCCTCCAGTTTTTCACTGAATTCTGACCATTGTTGATTGAGATAGTCTGGTAAAGAACAAGATCAAAAAAACACAGAAACATTCCCTGTGCTCAGAGGTCCTAGGATCCACGGAGGACTGACTTTGCATATCTATATTTGAATGATTTTCATTCATTCATGCCACAAACACCCAGGCACGATCATGGCCCAGGCACTGTGATTGGCGAAGCTGTAAAAAGCGAGGGATGATGTAATGATTACAATAATGATAAGCAAGCAGAGGGTGCATAACATTTGTCTAGTCCTCGGCGCCCGCCAGCTGTGGTGCCAAGTGCCTTGCGTACATCCATGACTTCATCTAAGCCTAGAAGGTGTGTAGCATCTCCAGTCACTGGAGAGATGAGGAAATGGAACAATATAGCCCCTACTTTCTCCAAATGTGTAGTCACGGGCAAGCCAGAAAGTGACTAACAATTAATAATAGGGTGTGAAGTGTGGAGTGGTGAAAAGTCTCTCAGAAGCATCTCAGAGCCCGCAGAAAGATCATGTCAAAGTACCACAAGCCTGCCAAAGAAGGATGGTACAGCTAAGCTATCCGTTTATTGATGTCTGAAACATACACTCGGCCCTGCAAAAGACTAGACAGAGATTTCTGATGACCCGAGCTAAGAATTTTATTCCAACATCTAGAAGATATGTATGTTTGAATTCAGTGATTATCTGCTGCCTCACATCAGTCTAGCATGTCGATGATTTTAAACGGTAGAAATCAGACATAACTCATAGCTCATTTTTCTTTTAAATAGATCCGAGTCACAGGAAGAAAATGAGCTGAGTCACGGAGTCCACACAGAATTGTTTCCGTGATTTATTTTGCCAACAAACCATCTAAAAAGACACCATGGATGGTGAAAGGTGATCAGATGTGAAGAGTCTCACGCCACGCTGGCACACAGGATTAGTGTCCTTGGGCTGCTGAAAGGGAAGACCACAGACTGCAAAATCAGTTTGTTTTAATGTATGTTCTCACAGTCAGCTCTCCTTGAAGTCTGAGACCAAGGTGTCGGAAGGCAGGGATGGTTTCTCCTGGGGTATGTCTCCTTGGTTAGGAACGATCGCATTTCCAGTGTGTCTTCTCTTGGCTTCTCCTGTCTGTGTGTGTGTGTTCCTGAGATCTCTTCCTGTTCTCATAAGGACACCAGTCCTACTGGATCGGGGCTGCACCCTCGTGACCTCATTTAACCTAAGAAAACAAAGAAAGAAAGTGAAGTCGGTTAGTCTGACTCTCTGCGACCCCATGGACTGTAGCCTTCCAGGCTCCTTCGTCCATGGGGTTTTCCAGGCAAGAATACTAGAGTGGATTGCCATTTCCTTCTGCAGGAGATCTTCCCGACCCAGGGATTGAACCTGGATCTCCCACATTGTAGGCAAACGCTTTACCGTCTGAGCCACCTGAGAGTGTATCTAATTAACCTAATTACCTCCTTAAGGTCCCTTCTCCAAATACAGTCAAACTAGGGGTTAAGATTCTAACATACGAACTTGGGGGACACAGGCTTCCCAGGTGGCTCAGTGGTAAAGAATCTGCCTGCTGATGCAAGAGACATGAGATTCAGGTTCAATCTCTGGCTCAGGAAGATCCCCTTGAATAGAAAATGGCAACCCACTGCAGTATTCTGGCCTGAAAAATCCCAAGAACAGAGGACCCTGAGGAGCTACAGTCTGTGGGGTTGCAAGAGCTGGACATGGCTGAACATAATTATGTAGTCCATCACTTTCAGCTCTTTCCTCCATTATTAGCTTTCCCTGGTTGATTTTGTAACTTCCTTTAGAGGTTGAAGCTTCAGCAGTTATCCATTCAGTCACATTTCCTTCATTCAGAGATAGTGCGTTGTCTGCTGGACTAGGCTTCACAGATCCTGCCTTGTCTCTGGAAGCACAGGGGAGAGAGGAGTTCTTCAAGGGCACCTGGGCAGCCAGAAGCCTAAGCAGAAACTGGGGGAATCCCAGGCCAAGGCTGGGTCCTGGGGAGGGGAGTGAGCCAGGCCCTCAGTGGGGGTTCTAGGGGGCATGGCAGGACCTCCTCCTTCTAAGCCAGCATGGTATGGGGTGATCCTGGATCTTCCAGTGGCTGGTGTCCGTGGTGAGGGTGATGGAGCCCGTGACCCTGGAGAGGTCCTGGTCACCACCATTGTGCTCCTTTCAGGCCATTTTGAGGAGGTGTCCACCCCTGCAGTGCTTTTCAGGGAGGATTCTTTGGAAGCTTGGCTTTTTATATGTGGTTTTGACGCATTCAAAAGCAAGGACTTTGATGTAGTTCAGTTCAGTTGCTCAGTCACGTCCGACTCTTTGCGGCCCCATGAACCACAGCATGCCAGGCCTCCCTGTCCGTCACCAAGTCCCGGAGAGTGAAGCAAAGGAAATGATCACACAAAGGGAGAAGAAAAAGGGTGAGAGCGTCTGGACGAGGTGCCCGCGATGGTGCTTAAGGGTCCCTTCTGCTTCCCCATGAGCTGAAGAGCTTCGCTGGACCACGCCACCGAGCATGTGGTCACCTTTCCAGAGAGAAGCAGAGATGGGGAAGCTTGTTTCCACTGCTGCGTGCTCAGGATTCATGTCAAAGAACACTGCGACCTTGCTCTCACTGCAGCCCTGTCCGCTCTCGTAAAAGCATTTTAGACCGAATGTTGTACGAGAGAAGTAGTTTTTAAGATGTCTCTACTGGAGAAGACTCTTGAGAGTCCCTTGGACTGCAAGGAGTTCAAACCAGTCCATCCTACAGGAAATCAACCCTGAATATTCATTGGAAGGACTGATGCTGAAGCTGAAGTTCTAGTACTTTGGCCACCTGATGCAAAGGGTCAACTCATTGGAACAGCCCCTGATGCTGGGAAAGACTGAAGGCAAAAGAAAAAGGGGGCAGCAGAGGAAGAAATGGTTAGATAGTGTCACTGACTCAATGGGTATGAATGAGCAAGGTCCTGGAGATGGTGAAGGACGGGGGAGACTGGTGTGCTACAGTCCACGGGGGTCGCAAAGAGTCAGACACGACTTCAGCAACAGCCCATAAATCCTCCTCAGAGAAAACTGAAGAAGCTGCCCTGGGAAATCACGATGTTAGAAATGAATCAAGACGGAAGCAGGCTCTGTGCCCACATGGGTGAACACCCCTCGCAAATTCCCCCGTGGTCACCCTGGGCCCCAGCAGGGACTTTCTCAGCATCCAAACCCTCACTATGGAGTGGCCAAGGCCACAAGGGCCCCAGCCTTTTGGAGAATCACAGTATCACAGCACCATATTGTGACTGATTTCAACAGGATACAATACACTTTCTAACATGCAATATTACCCTTTCTGAAACCGGATACGGTATAATTTAGAAACGTCAATACCCACATTGTTCCATCCATTTAACAGCGAAAGACATGAAAACTGTGGTTAGCAAGTAACCAATTTAGAGATTTTTAACAACTAAAAACAGAACAGACATTTTCATCACCAAACAAAGATTTATGGCCATTACTGATTACTGAGATAAGAAAGTGGTTTCAAATATGAGGACGGGGTAATTTGGAATTCCTTCTTTTCAATGCCTTAGGCTTTATTTTCAAAGTTCTCACTAGGAATATATATCTGTTCCTTCTGTATTCTCTCAGTCATGGAGTTCCGGATTGACTAAAGTAAATGAATTATTATGTGCCATTATCATTTAGAAAAAATCAACAGTTATATACAGTATTCAGTTTTTAATTCTGATGAACATAAAAATTATTTTAAAAAATCAATAAAGAAATAAAGCTTATCTTAAATATTAGTTTTGCTTTAGGCTTGTTTGGTGAGTGAAAACCCTGCCTCACAAAAATTTCTCTGTATCACACAAAATGCTATTTTCTTTCTCAAATTGATTGAAATAAACATCAGCTGGAGAGCTATAGAAACAGAAAACACTGCTCATGACTTTCATAGAAGAAGCATCTGAAACTCAGTGTATGTTTCTGGTTAATAACTTATGTTTTCGTCCTTATCTATCATAAGGTTTAAAGTAACCTAATTGTGTATTCTGTCAGTCTAAAGGAGGGTTTATGAGTCTTGGTGCTATTGGCATTTTGACCCAGATAATTCTTTATTGTGAGGGCTGTGCTGTGCATTGCAGGATGGTTAACAGCCTCTCTGGTCTCTCCTCATTAGATCCCAACAGCTTTCCCTTCCCAGTTATAACAACACAAGCATCTCTAGATATTTGCCTATGTCCCCTGGGAAATGGGTATAAAATCACCCTAGGCTGAGAACCACTGTTCTGAATGAGAAAAAAAAAAAAAAATTACATTTAAATAATTAGGACCTTGCCACCATTCTTTCTAAACATTAAAAACACAAAGCTACAACCTAAAAAAAAAAAAAAGTCATTTCAGTAGGCCAAAAGAACCAAAACGAATGGAGTCATTTGCCTTAAGACGGAGCTGCATCTGCTCAGAAGCCCCTTTCCAGAACTTTCTCCTGCCTTAGAGAACTGTCGGTTCAAATCTATACGAACAGAGTCACAACCTGTTCCAGATCTTATTAATCCCTGAGCTGTTTAAATTTGAAAGCTGTTCCCTGACATGAAAAAATCCTTGTAAGTCTGTGCTCCCTGAGTTTCGCCTGATGCTTCTAGATGGCATTTAGATATTCGGTCTTAAAGGACTCCTGCGTTCTTCCGTAATCTTGTTATTTGTTTCTCAGGCATGCTCCTCCTGTCTTACGTGGCATGCTGTCTGCTACAAATTATTGTGTTACTGCTCTGCCAGGAGCATCACCCAAAAGGGCTTTTCCTAGCAAACCAGTATCAAAATGTAGACAAGATTATTATAATTTGAGGGTTGGCATCTTCTCTGCCGCAGGGAGTCTTTGTGCTAAATCTTTTTGTTTTTTGAGTGAAACCAGCGTGGAGCAGTCGAAAAAGGCGCTAGTAATTGGTATCCCAGTAAAGACCGTTTGCATGTGAGCATTCCACGCCAAGTTAGGAGACTGAAGGTGATTGGAAGCCAACATTGGCATATCAGCCTTAGACACACTTAGTCTGGGTAGCTTTACATGCTGATGAGAAAACAGTGCACGAATAACTCAAAAAACAAAAAAAAAAGTGCATTCGGGGGAAAAAACAAATAAACAAACAAACGCAAAACAGGCCAAGCAAGAAACTCACTGTCAGTCCTGGGCTATCCCCACTCAAAACGTGGCAAGAATAGAGTCATCTCTTAGGAGAAAATGCAATTCCTTCTACAAGTTCAGGTGCCCCAGATACAAGAAAGGGAGTTATCACTTACTCCCTGGAGGAATATAAGACATGAGCGTGTGTGCTCAAACACTCAGCCATGTCTGACTCTTTGCAACCCCGTGGACTGCAGTCCAAAAGGCTCCTCTGTCCATGGAGTTTTCCAGGCAAAACTACTGGAGTGAGTTGCCATGCCCTTCTCCAAGGGATCTTCCTGACTCAGGGATGAACCTGCACCTCTTGTGTCTCCTGGCACGCAGATTCTTTACCAGGGTGACACCTGGGCAGTCCCTGAAGATAGGAACAGTGCCTGACAAATTTTTTTTTTTCTTTTTGAAATTTGACATTATGCTCAACAAAGAAATTCAGTTACCTTTTGAAATTAAAAGAAAGAAGAGAAAAGTATAGGTATCTGAGTGTGTGCTACATGAGAAGATCACGGAAAAGAGAAAATAAAGAACATTTCCCTGATGCAAAATGATCTACAAGGAACAGGGCTGGCTATGTAAGGAGAGGAATAAAGAGGCTCAAAGAACACAGAGAAAAGCTACGGAAGATCCCCAAAGATGTGTCAGAGTTACTTAAAAGGGTATCGAAAAAGTCTGCCGTGCATGATAGAACAGGAAAACAAGACATGCCGAATCCCCATCCAAGACGTATCACTCAGCTGCTGAACGTCTCATATCAATTCCCTTAACCGTGTGAGAGTCTCTGCACAGCACAAGCCTCCACGCTTGTAGAAAATGAGATGACACCTAGTTTATAATGCGGAGATGAGAGTCAAATTACGGAAGTGCCCTAAAGCCTTTACAACCTAGCAAAGACTAACTGACCCCCCAGAATGGCTCACGAATCGTGCTTTCTTGATTGTGCAGAACAGACGCACAAACAAAAATTGTTCTGTCTATCTGGTGTGTGAGGGCCTACAGGCATGCCTCCACACACACAAGTGTTGCTTGTGTGTCTGTGGGGAGAAGGAGGAAGAGGAGGAGGCTAACTTGTAACTTCATGCTTTACAGGGAGCAACAAATCTATCAGGTTGAAAGTTTGCAACAAGATACTAGGAAACCATGGGCTTTCCTGGTGGCTCAGTGGTAAAGAATCTGTCTGCTAATGCAGGGCACACAGGAGATATGGGTTTGATCCCTGGGTCCGGAAGACCCCCTGGAGGACGAAGTGGCTACCCACTCCAGTATTGTTGCCTGGAAAACCCCATGAACAAAGGCACCTGACCTGCTATGGTCCATGGGGCTGCACAAGAGCAGACAGGACTGAACAACTAAATGACAACAGCTAGGAAAACATGGATGAGGTAAGAGATGGTGGGCACTCACAACTTCTCTCAAGGGCAGCAATTTGGAGTTTTCCTTCTAAATGAGAAAGAGAGGAAAAGAGAGAGCTTTTATTAACAAGGAGAAATAACTGTAGTTTTAAGCAATTCTAATACTATACTGAAGAATGGTGTAAGAATAAAGCGCTGCAGGCAGCCGAGGTGGACTCTCCCACTGAGGCTCAAGGCTTGGGGATCTGGAGTCAGTCTCCATCATGACTGACGCCATGGCTTCGGGGAGCTTAGTCCAGGCCTGCCTGAAGACGGTGAGGGCATCACTTGGCCTGCTCCTTGTGTGATCCCACTTTTGGAAGGATCGTTATATATTGCAGTGATAACAAGGATTGAAAAGTTTGGGGGTTTCTGTCAGAGATGAATAAATACCATTTGGGACTGTCTAGTTGGTTTTTTTTTCCATTGTTGAATCTGCCAATTTTTAGAGCCGAGCAGAACTTAGTGGATTAAACACAGGGCTTCTAGGCATAGATAGAGTCTCCACCCAAATGCTGACAGTGACCTCTGGGCTCCATGACACTGGGGTGTGGAAAATGGGGAACAGAGTTCATCGTGGCTTATAATCCCTACACAGTTCAAATGGGGCCGAGTCTGTGTGATAACACGTGTGCGTGATAAATTGCTTCAGTTATGTTGGACTCTTAGTGACCTTATGGACTGTAGCCTGCTCACTGGGCTCCTCTGTCCGTGGGATTCTCCAGGCAGGAATACTGGAGTGGGCTGCCATTTCCTCCACCAGGGGATCTTCCGGACCCAGGGATTGAACCCAGGTCTCCTGCACTGGGAGGTGGATTCTTCACCACTAGCGCCCCCTGGGAGTAGCTTGTGATAACAAAGGGACATTGTTCAGGAGGAGTGACCACAGCTTGTGCAGCATTAACTATTAACGGGGAATCTGAGGGCTGCGATTTCCTCCCGCTTTATTATTCTGCAGATGGGGACAGAGTTACTGAGAGTTCCTCCTTTTGAGACATCGTGTCTGCAAGGATTAAACTAGTCATCTGGTTGATGTGTGTTCTGGTTAAGACTTTGCACCAGTTCCAGGAGAGGATTGGCATTCCCCAAGGAGCGCTCAAGAAAAGAAAGGCCCAGATGATTCCTCCTCTGCTTTAGAAGGAAAACATAAAAGAAATCTATGCAAAAGAAGCTGGAAAAATAATATCGAGTTATGGCATCGTGAGTGTGGCATGACAGTTTTAGCACAGCCTTTTGGAAGAAACCCGTTTATACCTATGAACACCCACTTAGCTGGCTTTCTCCCATGCCCGCCTCCTCTTGCTCCACTTCCTGTCCCACCTCTCTGCTCCCATGGCTGGTTTTTTTTTTTTTTTTTTCAATATGTCTGCCAGGGAGATTTTTTAAACTGCATATCTGCTTATTGTTACACCCTTCTGATTAAAGGCATCCAGGGCTCTTGATCGCTCTCGAGATGAGCTCCAGTTCCTTGGCTTAGTTCAGAAGGCTCTTCCTGGCTCATGGTCCCATGAATCTATCACATGCCTCCTTCACTTCCAACCATATTGGAGGACTTTGGGTTTTTTGTATCATACAAGTTCTTCCCTCGTAACTGTTTTGTTGTCTCCATGTGAAGTCATCCCTCCTCTCATTTCTTTGTTCTCCCAATTTCTACTCATCCTTCAGTTTTTCTTTGGTTTTGTCTTCTGGTGTTGGGGGGAGGAGAAAAGTTTGTTCCAGGGTTAAGCAGAGAGAATTGGTGGCTCATGCTTAAAAACCCTGAGCTCCATCCTTTCGTATTCCATAAAGTGCCTCTGCCCACGAACACCTCTATGTATCCATGGGATCTTTGCATTTCAATTGTTTGATTGTACGTTTCTGTCCCCATTTTACTATAAACTTAAAGGGGCTTAAAGAGCCCCATTTTATTAGACTTGTTGTTGGAGATTTTGAAACATAGTGGATGCTCAATACATATTTTCAAAGAAAGAAGAGGGGAGATGGGGAGAGACAGTGAGGGAAGGAGGGTGAAATCTTTACCTTCTGCTTCTCTATTTTCCTTGTCCTGTTGAACTCTCTAGTTAGAGGACACATCTGCCCTTGAAATTAATTACTTAATTAATTTACAAAATGCTGTATTGAACACCTATCTTAAGTCAGACGTCGTGTTATCCTGCTATGTAATAAAGATAAATAAGATAGTCCTTGCTCATAAATGGTTCCGTCACTTTCTTCCTGTGTGATCTTGGGCAAATTAATAAATGCCTCTGTGTCCATGTTCTCTTACTTTTAAATAGGGGCTAAAAATAGCACCTTCCTAATAGGGTTTGTCACAAAGATGTAGAACTATATAGTGATTCATCTCAGAACAAGTGGTCCCCCCAAACTATTCTCTGTGTCCCCCCAGTTCTGTCTCTGTCTCAGACTGAGGAGGGCGTGGTAGGAGCTGGGGAGGCTGGAGGGTGCTAGAGAGCTCCACGTCCTCCCCTGTGAAGGCTCCTAGTGAGTTTCAAAGGCCAAGTTCAACCGGATGTGTGTCCCTCTCTGCTCCTGATCAACTGAATGGGATTTGGGGCAAGTGAGTTAACATCTGTGTTTAAGTTCACTTGCTGGTTATATGAGGACCATAATAATACATACCCCTTTGGGTTTTTCAGAGAAGTAAGTCGGTGCTGGTATGAACAACCCCAGGACAGGGGTAGTAGAAGAGCTCACCGGGAGTCAGTATGATTCCCCTTCTGACTCGCCTCTGGTCTCCTTACCCTGTTTGCCGCACCATTTTTTTTTTTTTTAACCCTATACCATGTTCCCTTTGTTCTGTTCCTAATACCTGCTGCTGTCCCCTGTGGCCACTCCCTGGTCACTGTTTTTATGTCATCACATAGTGATGACTTGGTATTAGTCAGTGCAGTCTATGGGATGAGCGCTATAAGGCTTCTACACGAAGACGCCTGTGTCAGGAGCTACCTGTCTCCAAGGTGTGAGGTCTCAGCCTCTCTCCCTCTTTTGGAGATATGAAAGCAGATGGTGAAAGTGCTTTGTGATAAGTGATATCAGAGACGGCTTATGAAGCAGGGCATCGGGGTGGAGAACGCAGAGCCGCTCTGCATGCTGCGTCAGGACGGCTCCAAAGAGGAAGTGACCTTTGCTCTGGGCTCCCACTAAAACCTACTGGAAAAGTGTCACAATGTTGATTCATGTTGATAAAAATGAAAAAAGAAAAGAAAAAAAAAAGCCAAGAACTCCCACACTGAGTCAGATGTCAATCACTTGTGTCTGTGAAGAAACCCCAGCTATTTATGTCAAAGGTTCACTGTGAATGGCTCAAACAGTGCGATGCCGGAAAAAGATACTCTTACTGGGTCAGAATGTGAGGATGCCTTTGCAGTGCCTTTTCTCCTGGAATTTTCCCTAAAGCAGAAAGTGTCCTTTTTAGAACTGATCAATTAAGTAAATGGTTAAGAATGAGAACTTCTGATAATTCATCATCAATTATATGTAGATTTGTATTTTGTTCAAAGTTTGCATTTTGGAAAGTATGAACTTGAGGAAGACTCTTGAGAGTCCCTTGGACTGCAAGAAGATCTAACCAGTCAATCCTAAAGGAAATCAGTCCTGAATATTCATTGGAAGGACTGATGCTGAAGCTGAAACTCCAATATTTTGGCCATATGATGCGAAGAACTGACTCACTGGAAAAGACCCTGGTACTGGGAAAGATTGAAGGCTGGAGGAGAAGGGGATGACAGAGGATGAGATGGTTGGATGGCATCATTGACTCGATGGACATGAGTTTGAGCAAGCTCCAGGAGTTGGTGATGGACAGGGAAGCCTGGCGTGCTGTAGTTCATGGTGTTGCAAAGAGTTGGACACGACTGAGCAACGGAACTGACTGAAGCTTGAGAAGTATAGTACATATATGTGCAAAGCCTACTATCCTTTTTTGAAGTCTGTATGGATTCTTGGACCTTTTCCAATAACGTCAAAGCCCCCAGGGGTCCCTCTCCTATACTTTAGGGTCCACTGATCTAGATTTTAATCAGTACATTTCCATCAAGGGGTTTGTTAAAGAAATCGACAAGTTCCAAAAATTGTTCGATTTTAGTCTTCGGAAATGTTTACTCATTTTATTGACTGTTTCATAACCCGCAGAAACAACTCTGCCCCATTCATTGATAACTAGAATCAGAATGTGATAATTACTTTAATCAATTCAAATTACAAGCAGGCGTAATTTGTCCCTGCTTTAACAGCAAGTCGGTGCCCCTTGTTCCCACTAGTGGTGAGGGGTCTATAAATCAGGAGGAAATTTCCTGCCCCCTTGTGAATGTCTTGTCTCTTGCACAGAGGTAAGCACAGATGGTGGATGACACGCAGGGTGAATTGCTCCACAGGTCAGCCCTGCCTGAGTGATCTGTTAGGTGTGGGCATGTACCCATCAAGCACTACATTTCCGGAATGTCTGAGAATTCGGGCCACATGGGGCCCAGGAGATATTTTTGAAGGCTGACGGCTGGATAAGCTGATCTGAACACTCAAGGACTGTGGGTGGGTGGGGTTGGAGGTGGAGCAGAGACCGTTCACAATGCACAGAAATGGGCCACGCTCAGAGAAAAGGCACGTTCAAGCCTTCAGCTGTGCCCGTGGTTCCCATGCTTCCTTCTGCTCATGTCTGCACCTCCCGGGGCTCAGCCTGATCCAGCAGCAGGGCTGAGGCAGGAATGAATCATCGTCAGGGAGTGTCTCAGCACAGGCGGTGAGAGGGCAGTGTGACAAGGCGGCCCTTTGCATTCCTTATCGGTGTAGGCGTCCAGGGATGGGATATAATGAGACGAGCCTGCCATCGAGCCCTGAGTCCACGACCAACTTCTACGATTTACGAGCTGGGTCATCCGGGGTTGTGACAGTGTTTCTGGGACTGTACTTCCTCATCTCTAGAATAGGGCCAGGTTCTTTGTAGGATGTGTCACTGAGCTGTGTCCAACTCTTTGTGATCCCTGGACCGTATAGCCTGCCAGGTTCCTCTGTCCATGGAATTCTGCAGACAAGAATGCTAGAGTGGGTTTCCATTTCCTCCTCCAGGGGATCTCCCCAACCCAGAGAAAGAACCCACATCTCTTGCAACTCCTTGCATTGACAGGTGGATTCATTACCGCTGAGCCACCAGGGAAGCCCCTTCTTTGGACAGAGTGTGAATCAAATGTGTTCACGTGTACTGAGTGCCAGGAGGAGCTCATGGAGCCAGATTAGAAAGGGCAGAAAAGGATAAGCAGTTTCTTCTGAAGCCTCTGAGTCCTTTGCATATTACAGTTTAGTTTCCTTCCATGTGAGCTGCTCTGAGTTTCCCTGGATTGTGAAGGATGGCAGAGAAAAGAGTGGCTTGCCAAGGGCATGCTGCACCCTCTCCACCTTCCTCAAGGGCTGAGCTGCTCCGAGCCACTCAGAACTTAATGTAAAGCCACACTCCAGTCCTAGATGCAGACACGTCGCTGTCCCTTGATACTCTCTTTTGGAATAACCTCAGTTTTTCACACTATCACCCAATATATGCCAAGGAGCAGGGAATCCAAAAATGCAAGCTCTGTTGACAAATTCAGGGGGGCAAGGGCATCAAAAGACTGTGAAACCCAAAGGCCAGGCTGTAGACAGATTTCAACAGGATGTTAAAGCAAGGATCTAGGGGCAAGACTACTTAGATTGGATTTCAGCTTCACCACCTGCGAGCTGTGTGACCTTGGCGAATGGCTTAATCTTTCTGAATCTCAGCTCCTTCATCTGAAAAACGAGGAGCATAGCTATGCTATCAACCTCATAGGCTTTTCATGAGAATTTAATGGAATCCTAGATATAAAGGGATTGGAACAGAGCTCAATTAACATAAGGTGTTAGTGTTAGTGAAGATTTGATACGGTTTAAGAGATGCTGTCAGCTGAGAAGCGGTGCCTGGGGACACTGTAGCAGTGGCCAGGCAGCGGGTATGTGAGGGCCAGTCTGATCATTGCTGTTGTTCAGTCACTCAGCTGTGTTCAACTCTCGGTGACCCCATGGACTGGAGCACATCACGCTTCCCTGTCCTTCACTATCTCCTGGAGTTTGCTCAAACTCATGTCCATTGAGTCGGTGAGGCCATCCAAACATCTCATCCTCTGTCACCCCGTAGAAGAACTTAAAATGCTTGTGAACCACAGCGTAGCCATCAGTTTCAAACATAAAGATAGAAGGAAGGGGAAAATGATGGATCACTCACTGGGACAGAATGCAAACAGGATAGAAGGATCAGGCTGCCTAAATCCTGGGGCACGCAATGCCCACACGATCCTTCTCTCTCTCCACTTCCTGCTGATGGTGGGGGCTGACGTTTGAGCAAGGTGCCCTGAGTCAGTGGCACACACCTGCTCCCTTGGACAGTCACAGGGACAAGTAAGCCTGGACAATGACTCTGGTTTGCCAACCAGCCTGCTGAACAGCCATGGGGTTTATCAGTATTTCTGGGGCAGATGAGTCTGGGGGCAGAATGAGTGTCACCCAAGGGTGACTGGCTCATGACCTCATGGATCCTGAGTGCTCATGTGTATTCAGCCTGTCCTAAATATTTAAGACTTCTTCTCTAGTTGGTGTGTCATGTCCCATCTGCACTTACAATGTCTTGAATGTTTAGTGCTCTGATGGCTTATGTTTATTTAGTGCCTCGAGAAATTTAGGAATCTCTTGATTGTCCCATTCCTTTCTCTCTGGGTTTAATACCCATTATTCTATTCTCTCAAGAGCTAACAAGCTTATGGATATCATCCATCCCTCTTGTGAATTTATTTTTCTGTAACAGAAAGAAAGTTAGAAAACAATATGAACAGAAATGTATATATGGAGCTTTCCTGTGGGGAGCCTGGCTCGAGGAGACATTTAAGATGCATGGCTTCCAGCCCTGAGAAATGGCAGATTTGGGGTTCACTCAAAGAGGCTTTGAACTTGGAATCATTTAAGTGGAGATCCTTCCAACAGTCCACGTGTAGCCGGGAACATGACAGGCTCTCTGTGACAGTTTGCCAAATGAATGAATGCCTTAACTTTGCAAGCATGAGTGAATTACCCTAAATGGTGTTTCTATAATTATTTATAAATTTCAGGGTGGCTTCACACCACGTGTCTCCTTTAGTTTTTATAGTGATGTGGTAAGGCAGGTAGAACAGGACTGATAACACCTCTGCAACAGGTGGAGAGCTGAAATTCCGAAATCTAATTGGCTTAAAATTACATGCCACAAGTCCCAGATTCTAGAACTCAGGTTTTCTGATTCCCAGTTTCTTTGGGCCTTGAGTCCTCCTTCTCTCTTACTGTTCAACCACATGTGACAGGAGTTGCGTCATCCTCAACAGAACCAGGGATTCCCGTGACTCCTGGGGTATAAACCATGACCTCTTAGCTGTAAAAGTTTAGCACAGGCATGAGACTCAGGTGAAGATGAAACAGCCTGCTCCTTATGCAACATGATTAGCTGACTACTTTAAATATACCCCTGCCTATTTTTTATATCCCTGACTTCCCCTGGCTCAGTGGAAAAGAATCCATGTGCTAAGGCAGGAGACCTGAGTCCTATCCCTGGGTCAGGAAGATCCCCTGGAGAAGGAAATGGCACCCCACTCCAGTGTTCTTGCCTGGAGAATCCCATGGACAGAGGAGCCTGGCGGGCTACAGTCCCTGGGGTCGCTAAAGAGTCTGACACGACCAAACAACTAAAGAACAACATTATAACCGTTATCATTGGTCTGCAGGAATTTCCTTGGACAGCGCAATACTAAAGTGTATCTCTTTGGAAGAGTAGTCCATGTTTATATTTGCAGAGCTTTGAAAAATGGGCTGATTAACTGAAAGACATTTGGAAACACAGTATGTCTTTGTTCAGCCAGGTAACTGCAAGGTGCTGCGGAGACGTGAGACTCGGAACAATTTTGCCAAATGGGGGCCTTCCAGAATCCTCCAGTGCTTCGATAATTTGGACAATAGACACGCTCAGAGCCAGACTGTTCTCAGAGCCAGGCTCACTCTATGCAAGCCCACGAGGGAATTCATTCACACAGCACTCAGATTTGTCTATTGGAGCTCCAGGAGGCAACTGAGTGAAACAATACTTGCCGACAAGAAAAGTCTCCCTTCCCAAAGAAGGATGGAATTATTCCTAGAGAATGAATTTGTGGTCTTTGTACTTCAGAGAAGCTAGAAATAAAAAAAAAGAAGTGTGTATAACCAGGGCTTTTCTGTTCCCCAGAAGGGCAATGCTTAAAGACATTGACCGGTGTCAGTTACTGGAAGTAGTTGTCCAGCCAATGACCCTGGGTGGCTGCTGACGCCTCTGTTCAGACTGGCTTCTATGGTGGAGCCCAATAATACTTCAGAACATGTTTTTTTCCCCTTTAAGTCACCAGCTGTGGTCATCAACTACAGTTGTAATGAGAAGCCTGTTCCAAGTTTAGTGTGGATTTCTCTAATTTTAGGCACAGTAAAGAGCCCCAGGAAGGGATGGGTAAAGTTTACAACATTCCTTCACTTTTTTGGCCAATGAGTGTCTCACAGCTGCATGTATGTGTTTGCATATGTACACATGTTTGTGTGTGTGCACACGTGTGAGTGAAAGGAGGAGAGAGCAAAGGAACACAGAAAAAGCAATGAGGTCATTATCTGCCAGTTTGGTTCTCTATAGAAGCTATGGAAACTTTAGTGCTTTTCAAGAAAATCACGGGTGAAATTGTAAGTGAAAATAAATGCCTTGATGCCGCGAAAGACTGAAGGCAGGGAGAGAAGGAGGCAACGGGGTGGGATAGTTGTATGGTGTCACCAGTTCAATGATCATGAGTTTGGTCATACTCCTGGAGATGGTAAAGGACAGGGAAGCCTGCCGGGCTCTAGTCCACGGGATCCCAAAGAGTTGAACATGACGAGACTGAACGAGAGCAGCGTGTGCTTGTGTACACGTCCTCGCAGAATTTTTTTCTTAGAAACTCAACGCCGTGGAGAATAGATATTCAACAAATCATAATGTACTGGCAAAATAATGAAAAAAATAGCAGAAACCTGTTTCATCCAAGATATTTTGCACCATTTGCCATAGACTGAACCATCCAGTTTTTGGATCTTTGATAGCTTCCCAAAGTAGTAATAAATCTTGTGTCTGGCAACATAAACATGTAATTAACCTCATGTTGGGAATAATGGGGTGAGAGGATCATACTTTCATTTATGACATGGAAAAAGGAAGTAATAGAATTCTTTTCAAAAATGTATCCATCATCATATATACTTGAATCATTAAATTATCTGTTTATACATATGTATGTATGCATACATACCTCCTAAGTCGCTTCAGCTGTGTCTGATGCTGTGCTACCCTATGGACCCTATGGAGCCTGCCAGGCTCCTCTGTCCATGGAATTTTCCAACAAAAATAAGAATATTGGAGTGGATTGCCATGCCCTGCTCCAGGGGATCATCTCAACCAAGGGATCGACCTCCTGTCTCTTACGTCTCCTATTTGGCAGGTGGCTTCTTTCCCACTAGCGCCACCTGGGAAGCCCCATGTATATATACGTATATACATATGTTTTTTATGTGCAAATAGCAAGGGTCTATACTCTTAATCATTTGGTTTCAATGTTTCCTAAACATGTTTTCTTCAGCTTTCTTACTGACTCTACTTACAGTCCACTCACAGTTCACAATCCTAGTTTATGTACATAGTTAGTCACTTGCATATCTCTTCATTCAGAGTCTGTACTAGTTTCTGAATTTATTTTGTCCTCAATGAAGAGCCAAAGTATTCTTTCTTCTAGAGAATTCCAAATACAGTGTTATCAATTGAGCTCTATAAGAACTTGGGCAGTTAAGTCAGCTAGCACTATGAATGTATACATTTAATAATCCAATTTTATCAGTCACCAGAAGTTCTACTAAGCATTTATCAAGCATATTTATTAAATCCTTACAAAATCATTCCCTGGAGGAAGGCATAGCAACCCACTCCAGTCTTCTTGCCTGGAGAATCCCTGGGACAGAGGAGCCTGGTGGGCTACACATCATGGGGTCACAAAAGAGTCGGACATGACTGAAGCAACTTAGCACACATGCACAAAACCCTTGACCAGCAAGCACTGTTGTCTTAAGTTTATTGAAAACTAACTGAAGGTCCATCTAGTCAAGGCTATGGTTTTTCCTGTGGTCATGTATGGATGTGAGAGTTCGACTGTGATGCTTTTGAGCTGCGGTGTTGGAGAAGACTCTTGAGAGTCCCTTGGACTGCAAGGAGATCCAACCAGTCCATTCTAAAGGAGATCAGCCCTGGGATTTCTTTGGAAGGAATGATGCTAAAGCTGAAACTCCAGTACTTTGGCCACCTCATGCGAAGAGTTGACTCATTGGAAAAGACTCTGATGCTGGGAGGGATTGGGGGCCGGTGGAGAAGGGGATGACCGAGGATGAGATGGCTGGATGGCATCACTGACTCGACTTGATGGACGTGAGTCTGAGTGAACTCCGGGAGTTGGTGATGGACGGGGAGGCCTGGCGTGCTGCAATTCATGGGGTCGGAAAGAGTCGGACATGACTGAGCGACTGAACTGAACTGAACTGAAGCATAAGGAGTTAGATAATAAGTTTGCAGGAGAAAACAGAGTTAGAAGGTTACAGAGCAGAAATTCGAAAAAATTCTTATACTGCAAGAAGTGAATGAGGACTAAAAGCAATAAACATCAGTAAGCTTTCATTAAAAACTGGCTTCCAAACAAATGGTGCAAACTTTCCTTTATCCAAATAATAACATTATGACCTGTGAAAACTGAATGTCCCACTTTGACCATTTAATTCTTAACCCAAAGACAGTGTGTTTACACACCCCAAATTTCATCTGTAAGGTGAATGAAAATGTGTTTTTTTACGTATTCTTCTGTAAATATTCCATACATAATATACATATTCAGACCTATGTATTCTGATTTTTTTTTCTTTTTTTTGGCCATGAGGAATGTTAACCACTGGCCCACCTAGGAAGTCTCTGTATTCTCATTTTTAAAAAGCCATCACAGTTTTAAAAACCAGTCTCATTTCTCAAGTTGGGAAAACAGCAATATAGAGAATATTTATTAAAAGAGAACTGAAGGAGCCAATATTATTTTTCCCGTTTTTTGTGTCAGGATTCTAGGCCTCCTTCAGCCTTCTGCCTCCTCCCCCTCTGCTGAACCTTCTAGGTGATTCAGACACCATTACACGTCTGCTGAAGCCAGTGCGTCTGGTTCGTCCTCACGCCCCAGAGCCCCCTGCTTGCTCTACTCTGCTCTCTCGCTGTTCTCAGCCTTCTGTGCAGGTGAGCCCTGGTCCTGCCGCCACCTTCGCACCACTGCGTGCTCACCTGGTTCCTGGGGACTGAGAGGAGCACTTGGTTTGGTTTGCTTCCCACGGCTGTTTGGACAGACATTTTGCCCCTCTTGGAATTGCCTCTTATCTACTCCAGCACCCCAAATAAACACTTGATCTTGGTGAAAACACTGAGTTTGCTAAGCTCATGAGTTTCAAGAAGAGTTACCTACTTCTCTTTCCATCCTCCAGTTTATTTCTGCCCCAAGGTTCCTTCTAGGTAGAAGTGTGGAAGGCAGGGCTGCCCTGGATTGTCTTCCTCCTTCTGCACATTGGGATATGTTGTCATGCTGTCCAGCCCTGAATTTTTACCATCAAAGCAGTTCATAAATCCTGATGTTTCCTATTTTTTTTTCAACCAGACTCTTGCACTTGAGACTTTTTGCCCTAATGGGTCATCTATTTACTCAGCTTCCTAAATTAAACAATGCCTTGGCTAGAAACTGTTTTGAATTATTATTATATTTTCTAAAATGAGAGATGAGGAAGTTATTAAAAGAAACTGAAGGGAAACTGTGGACTAAATCAAGTCAGACTGTGATTTTTGTCTTGTTCTTTGGCAAGGTTTTGATGAGGCCTCATGGAGGCATGGGTGTACAGAAAGGAAAGGAGGGGAAGCTCACCCTGTGCAAGGCTGAACTCCCTGTCCTGGACATCAGGAAGCTTGTCCATCTCCACCTCGCTCCTCAAACCAGTCAGCCAGAGTGTCATTTTTACAGATGTCTTCAGATTCAAGAAAAGGAAATCTGAAGAAGGAAATGGCAACCCACTTGGAGAAGGAAATGGCAACCCAGTCCAGTACTCTTGCCTGGAGAATCCCATGGGTGGAGGAGCTTGGTGGGCTACAGTCCACGGATCGCAAAGAGTCGGACACGACTGAGCGACTTCACTTTCAGATTCAAGAAGGCTGGGCTAGATCCGTGTGGTGTGGACATCCCCCCACCTCCCCACAGAAAGATAGCCACAGGCTTCAGGTTGATTCTCCTTAGCTTCTGGTGGAAATTGAGGAAAAGCTGAAAGAGCTAAGGGAAATGTAGCAAGAGACAGACTTCCCGTGTTAGAAAAATGGGCAGCATAGAGGTTTCCATTGGAGCCTGTGAGACACACCTGAGCTCCGAAGAGATGGGCAGCATGTTTTTCAATTGGAGTATAGTTGGGTTACAATGCTGAGCTCGTCTCAGGTGTACAACAAAGTGATTCATATGTGTGTGTATACACACACACACACACACACACACACACACACATATTCATCAGCTCAGTTCAGTCATGTCCAACTCTTTGTGACCCCATGGACTGTAGCATGCCAGGCTTCCCTGGCCATCAACAACGCTTGGAGCTTACTCAAACTCATGTCCATCAAGTCGGTGATGCCCTCCAACCATCTCATCCTCTGTCGTCCCCTTCTCCTTCCACCCTCAAACTTTCCCAGCATCAAGGTCTTTTCCAGTGAGTCAGCTCTTTGCATCTAGTGGCCAAAGTATTGGAGTTTCAGCTTCCACATCAGTCCTTCCAGTGAACACCTAGGACTGGTCCCCTTTAGGATGGACTGGTTGGATCTCCTTGCAGTCCAAGGGACTCTCAAGAGGCTTCTCCAACACCACAGCTCAAAAACATCAATTCTTTGGTGCTCAGATTTCTTTATAGTCCAACTCTCACATCCATACATGACTACTGGAAAAACCATAGCCTTGACTAGACGGACCTTTGTTGGCAAAGTAATGTCTCATATATACATGGTGGGGGTGGTTGTTTAGTCACTAAGTTGTGTCAGACTCTTTGCTACCTCTATAGACTAGCCCACTAGCCTACTCTCTCCTTGGGATTCTCCAGGCAAGAATATTGGAGTGAGTTGCCATTTCCTTCTCCAGGGGATCTTCCTGACCAGGGATTGAACCCATGTCTCCTGAATCTCCTGCACTGTCAGTGAATTCTTTACCACTGAGCCGTGTAGGAAGCCCCCTGCTTATACTCTTTTTCTGATTTTTTTCCATTATTGGGTTTTACAAGATATTGAGCATAGTTCCCTATGCTGTACAGTGAGTAGGTCCTTGCAGATTACGTGTTTTATACATAGCAGTGTATCTATGTTAATCCCAAACCCCTAATTTATCCCTACCCTCCTTCCTCTTTTGTAACCGTTAATTTGTTTTCTGTGTCTGTGGGCCTATTTTTATTTTGAAATAAGTTCATTTGTATCTTTTTTCAGATTCCACATATAACGGATATCATACGATATTTGCCTTCACCCGGCTTACTTCACTTAGTATCATCATCTCTAGGTCCATCCATTTGCTGCAAATGACATCATTTTATTCTTCTTTACAACTCAGTAATAAATACTCCATTGTATATATAAACCGCATTACAGACTCATGGATGTTAGAAAAGTAGCAGCAGAGAGAGCCCAGGAAGTGAAGGAGACTTTCGCTCTGTCTCTCTCTCCTCGCCTCTCTGTGGCTGGAACGTCTAGACCAGTTAGAAGCAGGAGAGATGGCCAGCTCCTCACCAGACCTGGCAGGTCCTATGGGTTTTATCCTTTCTTGTTTGGGGAAAGGGGAGCAATCAAATAAGACCATCCAATCAAGTAAACAAGTGTCCAATGCTCAAATAAAGCTATTCAAATTGCTCAAAGTGGCTAACAGTCTGTAGTTTGACCCAAAGGCATTATTTTGCAAAAGAGATGCAGAGTATAGCACAAAAGAGAACATCCATCAGAAAAGTAAAACCATTTCATAACGCTGACGCCTGTATGATTCTTATCTGCAACCACGTCAGTTCTAGTATCTGCTCATCCTGGGTGCTGGAGTAGATAGCATATATTTGTGAATCACGTTTTTGAAGTGAATTGCCAATTCTTTATGATTTATGTTTATTTCATAACATAGAGTCCCAGCTAGGCTGGTGCCGGATCGTGTTGGATGGGTCATGGTTTAAAACTACCTCTCAAATGATTCTATTGATGGAAAAATGAAAACGATCAAGAGAAGCTTAGGGTTACTATATCAATCAATGTGATTTGAGATCTTGAAAGAATGAAAATAGAGCTTCTTATGTTGATATAGAAAAGAGAACCTGAAAGGGGAAGTAGCAAGCTGGCTTCAAAGCTTAGGATATAGAATAAGGATTAATAGCTGGTTGAACTAACGCTGACAATCTATATTGAAATCTAGATTCTGTTGGTCAGTGGTCAGCAGCCAGACAGAGCTTGCTCGTCTCACTTAACCCAATAAGTTCTTCCAAGACACATATCAAAGATACATTTAGTATTTGTATAATTTTAACCCCTCTTTGAGTAGTTATATGTTAATTAGTTGCATGGGCTTCCCTAGTGGCTCAGACAGTAAAAAAAAAAAAAAAAATTTGCCTGCTAATACAGAAGATCGGAGTTCAATTCCTAGGTCAGGAAGATCCCCTGGGGAAGGAAATGGCAACCCACTCCAGTATTCTTGCCTGGAGAATTCCACTGACAAAGGAGCCTGGCAGGTTACAATCCATGGGGTCACAAAGAATCAGATAAGACTGTGTGACAAATACGCACACACACATACATATTAGCCACATATAAATGTCGTCCAGTTTGTCGCTATACAGTTCCCGTAGATGCTGCAGTCAGTACAGTTAAACAGGCAGGCAGAAAGATGGCTCATAGACATAGATATTAATCGAAGACTATAATTTAGTATTAACATGATTTTAGAGTTACCTCCATTAATTTTAAAATTGACACTGTAGACTACAGTCTATGCCGAAAGGAAAAGGTGATTCAACTCCATTTTTTATCCAGAGGTCTTAATTTGTAATTTCCCATAGCAACAGTGTCATTTTTTTTTAACAAGAAAAACACCCAGTAAGCCATGTAAGCACCATGTTGATATTTATTAGTCTAATTAGTTGCATTTCCAACATCCATTTAATATTCAATATTAAAAATTCCAGGATCCTCTAAGGAAGAAATATCATCGCCTATCATGAAATTAAGCAGAGCTTACAAAATCACATAGTTTTTATGGTTTATGTTTTAATATGCAGAGTGCATATTAAGTATTAAATGGATTTGCATATACGTGATGCTCAGAGCCTGCATCTTGTGTCTTAAGACATAATCATTACTGCTTTCATGGAGAATGTCTAACTTATTGTTTTTATAACACAACACAATGAACGGCTTCAGATCATTAAAACTCTTCCTATGTCCCGCTGTCTGCATACACGCATGCCTTTTGACTGGAGTGTATTATTCAGTGTTCTCCACGGGCCTGAATAGAAGGTCACTTTGACCTGCTGCACATTTTTACTTAAGAACTGCTTTTAACAATAAGCCACTAGTGTACTTGTTTCTGGATTGACTTGAGTTTTTGGCACAATATGAAAAGCATTTGGAAAGTGTAAGTAAAAGCCTTCCGTTTCAGAAGAAATAATGGCCCCATTTGCCATGGAAACCAGAGGACTTCATGAAATTGCACTCAACTGTTTTCTGTAGTGAGCCTAAAATTATTCTAAAAATAAGTTGCATCCCCGGCATCTGCTAGCCAAGGCACCAAGATTTCATCTCAGAAGGTTTTTCCTTTTAGAGACAAATGCTGTACCATTTGAATGTTTCATTTTTCCCATTGTTCAGAAAGTATAGGGAAATATATGTGACACACACAGTAGGGAATCAATAATGAGTTTTTAATTAAATTAAACAAAATGTCTTGAAAGGCATGAGATGGTTATTTGAGGATTGCCTCCCAACAACGGGGGCATCCCTGGTGGCTCAGCTGGTAAAGAACCCACCTACAATGTGAGAGACCTGGGTTCAGTCCCGGGGTTGGGAAGATCCTCTGGAGAAGGGAACGACTACCCACTCCAGTATTCTGACCTGGAGAATTCCATGGATTGTATAGTCCATGGGGTCACAAAGAATCAGACATGACTGAGCGACTTTCGCTTTCCCTTTCCCAACAACAGGCCATAATTAAAGAGACTAAATATAGGACTTTCGCTTTCCCTTTCCCAGCAACAGGCCATAATTAAAGAGACTAAATATAGGATTTTTCTTTGAAGTTAGAATGAGTTGTGTTTACACTTGTTTTTTCTTTTTGTGCAGATTATTTTTTAATCAATGTCATGGGAAACAAACAAAATGGCATGCTATGTGATCATCCAGATTTAAGCAGACAAATATGAGTGAATAGAAATGAAAGACCATGGTCTCTGACCAGAAATTCCCATCCATAGATCTGGTCATTAAATCTTAATGCTCTAGTTGATTATATGGACAGAGCAACCAGGAGGGACCGAAGTCACGTTTCTGATCAGTTGCAGATGCCCGTGATCTTTGCAAGGGGTTTGTTATTTTTCAGTCACCAAGTTGTGTCCGACTCTTTTTGGCCCCACAGACTGCAGCACACCGTGCTCCCCTGTCCTTCACTGTCTCCCAGAGTTTGCTCAAATTCATGTCCATTGAGTCATTGACGCTATCCAACCATCTCCTCCTCTACCACTCCCTTCTCCTTTTGCCTTCAATCTTACCCAGCATCAAGATCATTTTCAGTGAGTCAGTTCTTTGAATCAGGTGGCCAAAGTATTGGAGCTTCAGCTTCAGCATCAATCCTTCCAATGAATATTCAGGACTGACTTCCTTTAGGATTGACTAGCTTGATCTTTTTGCAGTCCAAGGGACTCTCAAGAGTCTTCTCCAACATCGCAGTTCAAAAGCATCAATTCTTCAGTGCTCAGCCTTCTTTATGGTCCAACTCTCAAATCTGTACATGACTATTAGAAAAACCGTAGCTTTGACTAGATGGACCTTTGTTGGCAAAGTGATGTCTCTGTATTTTAATACGCTGTCTAGGTTGGTCATAGTTTTCCTTCCAAGGAAGAAGCATCTTTTAATTTCATGGCTGCAGTTAGTCATGGCAAGGGGAGCCGTCACTTAATGAAAGCCTAAAGAGGCCTCATGCTAGAAGGTAAGATGCTATCTGTTACCTAGAAAGCCAAGATGGGAGGCTGAAAACTTGAAAGAACAAAGCAAATAAACTCCTTAAAATAGGTGGCACCGAGGGACAAATAAAGCCCAGAGATGCAAGAACTCACACTTCCATCCACATGTCCTCCCTGTCCTGGGACTACTTTCACAGAGTCACAGAATGACACTGGACACCTTAGATCACTGATGAACAGTTTTCACTCGGTAAATATGAACTGAGTGCCTGTAAGTTTTAGTCACCTGATTAGCTGCTAAGAATAAAGTAATGACTGATGGTGGCCCTCAAATATTTATCATTCTGTGGTGGCAAAAGTGCCAGAGAACTCAGCAGATGTTCCAAGGAGGGGAGAAATCTGCCTTCCTGAACCTGCTTGAGAAGTGGTCCAGGGAATTTTACTATGGAAGGGGCATAGTTGTAGAAATATGGCCCATCCACTCCATTGCCGGTAACACAGGGACCATGAACATTTAGCTTGCCATCCGTTCCAGGATGTTTCAAGATTCATCCAGGGTACCAGGTGTGAACTGAGAGTCTTTGGTAAGTCAGCAAGCACAATTAATCCCTATTAAGACCCAGTGTATATTTGGGGACTAAAGAAACAATTTATTTTCTATGAAATTCACCACTATTTCATCAGTGGGGATTCTTACAGCCCTTTATCCTACAGTTTGATTGGCAATGAGTCAATTACTAAAATGGCTTGCAAGTAAAGCCCTGGTGGTGAAGCTTGCAGAGTCAACTCCAGATGCTTCCATCAGAGGCTTGGCCTGGCAGGCTAACTTGTGTTTCAGGAATATGACTCTGCCTTGGTCAACATTTTTATGACAGTCAGGTGAAACTATGGCAGGCCTGCTTGTCATATGTATGCAAACAACCCGATGTTGGGAGAGTTAATGAGTGCTTCTGGCTTTAAGGAGTTCTTAATAAGCTGGAACAATGCAACGATTTTTTTTTTCCCCCAAGTTGGTATTTAATGGGGATAGATGTAGGATAGTGCACTTAATTTCACACAAACAAATAACATCTACTACATAAACATGACAAGGAAAAATGTGGTTTAGCAGCAGGATTTGTCAAAAGACAAATTCATCTTAACTATGAAGGCTATCTCTGGGGTAGCAAAGATTTAGGCAAAGATCTAAGCTTTGGCAGAGAGTTTGTATTCATAGAAGGGCTTCATCTTAGCTGGATCACTGAGCAAGAATGTGCTTTCCAATCCTGAGAGTCTGTATTCTGGAACTGATCAAGTAGAGACAATATCTTGACTCATCTGTCCCCTGGCTATGCTGCTGTTGAGTCACTAAGTCATGTCCGACTCTTCTGCAACCCCATGGACTGTAGCCCATGGATAAAGGAGCCTGCAGGGACTACAGTTCACGGGGTTGCGGAGTCATGACATGACTGAAGCGACTTAACATGGACTGTAGCCCACCAGGCTCCTCTGTCCGTGGGATTTCCCAGGCAAGGATATTGGAGTGGGTTGCCATTTCCTTCTCCAAGGGATCTTCCTCACTCAGAGAGTGAAGCTGCATTGATGGGTGTATTCTTTGCCTCTGAGCTACCTGGGAAATCCCTCACTAGCTATAGAAGGTACCACAATGTATTAGCTGAGTAAATCAGCAGATGTATTATGAATTGGAGGAGCTTGAGCAAGAGAGGCGACAGATGCTGTACATGTTTGCCTCATAGGTCACCCACGTCCTCCTTTCCCTGAGGTCTTTGTTCCCAATCTCCACCCTCTCGTGGCCTGGTCTCATTGCTTTTCTTTATAGATACGATCAGAAGACTGAGTATCAGGGACGTCCCTGGCGGTCCAGTGGCTAAGACTCCGTGCTGCCAGTGCAGGTGGGGTCTCTGATTCGATCCCTGGTCAGGGAACTAGAATCTGCACCCGGCAACTAAGACCTGGAACAGCCAAACAAATAAATTTTTTTAAAAAGATTTTTAAAAAGAAGATGATTGAAAATCAGACTAAGGAACCAAAAGCCTAATAATTTTGTGAAGGCAGTTTTTATAAATTAGTAGTTTTTTTCTTTTTTTCTCTCTCTAGGTCAAAGTATTGTTGACATAAGAGTTATCAGGCGCATCTAGAAGATAAGCTGCGGCCTCACCTCGCAGCTGGTGAACAGACGAGTTTGAACAATGTATTCCTGAAATATCTTGTTACCCACACCCATATTTACCTTTGTCTCTCCCAGAGGCAGAAGGGTTGCTCACAGATACAGGCTGAGTGTTGACATGTGTTTTTGCACATCCAGGAGAAGAAATGCCATGTCTATGCTTTCTAACCCCTGCTTGCCATCCACTCATGAAAGTGGAGTCACCGTTTTATCTCTTTTTGCCCATTTTAAATCTTCTTTCAATTACCCGGTTGGTTGGGGAACACGTGGATGACTAGGGTCTGAATCACCTTGACCGCCCAGTTCCACAGCTTCAATCCACAGGATATTTATGGATTTGCTCACTGCATTTTACACTCTGCCCAGCTGGACCTGGCCTAAGAGCTAACCTTTTTTTTAAAAGAGTTATTTAAAGATAGAGGATCAAAAGCCTATTTATCAAAGTGGTTTAAAACTCTTATACATCTATTAAAAATGGGAAGCACTATTTCAAATAAAAATACACAGATTACTGCAAACTATGAATCATTTAATATATAAATTAGGTTTTCTAATTCTAAAGATAGAATATATGTCATAGGTATTCTCCATAAAATAATTTAATTTAAACAGTTTAAGCTGTTTCTTAAGGAAGTGGTTTGCAGCAGAGTCTGTTGCAAAGTCAACTTCTGTCAAGCAGCCCTGTTACACCCAAGATTTTTTTCTTTAATGCCAAGTGATTTTGTTTTTTCAATTTCTAAAAGCTTTTAGGTAAACATTGTTTTGAAAGGTGACATAATTTTATTACCTTACATAGATAAGGCGATTGACTGATTGATTGATCGATGCATAGTTACTCTGCAGCCTTGTGTTAGTTTTCAGATACACAGCAAAGCGATTCAGGTGTGTGTGTATATGTATGAATGTGTGTGTGTATGTGCTTGGTCTCTCAGTGTCCGACTGAGAGTGTCTGACTCTTTGTGACCCCATGGACAACAGCCCACCAGGCTCCTCTGTCTATGGGGATTCTCCAGGCAAGAATCCTGGAGTGGGCTGCCGTGCCCTCCTCCAGGGGACCTTCCCTGCCCTGTGGTATACAGTAAGTCCTCCTTGATCTTTTCACTATCTGTCTTGTTTTGACTGGCTTATTTTACTTAGCAAAATATCCTCAAGGTTTATCCTTGATGCAGCATATGTCAGAATTCCCTCCCTTTGAAAGGTTGAATAATAGTCCGTGGTATGCATATAGTACATTTTACTTATCCATTTATCTGTCAGTGGACACTTGGCTCACCTCTACATTTTAACTATTATGAATAATAGTTATAAAATATTGCTATGAACATGAACGTGCAAACAATCTAGCTTTTCAAGCTGAAGATTTCACACTATAAATGGAGAGGAATGCTGCTGCTGCTGCTGCTAAGTCACTTCAGTCATGTCCGACTCTGTGCGACCCCATAGACGGCAACCCACCAGGCTCCTCTGTCCCTGGGATTCTCCAGGCAAGAACACTGGAGTGGGCTGCCATTTCCTTCTCCAGTGCAGGAAAGTGAAAAGTGAAAGTGAAGTTGCTCAGTCGTGTCCGCCTCTTAGCGACCCCATGGACTGCAGCCTACCAGGCTTCTCTGCCCGTGGGGTTTTCCAGGCAAGAGTGCTGGAGTGGGGTGCCATTGCCTTCTCTGATAAATGGAGAGGACTAATAATACTTAAAATGGAGAATCCCATGGACAGGGGAGCTTGGCAGGCTATAGTCCATGGGATCACAAGGAGCCAGACATGACTTAGGGACTAAACAACAAGTGTGAAAGTCACTTAGTCGTGTCCGACTCTTTGTGACCCCATGGACGATACAGTCCATGAAATTCTCCAGGCCAGAATACTGGAGTGGGTAGCTGTTACCTTCTCCAGGGGATCCTCCTAACCCAGGGATCGAACCCAGGTCTTCCGTATTCCAGGCGGACTCTTTACAAGATGAGCCACCAGGGAAGACCAAACTACAACAAGCAGGTACTTAATACACGGGAAGGTGGGCGTTTCAGCATAAAAGGGATGGAGCTGATGCTTCCTCACAAAACACACTGACGTTTGGCACAATCTGTGGGTTGGCAAGAGAGATTCACAAGAGGGGGTAGAAATGAGTCAGAACAGGTCAGTGCTGCCTTAACCCCTGGAGGGCTGGGAGGCCCGGACAAAACAGTTCCCGAGCATAAAACTGCTAAACCCCAAGGCCCTGAACTCCTTGCAAACCACTGACAATGGTGATTTGTAACTAGGGAACTGGGTTATGAGAAAAGCAATCTTGAAAGGCTTTAAAGGCAGGTGATCTAAGTGTCTGCTCGAGAAAATGATTTTAGGAAAATATTTTCTCTCTGAAATAGCAAAAATAGTTTAGCTGGTATGCTTCTTATACCTCACTTTAATTTAAGCTGTGTGAACCCTAGATTGTTCTAATTAAAGTCTGTCATTAAGTTTGAAGTTTCAACATGGCATACAAAATCTGGCATAAGTAACACTAAATATTTGCACCCAGTCATAAATTATCAAATTACTTCATGAGATGTTTCTTATGAAAAACGCGATGAGCTCAGTCATGAAATGAGGTGATCTGTGTGATTGGGGCTGAGAAGATGAGACAACTGCAAAGGGCAAGATGCGTTGTTTCCTTTTTTAATTGAGGAAGAATGCAAACCATTTCCGTAGTTTCTAGGTGCAGAGAAGGTTCTAGAATCTCTGCCATTGGAAGAAGAGGAGGCATGGGGCATGTGTGAGATGGGGGGAGGGACAGGTGAAAATACTGGGCTGCCCCGGTGGCTCATGTGGTAAAGAATCTGCCTGCAATGCAGGAGACCCAGTTTCGACCCCTGGATTGGGAAAATCCCCGGAAGAATGGAATGGCAACTCACGCCAGTGTACTTGCCCTGGAGAATTCCATGGACAGAGGAGCCTGATGGGCTATAGTCCATGGGGTCACAAAGAGTCGGACAGGACTGAGCAAATAACACTAACACTCTCTGGTGGCTCAGATGGTAAAGATCTGCCTGCAATGCAGGAGACCTGGATCTAGTCTCTGAGTTGAAAAGATGCTCTGGAGAAGGTAACGACTACCACTCCAGTGTGCTTGCCTGGAGAATCCATGGGATCACAGAGAGTCGGACATGACTGAAGCTACTTAGCATACAGGCACTATTGTAAACCACAAACAGAATGCATCTGCGATGGCCCTCTTTCCGAAAACATCAGATTCTGAGGCACTGGGTGGGGGTGGTTGAGGATTTTAACATATACATTTCATGGGGACACAGTGCAATCCTTAATAGATATGATGTTTGTCTTCAAATAATTGAAGTGTTCTTTAGGATTAAGTTGATTTTGTGTGTGTTTTGGTACAAAAGATGGAATGCTCAAGGGGCTTTCCAGGTGGCACAGTGGTAAGGAATCCGCCGGCCAGTGCAGGACATTCAAGAGATGTGGGTTTGATCCCTTGGTCGGGAAGATCCTTTGGAGGAGGGAGGGCTACCCACTCCAGTCTTCTTGCCTGGGAAATCCCATGGACAGAGGAGACTGGTGGGCCATGGTCCATGGGGGTTCAAGGAGTCAGACATGACTGAGCACACACACACACACATACACAAGATAGAAATGAGAGAGGTAGGGAGGAAAGAAGGAAGAGAGGAAAAGAGAGAGAGTTTCATTCAAGCAAGTTTTCCTGGTGGAGAAGAAAAACCATTTGCAATCAGCTCGTAAACATTGTCTAAAGGAGAGTCCAGGTCTCTCCTCCTACTTTTCTTGCCTCAAGAGTCAGGCTTCCTCTTTTTTTTTTTTTTTTTAAATTTATTTTATTTTTAATTTTTATTTTTACTTTATTTTACTTTACAATACTGTATTGGTTTTGCCATACATTGACATGAATCCACCATGGGTGTACATGCGATCCCAAACATGAACCCCCCTCCCACCTCCCTCCCCATAACATCTCTCTGGGTCATCCCTGTGCACCAGCCCCAAGCATGCTGTATCCTGCATCGGACATAGACTGGTGATTCGATTCTTACATGATAGTATACATGTTTCAATGCCATTCTCCCAAATCATCCCACCCTCTCCCTCTCCCTCAGAGTCCAAAAGTCCGTTATACACATCTGTGTCTTTTTTGCTGTCTTGCATACAGAGTCATCATTGCCATCTTTCTAAATTCCATATATATGTGTTAGTATACTGTATTGGTGTTTTTCTTTCTGGCTTACTTCATTCTGTATAATCGGCTCCAGTTTCATCCATGTCATCAGAACTGATTCAAATGTATTCTTTTTAACGGCTGAGTAATACTCCATTGTGTATATGTACCACAGCTTTCTTATCCATTCATACGGATGGCTAACAAACACATGAGAAGATGCTCAACATCACTTATTATTAGAGAAATGCAAATCAAAACCACAATGAGGTACCACCTCACACCAGTCAGAATGTCTGTGATCCAAAAATTTGCAAGCAATAAATGCTGGAGAGGGTGTGGAGAAAAGGGAACCCTCCTACACTGTTGGTGGGAATGCAAACTAGTACAGCCACTATGGAAAACAGTGTGGAGATTCCTTAAAAAATTGCAAATAGAACTGCCATATGACCTAGCAATCCCACTGCTGGGCATACACACCGAGGAAACCAGAATTGAAAGAGACACATGTACCCCAATGTTCATCGCAGCACTGTTTATAATAGCCAGGACATGGAAACAACCTAGATGTCCATCAGCAGGTGAATGGATAAGGCTTCTTCTTATAACATTTCTCCACCTAGGCCTTCTGATTTGGTTTGATTTGTGTGTAATTATTCAGAGTGGAGGGTGAGGCAGAAAGAACTCATAGCGTGATGTCTTCAAGTGTACTGGGCTCCCAAAGGACAACTCATTCCCTACTGAGGATGTCTTTATTGTCAGCCCTTAGGGAACTTCAGAGTGTTTCTCTCTCTCACGATTACGGCAGCCTGACCTCTCCCTTGCAGGTCATATAGTCAGATATTTCAGAAAGGAACTGTTCTGCAGAAGAATTGATAATACGTGCTTCTCAGGTAAAACACACGTCATTACTGTGAAATTTGCACTGGGCAAAGAAGGATCCTTAAGTAAAATACTAGCTACTCTTGTTGCCATTCAATAATTGGAAAAGAAAAGGAATGTAAAGAGTTTAGACATAATTCTAAAAGAAGCTTTTTAAAAACCAATATACAAAAATTTCTGGGGTGAGTTTCTGTGGTTATGTGTGAAACGTAGGAATTCAATTTCCAGACTTTCCACCGTAAGCATCAATAACTCACATAATAATGGACTCTCCTATTAGTAATAAAGGGTTTGAAATGCATCTTCTCCCACTTTATGGAGGCACTGACCTTTGCCGGAGTGAGAAGATTTTAAACAGTTTGGCCCCATCCCTCCTTGAGACTCAATATTATGGACAACTACGCACAATTTAATGTACCCTCCATTCGAAGTCCATTCTCTACCCCACTGATGCAGTATTCAATTTCTTAGTAATGCATTGGAACCACTTTATTCTGCATGGTTGGAGGTTGCTATTTTATGTTTGGAAATGCATTATGTGTCAAGAAGAGCGTGAATAACAAATCTCTCTGTTACTGGCCAACTGGTATTCAGATGTTTTAAAATCTGAGCAAATAGCATATGCTTTGGGATTGATTTCTCCAAAACAGAGCTAAATCCAAAATTAACACCTCTATGGCTGTAAAAACGAAGCCTTATGTACATTTCATCCCCTCAGTGTTTTCTTTCTAACTGGACACCATTCCAAGAAAATTGGTAGAGAGCAAATAGCCAGAGTGGGCATTCAAATAACAGATCACTGTTTGTCCTGATTCAGAAGCAAGACATCATCTATATCAGTTTAGGAAAAAGGCTTCAGATAGCTTGGTATTAAATGGAAAAAAAATTTAGGAGACATGTTGAACAGAAAGATACTGTTTTGGTAGGGAAAGTGTAAATCCAGTTATTCAATAACCACAAAAAATTGCACAGTTTTGGAGACAGAGGGAAGTTCAGAGGTTTTGTGATTCGGACCCTCATATTACAGGTGAGATCATCATAGTTTATAGATGTTAGACAACTTTTCCAAGTGGAAAGTGAAAGTGTTAGTTGCTCACTTGTGTCCAACTCTTTGCCACCCCACAGATTGTACCCAGGCAGGAATATTGGAGTGGGTTTCCATTCCCTTCTCTGGGGGATCTTCCCAACCCAGGGATAGAAATTGGTTCTCCCATTTTGCAGGTGGATTCTTTACCATCTGAGCCACCAGAGGAGCTGATAGCTAACACGACTGCAAACCAAGACTCCCGGCTCTGTTGTGTTTTCCGTCATCGTTCTCATTCTGACTGATTTTTCTGTGCTACATGGTAACACCCTGAGTAACTCAGATCTACACAACACTGTTATCTCAGAAAATGTTCACTCCCAATCAGGGAATTTCTACTTAACCGAGTTTGGAACAGTAATTTTGCTTTTGCTATTTGTGCCTACATATCTGCACATGCATGTGCAAAACTCTTATTGAGATGTAATTCACATCCCATACAATTCACCCGTTTTAAGCGTACACGTCAGTGCTTTCTCGTACAATATATTCGCTAATGGTGTGCCACCATCACAGTTAACTTTAGGGTATTTTATCATCTCTCAAAGAAACTCACACACATCAGTTATTTTCCATGCTTCTCCCCTGCAGCCCTGGTGATGATTAATCTGTTTTCTGCCTCTGCATCAGTGTTTGCTCTGGACATTTCATATAAAAGGAATAATATAATATCTAATCTTTCGTGAGTGGCTTCTTTCACTTAGCATAATGTTTTCAAGGTTCATCCATGCTATGCTATGTATTTGTACTTCATTCCTTTTCATTGCTGAGTAATATTCCATCCTATGACTATGTCACTTCTTAATTATCCTTACATTACCTGCTGGCTATTTGCAGTTTTGCTACCTTGTGGCTACTATGAACAATGTTTATACAAAAATTTAAATGTAGATGTTTACAGCTAAACACTACTTCAGTTCAGTTCAGTTGATCAGTTGGTCTGACTCTTTGCGACCCCATGAATCACAGCATGCCAGGCATCCCTGTCCATCACCAACTACCCAAGTTCCCTCAGACCCACGTCCATCGAGTCCGTGATGCCATCCAGCCATCTCATCCTCTGTTGTCCCCTTCTCCTCCTGCCCCCAATCCCTCCCAGCATCAGAGTTGTTTCCAATGAGTCAACTCTTCACATGAGGTGGCCAAAATACTGGAGCTTCAGCTTTAGCATCATTCCCTCCAAAGAAATCCCAGGGCTGATCTCCTTCAGAATGGACTGGTTGGATCTCCTTGCAGTCCAAGGGACTCTCAAAGAGTCTTCTCCAACACCACAGTCCAAAAGCATCAATTCTTTGGTGCTCAGCCTTCTTCACAGTCCAACTCTCACATCCATACATGACCACTGGAAAAACCATAGCCTTGACTAGACAGACCTTTGTTGGCAAAGTGCTGTATCTTAAACATATGGTATGTTGGGTCTTCATTTTTGTTCATCTCAAAGTATTTTCTAATTTTCCCTTTAAAGTTTTTTGGTTATTTAGGAGTAAAATGTTGTTTGATTTCCACATTTGTGAATTTTCCAATTTTCTTTCTATATTGATTTCTAATCTCATTCCATTGTGGTCAGTGAATGCACTTTGTTTGATTTCAATCCTTTCAAATTTTAGAGATTTTTTATATAATTTAGCATGTAGTCTATCCTGGAGAATGTTTCATGTGCACTGAGATGATGTGTGTACAATTTGAGACAAATTTTTATATAGTAAAATGATAAAGTGTCCAAATCTCGAGTATATATTTCAATACATTTTGATAAATGTACACACTTGAGTAACAATCACCTAAATCAAGATATACCATCAACTCTGAAAGTTTGCTTGTATTTTCTTCTGGAACAAATGTACCATTGATAGGTAATCCTCATTCTGATTTCTACTGTGTGCTTCAAGTCATGTCCAACTCTTTGCAACCCCATGGACTGCGGCCTGCCAGGCTCCTCTGTCCGTGGGATTCTCCAGTTGAGTACTGGAGTGGGTTGCCATGCCTTCCTCCAGGAGATCTTCCCGACCCAAGGATTGAACCTGTGTCTCTTATGTCTCCTCCTTTGGCAGGTGGAATTTTTACCACTAGTGCCACCTGGGAAGCCCCTGATTTCTGCTATTAACACCATATTTCAGTTTTGCTTGCTTATGTGTCTTAAATATATGAGCTCATAATGTACACACTCTTGTGCCTGGCCTTTTTGTCACTCAGTATTTTTGAGATTCATCCATATTGGTGTGTGAATCACTATTTTATTTCTTTTTCTTGTTGAGAAGTTTTTCACTGAACTTACCACAATTTGCTTGTCCATTCTCTTGCTATTTGTTGGTGCTTTGTGACTAGAGCTGACAGAAACATACTTGTACACATCTTTCATACACACCCATTTTTATTTCTCTGGGATAAATGGAAAGAAGAGAACTTGCTGATTCAGAGTGTAGGTGCATCTTAATTTCACAAGGCTCTGCCAAACATTCTTCTGAAGTTATTGTACTATTTTATGCTCCCACAAGGAAATGCATGAGAGTTCCATTAGCTCTGTATCCTCACAACGTTAATGTGTGCATGTGTTTTTCTATTTTGCCTTAGCGACTCTAGTAGGTGAGAAATGATACCTCATTGTGGATTTTGCATGAATTTCCCTGATGACTTGAGCACTTTATGTGCTTTTTGTACATCTCTCTCTGTTTTTTAAAAGTAACTGCTCGTCTTTTGCCAATTTTTTATTGAGTTATTTATCTTTTGCTATTAAATTGTAGATCATTTTCTATTTTGGATGCAAGTCCTATGTCAGATATGTGCATATATGTATATATAAAATGTGTTGGAGAATGAGATGGCAACCCACTCCAGGATTCTTGCCTCAGAATCCCATGAATGAAGGGCCTGGCAGGCTATAGTCCATGGGATCGCAAGAGTTGGACACAATTTAGCTATGAAACCACCACCATGACCATACAAGATATTTTCTGTGACTCAGTGACTTGCTTTTACATTTTCCTAATGTCTTCCATTTATAAACAGAGGTATTCTCTTTATTTTGATGTTCAATATATCGATATTTTTCTGCATGTTTTAAAGCATAAAACATTTAAACGGAGAAACAATACACAAGCATAAAAACATTTAAAATATGTTTTGTGTATTCTTTGAGAAAATAGTGCCTACCAGGAAGATTTGCACATAATTAACTATTTTTTTTCTCAGTGTGACACGTTTAACTTTTACATTTAAGTTCCTATTTCAAACTATTATTTGTATTGATGCTAGTTTAGGAGTTGAGATCCATTTGTTAACATGCATCTATCCAAAACAAAATAAAGCAAGCAAAAATCCCTTTATCCAGTTATTTTAGGAAAATACTTTTTCCCTCTTGAGTACTCTTGGTGCCTTTGATGACAATCAACTGGACATATTTTTGTATATGTTCTGTTTTGTGTCTATTCTGTTCCATTGATCTATTTCTCTATCCTTGCCAAAAAACCATTCTCTTTTGATTACCGAAGCTTTATAGTAAGTCGTAGAAACAATTTTATCTGTGAGTCTTCCAATTTTGTTCTCCTAAGTCTAGGATTGTTTAGGCTGATATAGATCTCTTGCTTTTCTTTGTATTTTACAGTAAACTTTTTTTTTTCTTCTTAAAAAACAGTTGGCATTTTGATTGGAATTGCATTGACTCTACAAATTTATTTGGGGAGAGTTGACACATTAATACTGAGTCTTCAACCCAGGAACATAGAGTATTTTTCCATTTATTTAGATTTTCTGTTTCTTCATTTGTCAATTGTGAAAAGATTTGTCCTTCAAGGAATCTGTTCTTTATCTGTGTTACATATTGAATGGCAAGTCAGTCATGCTTCCGTATTATCATTGTAATGTCTCTAGGATCTGTCACCATTTTCTCTTTGTATTCTGATATTATTATTAGTGTTTTCTCTCATTCTTCTTCAATACTGCTAACAGTGTCTCAGTTTTTAAAAACTGTGGTGTTTTTATTTTTTTTTAACTGAAACAGCATTCAGATTTATTAATTTTCTCTTTGGCCCTCTGAATTCTTTGCCTCGTCAGCACAGATCCCAGATTAGGGGATCTCTGAATTTTGGAGGAAGGGCTCTACTTGTCTAAGAATGGTATTTGTATTCCCTTTGATACCTCTGAAGAGACTCACACATTGTCTATTTCAGCAACATCCATGCGGCAGACTGCATTATTGTTTAAGAAAATTACCTCATCAAGGGGATGGCTATGTTTCTTCTTCCTGTTGACGTGAGGCTTGGTGTTCTCACTTCTTTGGCCAATGGAATGGATGCACAAGCTTGGCAGAGGCTATCAATGTTGTGAATTACCACCTCTCTTTCCTTGGCCCATGGACAGCAACATCCCAGACAAGCCGTTCCATCAACTTTGGTGCTAAAGTGAAGATGAGGGGAACCAGAGACCCCAGGTGATCCGCAGTAGTGGGCTAGAGAGCAAAAAGAAGGGCCAACAGTCAGCCAAACAAATGAGCAACAATAGCAAAACCCTTTTGGGATTGCTGGGGGTCATCACAGCATAATGCAACCTATCCTAACTGGATAATAACTTATTTAATAACTGGATAATAACTCACAGCGAATGCCTGTGAATTTTGCACAGAAAAGAGGCAATGGGTATTCTCTCCAATTCACTGCTCCATTTCATTTTTTTTTTTTTTTTTTTGGAGCAGAATTATTTGGTCCATGAAACCCCATTCTCTCCTGAAAATGGCCCCTGGAGTAGCTGGCTTTCAGCTCTCAAGTCACTGAGGCTTAAATCTAATCCAAAAGGCTGGATGGAAGATGTGTACTAAGGGCTGAAACTTTTTTGTTCTTACCCACCTGCTAAAGTGAACAGTTGAGCTTGGAAAGAATGTTGCTTCTCTGGAGTAATTTAGCTTTGTGTTGAAACCCAGCCTAGAAAGTTAATCTAAAAGAGAGCTTTTTTGTGGGAAAGTTATGAATAAGTGAAAACAGAGTGTGATAGGACATGCTTTCATAAATACCACTGTTTTCCTGGAAACATGCTAATAAGAGGGGAAATGTAAAATTAACAACTTTTCCAGATAATGGGCTTCATTTGTAAAAGGAAGAGTACAAATTACTCCGAGAACAGGCTTACTCACATCTCTTGCATGAACCAGCTAGTCTCATATATACATTTTATTAAAATAAGAATTCAGAGTATGAGTTTCCCATTCATGATTTCTTTTGAGCAGGCACTATCCTGCCTTTTTTTTTTTTTTTAATAAAGAGAAGTATGTAGAAAAACAGACTTTGGGGGGAAAATGTTTCAATTTTTGCTCTTCTAAATTCAATAAGAGAAAATATATTCTTTTAAATGACGTCACTGCCTGCGAGCTTGGTTGTCTACACAGGTATTGTACTATTGGTCAGGGTAAACTACAAATCTGCCATCCAATCTTTTGCACTTGCTTTTTACATTTGTCATTATTTTATTTTATCAGAGTATTATTAGTATTATCGTAGCTTTATAGGTATTATTTTATCATAGTTTTTCCAAAATTTTCTTTATCTTTGTTCTAAGATTTGCCAGTGACTAATAAAATCCATTAATGTTAAAGTATATGGTTCATATTAACCAATATTCATTGGAAGGACTGATGCTGAAGCTGAAACTTCAATACTTTGGCCACCTAATGGGAAGAACTGACTCATTGGAAAAGACCCTGATGCTGGGAAAGATTGAAGGCAGGAGGAGAAGGGGATGACAGAGGATGAGATGGTTGGATGGCACCACTGACTCAATGGACATGAGTCTGAGTAAACTCTAGGAGTTGGTGAAGGACAGGGTGGCCTGGCGTGCTGCGGTCCATGGGGTCGCAAAGAGTCGGACCCGACTGAGCGACTGAACTGAACTGATTAACCTACCTACTGTTTATAAAAGAAAACCCTATTATATCTTCTTAATATTAATTTTGTTCTTTAATTTCCTTTCTTAGAATCTGGAAGAACAGAGTGCTATCTAGGGACCATGTAACTCCTTCTGTTTTGCTTACAGTTGAGAAATCACAAAACTTGGAAACGTTTTCTCTTGTCTTGACGTTATTTAAATTATAATCCTCATAATTTGATGAAAGTACATGTACTCATTTCTAAATTACTAATGTTAAAGAGTATTTATGCTTTTGATTGTTTTTAAATCAACAAGGGGTTTCTAAAAATCATGTAAATCAAATACATCTTGTTATATTTTCTTCAACTTCTCCAAGGCAATTTACCTTTGGATTGCGACCAACTCTTGAAATTTAATCTCAACAAGGATATTGTTTTGTGTAAAGGCTGTGAATACAGGAAAGGAGCGGACTATGCTAAGCTCTCAGGTACACCACTGTTTCCCCTGCAAACGCTACAGTAAGAGGGGAAGTTCACAGAACATAAAGCAAATAATGAAAGGAAACGCAGACAATTCCCATATCCTCATGTAACACTAGTGGCTGAAATAGGAAACGTGATGGCAGATGATTATTTAACTGTATATACTTCTGTGTGTTGAAATGTGACATCACTAACCAACTGGGATTCCCTTTGCTAATGACTGTAAATCTGTTTTCAGCCATTTTTAGTCTTCTTGAAAAAACACAAAAACTATTTCTGTAATAGGTTCTTCAAAGTAAATTGCCTCTGGAGTAGATGAAAATATTGTTATTTTTTTTTCTGTTGCTAAACTGGTAGCATTGGCTTTAGACACTTCGGGTGCTATGCAAGCATCTATAATCAGGGTTTTTTTTTTTTTTTCCTGAACAAAAGGTAATTATTGAGCAGTTACTAACAATGCTGCTGCTGCTAAGTTGCTTCAATCTTGTCTGACTCTTTGCAACCCCATAGACTGAGGCCCACTGAGCTCCTCTGTCTATGGAGTTCTGGAGTGGGTTGCTGTGCCCTCCTCCAGGGAATCTTTCTGACTCAGGGATCAAACCCTCATCTGCTGTGTCTCCTGCACTGGCAGGCAGGTTCATTACCACTAGCGCCACCTGGGAAGCCCCTACTAACAGTATTATAAAGTAACAAGGGATTTATTTCTCATTTAAATACAAAGCCTAAACATAGCCAGCCTATTTATTTTTACTGACTCAAATTGTCATGTTGGATCCAATACCTTTGTGCCAATTGCCTATTCTATAGCAGGAAATCCAAAAGAGATGACACATGTCTTGGGCGATGACCTCAACAGCAAAGTCAGGGCAACATAAACATATCTGTCTTCATCTGAAGGGATTCCAAGGAATACAGCCTCTCCTCGACCCTCGTGAATATTAGGTGTTTAGTTTCCTTAAACAAAGCTTTTAAGGACCACAGGCAGGTAGATTCCAGAAGCTCACACAGGCCTTTGCACAGCCTGTGATATTCACCATAAGATCACACCTGGATCTTACAGGCAAATATTAGGAATTGGGAATTCCTTTAGGCTAGAACAGGTTGTTTGAAGAAGGGGGAAAAAAAGAGCTTTTGTCTGATGGAAACAGCAGGCAGGGCAAGAGCCAGAAGCTTCTAAACATTGTATGTATCTAGGGAAACTGTATCTTCCTTGTGGAAATGGACAGTTATTGTCTGATTCAGAGCTGGTACTCAGGAACTCTCCCACAATTTTCTTTTCCTTTGTCTAGGCTCTTGTTATTCAATAAAAATAGTTTTGAAATGCCAGCCTCTCTTGCAGTCCTAAGAAATTTCTTGATCCAGTTGTAGAAACAAATTTTAAAGGGACAGAGGCATTCCATGATAAGAACAAGATGTCTGGTGGGAGCAGGGTGACCGCAATGTAAGGAACTCAGACAGTGAAGGAACCCCCAGGAGCAAACACCAGGTCCCGGCTGCGGTAGCCGTCATCTTGAGTGTCTCTCCTTAGGACTCCTGGCTAAGATCGTGATCTTTTTGGTTTTAAAAACAAATGCTACTTTAAGTTATGGGGAATAGCTAAGTGTGACCTATTTGGCTCAAGCCACAGAGTAAATGGCTAAAAGCGACAGTGTGATACTTACTGAATTCAATTTTCAAGAAAAGAAAAACCAGCTGAACTGAGGATAATGCCTCGTATAGCTTTGATGTTGATGTTTAGTCGCCAACTTGTGTCCAGTTCTTTGCTTCCCCGTGGACTGCAGCCCGCCAGGCTCCTCTGTCCATGGGATTCTCCAGGCAAGAATACTGGAGTAGGTTGTCATTTCCTTCTCCAGGGGATCTTCCTGACCCAGGGATCAAACCTGTGTCCCCCGCATTGGCAAGTGTATTCTTTAGCACTGAGCCAGCACTTTTCCTTGAAAGATGCTAAATGGATTTTTTTCCCCAGTCCCAGACAAAGCTGTTAACTTCTGTGATTTTATCTTCAGAATCATGCCTTTTCCGTGTCTTGCCCCCTGGTAGTTCCCATTTGTTCTGCCATTCTGGACAACCTCCCCTGCTTAGGTTCACCTATTTCTTTTACTCCAGGGAAAAGATGGTGATCCAATTTGCCATTTCCTTTCTGCCAAGATACTGTTACCTCATCAACACAAGTTTTGAATTTTAAGGGAGATATTTTATCCGTTCACTCATACTGGGCTATAGGGTGTAGTCCGTAGGAAAATCCTTTCTGGTGGATTGATCAGAGTGACGGTGATCCAGGGCTCAAAGCCAATGCTGGCTGAGGTTTACTGCCAGTGTACTAAGTGATGGCTGTGTGAAGCCAGCCTGAAGGGCAAGCGTTGTGTACAGCACCATCTTCCCAGTTACAGACATTTTGAAATCTCTATGCATGCTAATCAAACAATGTCGCTTTGTCTTTTAAGAGGAATTGAGTGTCAGGCACTTAAATTGAAGGCCGCTTTCAGATAAAGGATCACCTTCTCACTCTCCACAAACATGCCATAACCCTAAGACTCTGGAGTCTTTCGTGTGTCAATTCCCAAATGTGACCAAAGGTCCTTGCAGCCAGAGTGGAGTTCTATCATTTGGGATGAGCTAAGCTGGGGTTTGACTCAAGCTGCTGTTTCATATCAATCCAATATTTCTTTGAAAATGGCCATTAGCTTCTCTCTTTTATTATTATTAGTATTTTACTACTTATTTGTTTGTTTATTTGGCTGTGCCGGGTCTTCGTTATAGCAAGCCAGATCTAGTTCTCTGACCTGGATCGAACCCAGGTCCACTGCATTGGGAGCTCAGAGTCTAAGCTACTGGACCATCAGGGAAATCCCCTACAAACTTTTAAAATATTATATATTTTATAATACATAGAAACTTCTTGGTAACTCACATTATATTTATTCTTTTACAACAAGCACATGGATTCCAAAAACCTACCCTTTACTCATCACTTAGTTAACACTGAAATAGGAAGATGCTAGATTGTAAATCTTAAAATGGCAGAGAAGGAGTGTCCCCAGTCTGTGGTACACACACTAACATATTGTAGATGTTCAGTCCCTTTGAGATAGAAGAATGAAGATATAGGTGATAAGCCAAGGTCAGAAGTCTCTTTATTTCTACAGTGGATTCTGGGGACTTGGCTGAGGGCACAGACTCATATCTGCCTCTTGGACATTGTCCCAGGTGGACTTCTGACATTTTGCACAGTAAGTCGTAAGGGATGGGTCTTCAGCTAAGTTCACAAAGTAATTTTGTCCCTAGGTTAAAACTAGCAGCCAGGTTCTATAAAGCAAAGACTTGGGGTAGGACATCCTTTTGAAAAAACAAGTTCAGGAAGCTGATCATTTGTCTTAAGCATGTGTCCCTGTTGGAACCGAATTTAAGACACTTATGCCTTGATTCTCAGGATAAATTCTTCAACTAGAGGCAGTGTCCCGAGCCAAGTTATCTTGCTAGCTATTACTGAAGTAATCCCTGAGGAAACCAAGATCCAGACAGTATCGAGTGGTATAAACGATGATGTCAACACCTTGAATTAAACCTTGAATATATATGTGTGTATGTCCACCACAGAGCAAGTTTTGTTTAAACATACATGCAATATTATGTTTTCTTAGCCATACAGGTGAAAATAAATAGTCAAAAATCACTCCATTCTTTGACTAATGGCATTTCAGGATATGGACATGCTTCTAGCTTGTATTAATTCTGTTTTCTTTTCATACATGTGTGTAAAGTAACTGGCAGTGGATTTTTTTTTTTAATTTGTGAAATTTCTTTGGAGAAATAGTGACATATAGGAGCAAAGGATTATTATTTCTTACCTACAGAGGAACATTTTTTATATAAAATTATGGAGAAGTAAATATGATTCAAAAGTAGTCTTTTAGATTTTTAAAACAAGATAGCATTTATGTGAAATGGTACACATTTCATGGTATGCCTTTTAGTGTTTCTGTGCACAATATCTAGGAAGGCCTATGATGGTGAGTGTTTCTCTTGGCTTAAAAGGAGTATCTAAATAGCTTCACTGCCAAGACTAATTCTCAGAAATGTGAGCATTAGTCACTGCATCTGAGAATCCATACATGGTAAAATTCATTTAAGAGAGACATGTGTTTTATGACTTCTCCAAAATCAAGTGTTAAAAAGACAACCAACTGAAATTTTACTCTTTCTTTTGTTCTCTCTCTTTTTTCTTTTGTCATCCATCTGAAAGCTGTTACAGCAATTATTTATCATTTTCTACACACTTTTATCTTCTAGAAATGGTATATGAAATAATGTGACAATTTGTCACTGCAGAAGATGACTGCAAACATGAAATTAAAAGACGCTTGTTCCTTGGAAGAAAAGCTATGACAAACCTAGATAGCATATTAAAAAGCAAAGACATCACTTTGTTGATAATGATCCATATAGTCAAACCTATGGTTTTTCCAGTAGTCATGTTTGTATCTGAGAGTTGGACCATAAGGAAGGCTGAGCACTATAGAAATAATGCTTTCAAATTGTGCTGCTGGAGCAGACTCGCAAGAGTCCCTTGGACTTCAAGATCAAAGTGGTCAATCCTGAAGGAAACCAGCATTGCATATTCATTGGAAGGACTGAAGCTGAAACTGAAGCGCCAATACTTCGAACATCTGATGGCAAGAGTTGGCTCATTGGAAAAGAACCTGATGCTGGTAAAGATTGAGGGCTGAAGGAGAAGGGGGCAACAGAGGATGAGATGGTTGGATGGCATCACTGACTCAATGAACATGAATTTGAGCAAGTTTCACGAGATAGTGAAGGACAGGGAAGCCTGGTGTGCTGCAGTCCATGGGGTTGCTAAGAGTTGGACATGACTGAATGACTGAACAATAACAACAACAAATCTGTAGATTTAATTGCTCAGTTTGAGCAGCCATGACCAGGAATTCTAGGAGCGGGAATCTTCAGAGTGGTGAACAGGGCTTAAATCTTTCCTGTAATTACTCAGAAAAAGTATATATCAGTGCTCAGGAAGCAACCACAGAATGGATGTTACTGATGTGTAGGATAGAAGTGCAAACATTCTCCTGTACACAGAGCCTGGGGAGACTACTTACGTGGTGGCATGATCTTGCTACCTACAGGGAGTCTTGATGGGTTGACTAAGAGGAAATATCCAGGTACTTGGAGAGAGAAAGCCTTAGAGGTGAATTTAAGCCAAGTTCTTGAGAGATCATTGGGAGTCAATCTGGAGAGACTACATTCAAATGCCAATATTAGAAATGAAGAATAGATTCAAGAATCAAAAGAAAACAAAGTTATAGAAGTAGATTGGGAAGAAATAAGCAAGAGTTGAAGAATTATTGTGAATAACTAACTGGAGAGGGGGTTGTTGAAACAAGAAATACCCTCATTTGTTTTAAGTATCAAATGCATCTTGGTGGGTAAGTAGGGTGCCATTGCTCAAACTTGGTTGTATCTTGCAATGACCTGGGAGCTGAAAAAGTGTCTTGGACCCATTCTTAGAGATGCTGGCTTAGTTGGTGTGAGATATAACCTCAGTATTGGGAACTGTGAAATTCCCTGTGTGGTTTAAGGTTAAGAACCACTGCCTTATAGGTTGAAGGTAAGCTGTAGCAGCAGCATTCATGGTAGTCAGATGAATGAGGAAGGAAAATGGAAACCAATGACTTATCCCAAGAAGTCTTCCAAGAGCCACAAGCTAAGTTAAGGGCCTTTGGTGTAGACTTCCATGTACTTTCTGTATAACTCCCTTACAACAAAGCTCAGACAAAAACCAATAGTCATGAAAACGTTCAAGTTTTGACAAATGAGCCACTGCAGACAGGTGGCGTGTTTAATGGTGTTTCATGGGAAAGATCACGCACATTGATTCAATCTTCTAGGAAAACCTGTTTTCAGTCTGATATCCCTAAGAGAAGCTGCAGGTCAGTTCAGTCATGTCCGACTCTTTGCGACCCCATGGACTGCAGCACGCCACGCTTCCCTGTCCATTACCAACTTCCGGAGTTTACTCAAACTCAGGTCCATCAAGTTGGTGATGCCATCCAACCATCTCACCCTCTGTCTCCCCTTAGGGTTAGAAAGAGAAGCTGTTCTTTCTGCCAAAAGGGTTGTAATGTCTGTCTCCCTGTTGCAGGGTCTTGAGCATGTGCTCAGTTCTCAGTCCTGTCTATTTGTGACCCTATGGACTGTAGTCCACCAGATTCCACTTTCCATGGTATTTCCCAGTCTAGAATACTGGAGTGGGCTGCCATTTACTCCTCCAGGGGATCTTTCTGATTCAGGGATCAAACCCGCATCTCCTACGTTGGTAGGCAAATTCTTTACTAGTGAGTCACGAGGGAAGCTCATCAACACCACTATTTGGTATTAAAATGACTTTTTAAAGATTTATTTTATTGAAACTAATTTATAATGTTATATTAATTTCTGCTGTACAGCTTTGATTAGTAGTATATATACTTTATTATATATAAAATAGATAATCAACAAGGGTCTACTGTATAGACAGGGAACTATATACCATATTTTGTAATAAGCTATAAAGAAAAAGAATCTGAGAAAATAAATATATATGTATGTATAACTGAATCATTTTGTTGTACTCCCCACTCTAACACAAGATTGTAAGTCAACTATACAATATTGTATTGTAAACAATACAATAATTATTGATTGTAAGTCAATAAAAAAATTCACATTAAAAAAACAAAAATTGAAAGTCTTTTTAAAATGGAATGTTTCTTTTCTTTTGTCTTACAAAATTGACAAACTACTTTTGTTTTCTGCAAAATAATCTAGAACACTGTAGAAGCATGGAAAAATCGAACACATTTTTAAAAGTTATTCCTCCTTATTTTTGAATGTTCAGAATGCCAATACCATCTTAAAGCCATCCAAGGATCAATTCTCATTCACACGCTCCTATCAGAGAAACATGATGGTGCATTTAAACAGTATTACTCCTGCTTCCTTTCAATACTGTAACTGGTTTTGTTCTTCAAGAGGAATAATTGATCTGACTCGTTTACTGTGTCATGTTTGTAAAAGGTTTTTCAGATAGTCACCTCATCTTTTCTTTATTTAGGCTCTGTAGACTGAACTTGTCTAGTTTTCTAGTATTTATAAAATCACACATTATTCCAGACTTTTATCTTTTCAAATTTTCATATGACCTCTGTTGCATTAATTCATGTTTGAATTACATATTATGTAAGGATGAAAGCTTTAACATATGGACAAGTGGAGTAATTTCATCTTCAATATTATATTCCACTAAATACCATTTTTTTAGCAAGGTAAGCATCCTTTTTTACATAATAATTTTTACCCTATTTAACTAACTTTAATTAATATTCTTGTATGTATAATTAAGGGCTTCCCTGGTGGCTCAGACTGTAAAGACTCTGCCTGCAGTGAAGAAGACCTGGGTTCAATCCCTGGATCAGGAAGATCCCCTGGAGAAGGGAACGACTACCCACTGCAGTATTCTTGCCTGGAGAACCCCATGGAGAGAGGACCTGGAGGGCTATAGTCCGTGGGGTCACAGAGAGTTGGACCCAACTGAACGGCCTTCACTGAAATACTGCACTACCTGTAATGAAAATATCTAATTATTATCCCTATGAGACCAACTTATATTCTTCTTCTGCTTAAGACCTTTACCTTTCTTTTCTCTAAACCTCTAGAGATCATTCTATGGTTCATTTTTCCCTACAATTGCAGCAATAGGTTTGGAATTCTCATTCTTCCATCAATCATAAAAGTCATTTAAAATGATCTTTTCCACCTTACTATCATCAGAGATGTTAACTGATCCATATCTTGCTTAATTACCCAATCTGCTTTATTACTAACAAACTCCTTTAATTACTTTTTGCTCATGTTCCCTTCATCAAATAGTCATTTGCTTAGCTGCAATACCATTAGCACATATATTTTGTAAAACTCCTGAACAAAATGACATGCTGGATATCTACAGTAAATAAAAGAAGTGAAAAACAACAAATTTATGTTATTTTTTTGTCATTCAACTCATTACTTTTACTACTTAAAAAAAAAATTCCCCTGTAAAATTATAGGCGAAAATGGCTTTTGAGTGTGTATATGTTATAGAACGCACAGCAGGCAGTGCTGTGGAATCTTGTCTGATTGCTCAGGGGGGGTCAGATTGTAGTTACTTTTTGTTGTTGTTTAGTCCCTCCATCGTGGCTGACTCTTTTGCGACCCCATGGACTGTGGTCTGCCAGGCTCCTCGTCCATGAGACTTCCCAGGCAAGAACACCGGCATGCGTTACTCTTGTCAGGATGCAGTTCATTATCTACATTTTTTCTACTCTGTATTTGTCAGTTTTCCATTTGTTTAAATTAAAGTATAGTCAATATATAATACCATGCCAGTTTCAGATGTGCAGCACAATGGTTCAATAATACACACACACACACACACAGATATACACACATACACACATGCACATGCACACAGACACATATATACACACATGCGCATACACACATGCACACACATACATGCACATGCACACATACACACATGCACACAGACACACATATACACACATGCACACATATACATACACACATACACATGCACACAGACACATATATACACACACGCGTGCATACACACATGCACACACATGCACACACATACACACATGCACATGCACACATGCACATGCACACACTTACACACATGCACACATGCATACATACACATACACATACACACATGCGCACACATACACACATATACACATGCACACACGCATACACACACATGCACACATATGCACATATACAGACACACACATATACACATGCCCACATGCATACACACATGCATACACACACATGCACACATATATACATATACAGACACACACATACACACATGCACACACATACACACATGCACATACACACATGCACACACACACGCACACATGCATACACACATACACACATGCACACATATACACGTATACACACACATACACACATGCCCACATGCATACACACACACATGCACACATATACACATATACAGACACACACATACACACATGCACACACATACATGCACACATACACATACACACATGCACATGCATACACACATACAGACATATACACATATACAGACACACACATACACACATGCGCACACACATACACACATACACACACATATTCAACATCTTATATATCTTCTTCAACTTAAAAAATCATTGAGTGTTATTGGTAATTCTCCTAAATGTTTAAATATTTGAATTGTTTTCAATGATACCATAAATTTTTTCATTCATTTATTCAACAGACACTGTGCTAAGCCAAGAATTAACATGATGGTAAAACCCCAGCCTCAGATTTGAATCTGCTTGATTTGTTTCTCCGTGTTGAGGAAGGTTTTCTTCTGGCCTCTTCTGGCTGGTGACCTCGCCCTTTTCTCATTAACTGAGATTATATTCAATATTCTGTTATTAGCACTTTTAATGAAGCCTAAAGTGAAGCTTCAGTCCACCCATCACATTTTCTCTAGTCCCCTGAAACACTGCAGTGAATCATCTAATGTACTCTATTTATTAAACATTTTTTTCTCACCCCAGCAATGAAACTGCTTAACCATCCCATGAATAATTGGAAGTCAGTTAAAACAAGAATATCCAGGAATTTGAGGAGAAAATGAATTTAAATTTCCATATTTTCCCACCAATTTGAATTCAAAAAAGGCTAAAGAATGATAGCCTGAGTACTTTGGACTTAGCAAGTTTCAGTTAAAAGAAATCCTGCACACATTTAATATATGTAAATTATTTATAAATGATATAATAACATGTGCTACTATATCCATTATACATGTACTTTAGAAAATCACAAACAGAAATTAGAAAAGAATGAATTGAGTGAAAATAGAAAATTTACATTTTTTTAACCATACCCCTGTGCTAGCTTCACAGCCCCTAAGTCCAGAGTGGGCAGATTTTGTCTTCTGAAAAAACCGTAGACTGTTTGCTACCGAAAATTCTAGTAAGTCTACTCAACTACAGAATCCCATAGAAATGACCGCATAAATCAATGGTGAAATTGCATCAGACAGGAAAAAAGTGCCAAGCAGGTATACAGGAAATTGAAATACTTTACATT